>NC_055686.1:18249809-18849809 GCF_017639745.1 Melanotaenia boesemani | reverse complement strand
GTAATAGTGTGAAGTCATAGTGGCGTAAAACTTATTATGGCAATAAAACTCTGGCTTGACACTGCTGTGAGGAAACAATATCTTGGGGATCCTTTCACACCAGAAACCAGCCCACCCAAGACCACAGAGTCCGCCACCACTGGAAACCAGCCATAACAGGACAGGCAGGGGTTCCACAGCCACCCACACAAAAGGAATAACTCAATGATAAAATGCTATGCTATATTTTCCAGTAATACTGAGTTTTAGAAAATGTTATCTGTCAACA
Organism: Melanotaenia boesemani; assembly: GCF_017639745.1. Taxonomy (NCBI): domain Eukaryota; kingdom Metazoa; phylum Chordata; class Actinopteri; order Atheriniformes; family Melanotaeniidae; genus Melanotaenia; species Melanotaenia boesemani. The sequence goes on along the minus strand of NC_055686.1, from coordinate 18,849,541 downwards.
TTTCTTAAGGCTGATGACTATTCACATAGAGTATTAATCAAAAGTTTGGAAACACTTTCCCATTGAATCCAATGGTTAAATGTGTCCAAACTTTTGACTGGTACTGCAGGTTTGCTTGTGTTCTCCACCCTTGATGGTAACATTAATTCCACAGAGCACCAAAACAAAAAGTTATTAAACATGAAATTACCCAATTTCACATTTAATACTATCATTGATAGGAAATTGTTAGATGTTTCCAATTAAGTACTTTTATGGGCTTATTCATATATAAGGCCACTTATATTGACCTCAATATTGATAAAAAAACCAAAAAAAAAACCAAACAAAAACATAAAACAGGTGGGCACTGAAGAGATTTTGCTGCCTTTGGGACTCACTGGAGTCCAGTCTGTGCTTTTACTTTCCTAGATCCACAATCTAATTCTTGATAAAGGGAAACTAATGTCCTTGGAATATATTTCCAATCATTCCCTTCGAGCAATTGGTTCAGTTAAGTGTAATGTCATTTCTGAACTTTGCTTTAATAAGCATTATTTTCCACCCCTGACTTGCATATGCAAATCTTTAATGAGATTACAAAGGAACTCACCTATATAAATATGTTGTCTTAGGATTTGGCTTTTTGAGGAGGCTCTCTAGATACATTATTAGCATGCATGTCCAACAGTGACACTAACCAGCATACTTTCCTCAATTTCCTTTGCAAGACTCATATGAAATGAAATCATACTAACATATCAGGGGAAATTATATGTTTGTGCTCATTGCAGTGATGTAGGCTATTAACATGGCTCTCACAGCAATATCAGCAGATAAAAGTACCCCTCATATAACATTTCTGTGTCTTCCCCTTATCATATTCAATAGCCGTCTGTCTCTGAGATGCACTTCAATCACCTTCACACCCTTGCCTTCCAATTTGTATTTTAGATATTTTGAAACAGTGGTTGTATATACCTTGAGGTACTCCTTTTCATGAATATAAAACACTGCAGAATGCAACCAAAGATTTTTTGTTGTGCAATTTTATTACAATATATACATTGATTTTGGTGTTTAAATTCCTATGTTTCAGGGCCGTATGTTGTTTCAATGCAAGCCTAAAGCTGCTTCAACAATGAAAAGAAAGCAGAAGTTCTGTCTTAATTGTATTTTGGAACAAGCCAAAAATATTGATGACTCATGCTGCACTGGTTGATGTATGCAAATCTCACATCAAATGGAAGCGTTTCTTACATTCTTATGTGTCTTCTCCATGACTGTCTATTTAAATAAACACCAATACTGTAGTTGAGATTTGTGTAACTGACCAATCAGGGCAGACTCAACTTTTCAGAGTAATAACAGCCTCCCAGTCTTCTGTTTCAGAAGGAAACATGTAAATGTGGAAGCAAATATCACTCTGCAAGCTGTTTTCTAGAAACTTTAATTGGGATATTCCAGTAAGTGTGTCAGCAGCTGTCGCAGGCTGTCATTTAACACTATTTTCCACTGTTGACTTTTCTAAAAGAGATAATCACGGGCTTTTTCATTTTTGGAAACAAAATAAAAAATTAATTCAGGCCACTCATTTTCTTCTTATTTGATAAATAAGTTTAATCAGTACACATGTTTAGCCTTCTTCTTCAATGGCTTTGAAGATTTGTCTGTTGCTCAGCTGTATTGTAGAACACATCACACAAATTACTATAAACAAGGTTTAGAAATCACGCCTCCGCTCCCCCCATATTTTAGATTGGAGTGGTGAATATTTTGAGGGAAAGCAGTTAATATCTTTTTTTAAGTCACAATAACAGAAAACGGAAAACCCCCATCATACTATTGCACACAATTTTTTAAGCTTTATTGTAATTTCGTGTGTGCTTTTCAGCAGTTGTTGCAGCTCTAAGACCTGATTCTGCAGTGGTTTCAAAGCAGATCGGCAGCAAAGCTTTTCAGTCTCATGTGTCAACTTTTTGATAAGCACAAAGAGACATCTTAACCACTTGTCAGTCAACTATCGTAGCAGCAAGGCTAGAAGACAGACATCTGACCTATCTCAGTATAAATTGACAAAAACAGCAAGGGAGGCAATAACCAGACAACTAAACCTGCAAACCGGCAAATTCAGTTTTAAGACACCCAAATGATATTGCAGATGTGGAGGTTTAACCCAGTCAAGTGTAAATAAGCATTTCCATGCTCAGCAATGGGTATATAACATGGTGTCAGGTAGCTACAATGAATGTAGAGAGGCAGAGAGAGCAATCAGCCAACCTTCGCCTCGCTGAGATGGAGGGCCACTGCCGCACACACAAACAACCAATCACCATGGGACAGTGATTGATGTCTCATCCTGCTTTGAAATCTATCACCCCGGCCAAGTGGCTGTCGAGAGCTTGCCTCACAGATTGTTAAACATGCCTTAATATGCATCACCCTGGCAAATAGTTCATTAATTCTTTATTATGTGGGCTTAAGTTGTGTAAGCCATTGTCCAAACCTCTGTTAATACACTAAGGGGCTGAGTTATGACGCTATTTAACATTTGCTGCGCAGTTTTGCTCTGGTTATGTTTCTACGATTAGCGCCTGATCTATTAAGACTGCTCCTGTTATCATTTGCGGAGCAAACAGCAGTATTTAAATGAGGATTTAGCGGCGCTGTTTGCTCTGTCATGTAAGGTTCTGGAGAGCAAGGAAACCGCAAACGCAAAATTAACTTTTATCTGATAGAAGTTGAGACAAATAAAGGAGACAAATAAAACTATTGCGGAAGTCGAGGAAAAAAATCTAAATGTCACCAGAAATGCTGCAATATAGTTTCATATTCAAGTTCAATTTATTTATAAGGCACACTAACAACAACCTTTAGGAACCAAGGTATTGTACATATAAAAACATGCAAGGAACAAATAAGAAATAATAAAGGTTTAAAAGCTATAAAGAAATAATAATAATAATAATAATAATAATAATAATAATAATAATAATAATAAAAGACAGGCATGATAAAGTCTTTAAACTTATCCAGCAATTCTAATATTGCAACGCTGGATCGTCTCCACAATCCTCTTCTCTGGCATTCTAAATATATTAATATAATAGAAAAAAATGCATTATCTTAGTCGCCTTTCATGGTGTCTGTGCCTCCTCCTTAAAATTATTACTGCAGCCATTGCGCGTATACTGTTGTGCCAATTAGCACCTGCTTTTCAGAAACGCTATTTTTAGAGCAAACATAAACACCGCAAACTATTTGCGGGCTACATGAATCCCACTGCTGCGCAAACCAGATTTATTTGCATAGTCTCCTCCCACTAATGTGCACTTTCTGGCCGGAACGCCCATAATGCATATGCAGTAGCTTCAGAAACGCAAAGTGGAGAGCGGCGCAGTTTTGCCAGGATAACTGACGCAGTTCCATGTTTGCGGCTTTGATAGATAAGCTTGGGCCGATTTTAGCGGAGCAAAGCCGTCTGCACCTGTTTTAGTACACGCAAAGCGTTAATAGATCAGGGCCTAAGTACTTTGGTTTCCTCAGTGAAATGTGTTTAAATAAAGATGGGTTCCATTTTTATGGTATTTCTGATGCCAAAGTATACCAATAATCTACAGTGTAATTGTAAAAATATTTACCTATTATTCTGATCAATGAGATATTTTATGTAATGGCATACACCAGGATTTGTCTCTTCAACACTTAATTAACAAACTCTCAAGTACAACTCTACTTGCAAGCATGGTGAGAACACAGTTTTGTTTATTCTTAGATCTGTGAAATCAGTTTGCACCTTGCCAATGTCATTTATGCTTTGCTGGAAAATTGAGGAATACAGGCAGCCCCTATCTTCTTGCTTTAATACATCTAAGCAACTTTTTTTCTGCTCAGTCCACTACAGACCCATTTTGAAGTAAAGTAGACCTTGCACTAAACTAGTTGACATAATTCTTTAACATACTTGAGCTTTGACACGCTCATGGTGGTGCCCTTGCAGACCAGATTATGCACAATTTGTGACTGCTGTAAGGTGAAATGCTGCCAAACAGGCCTGAATGATGAATGCCAATGCAACATGAGCAGCATTTGTTACAAATATGGGTAAAGCCACCCAAGGGGCAAACAGTATTACTAGGTTCCTCCACCCACATGGAGTGCTCTGTTTATTATCCACCATCTTGACAAGTTGTTCCTCATCTCCACACTTATATGTCCTCCCCAGCTGCTTGTCCCCTCCCTCTGTTGGCGAAGGAAGTCACAGATAAGAGGCAGGAGAGGTGCCTTCACGGTGAGGGTTATTTTTCTCCCTTGATCCCTGTCTGATAAGAATGTTTGCTCTTTTGTGTTTGAGGCTACTTTTAATCAAGAGGTGGTAGAACAGACTGAATTTGAAGGGGTTGCTGATAAGAAAAGCATCCATTTAACATTTCTTCTTACATGTAGGGCTACAAATGATGACCAATTTGGCCACATGAGAGGAACACCCAGACAGCCTGTTAGCACTGAGTTCCTCTTCTGAATCTGACATAACTCCAATCACTGCTCATCATCCATCCTTGACCAAATTGCTCCATTTGAAAATCAATGGTCACTTTCGAGCCTTCAACAGATTGTAGAAAATTTGAACGTCAATCAAAAGTCCAGCAAATCTAAGGTAACACACAATGTCCTTAACAATCAAGAGCTAATACAGCTTATATCCAGTCACAATCATAATCCTAGAACAGTTTAAGGTAATTAATGCTGTTATTAATGGACTCCCTTCATTCTTTCTTTCTTCGTTCATCAGATTCTGATGCAGACTTACCAATCTCCAGGATTGTCGATTATCTGACAGGCAGACAACAATTTGTCTGGTGGGGCAATGTCCTGTCTGGCATGGTGACCAGCAGTAAAGGGGCGCCATAGGAGACTGCTATTTCCATTCTTATTTACATTGTACACCTCTGACATCCAGTGCAACTCCACCTGCAGAAGTTCTCTGATGAGTGGGTTGGTTGTGTAAAGGATGGAATATGTCTGTCATTGATCCACATCAACAACAGACTGAACTGGAGGATTCTTATAAAATAGAGGCATAAGCAGATTAATTTATGTGTCACATGATGTTCAACCTTTTTTATCAGTCTGCTATTTCCAGGGTATATTTTATTTAATTTAATTCACTATTTTTTTGCTGTGTTGTGCTGGGGGCAGCCGTATTAGAGCCAGAAGCTAAACCAGAATCAACAAACTGATCAAAAAGGCTAGTTCTGTCATTGGCTGCAAACCAGACAGCCTTGAAGTGGTGGTGGAGAGGAGGATTTTGAACAAGCTGCTCTTCATCTTGGAGAATTCCTCACACCCTCCCTTCCATATCCTGAACCCACAGCAGAGCTCCTTCTCCAGCAGGCTGATTCAGCTCCATTGCCAGAAGGACAGATACTGGAAGTCTTTCCTGACACAGGCAATAACTGTCTTTAACTCCTTGCTACACACTTCATCAGGTCATCTTGATAGAACTCCTTTGCAATTTATAATTTAATATTTAAATATCTTCATCTAGCTCACTCTCACCACAGTGCTTACGCATGAATTAAAATATGTTCTTATAAATTGTTTAGATGGCTTTTAATACTGCAGTTTTTATATAACTTTTCAATTAGTCCATCCATATAGCTATTTTATTTTATTCTTTATCCTTTTTTATATTATTTTTTAGTGTTTTTGCTACTTTAAGTAAATTATTTCCCAGTTTTGGGATAAATATAATATCTGTCAAAATCACCATGTTTATGGTTATTCTGTTTGGTTACTCAAATTTTGACAGTTTTACTGTTTCTGGTCTTCTTTAGGTAACATCACCCAAATTGCTCAAAGTGTAGGAGTAATGTTTGATTCTAACCTTAGTTTTGATGCTCAGGTTAAACATGTAAGTTAGTCTTGTTTTATCCAGTTAACCCTTGTAGGTTGCTAAAATTTACTACCCTCTTGGGTCAGTGGAGGACTAAAAAGTTCCCTCCCCAAAATCTCAATGACAGAATTACATATTTTTTCCACTTTTTGCTGACATCTTTGAGACTTCTTCAGTCCTACTCAAAAATACAACATCAACATTTAAGCATTCAAATGATTTTTTTTAACCCTTTGATTCTTATTTCATAAAATATATTTTGGGTGGTTTATGTCTTAGATACACTAAAAAATGATAACAAAATAGATTTTGCTGCATTGTAAGGCTTTTTGGCAGTGTCAGATTAATAATTTATAATTATGCATTTTCTAATGTTAGGGTTTTATTTTAGAGAAAAAATGTAAAAATAGTTGTTTTTACTATTCATCATGATATTTTCCCATTAGGCAGATGGTTGAAACACCCATAATTTCTCTATGGGACAAAACATTAACAACAATAACAAAAAAAAAAAAAACAAGTCTTTCTTTAAGACATTTCAAACCAGGATTTATTACCAAATTTATTAATAAGAACATTTGTCTTGCATATTGCAACATTTTTTTCAGTTTGATTTTTAAAAACTTAATCCTCACCTTCAAAACCTTAAATGGACTTGCCCTCACACATATCTCAGACTTACTGAACTGGTATGTGCCCTCCCAACCACTGAGACCCACAGATAGTGCCCTGTGAACTATCCCCAGATGACAGTTTTTATCTAAGGGAGATCAGGGTTTTTCTATTAGAGTCCCCACTTTATGGAGCTCTTTGCCTGTTGCACTCAGGCACACATCTCCTGATGCCTTTAAATCCCTCCTTTAAATGAACCTTTTTAAGGGGGGGCTTTAGTATTGTTTGATGATGACATTAGATATTCTATTGCCGCTAATCTAGTTGGCCTTGTCCTCTCTTTTCTGGGTTATATTGTAACTTTAAAACTTTATTACATTTTAACACACACACACACACACACACACACACACACACACACACACACACACACACACACACACACACACACACATATATATATAACATTTAACATATTAAAAGAACTGTTATTACTGTTTTTACTGTTATGGTTGTTTTATTAATTGTTTCACTTAATATATCTATTGAATGGAATTTAAGTCTCTCTGCTGATGTGTTAAGCACTTTACATTAAGCTTTATAAGTTATTGTCATTATCATTATTATTGAGATAAAATTATTGACACTAATTTTGCATTTTAAAATTGGTCTAACTGCAGAAAATCTGCAAGCTATATAGAAAAATGAGGTCTTAATCCAGTGAGCATAGAAACTTAATTCATATTTATTCAATGACAGCTTCTTTCCTTTTTTTTTTTTTTTTTTTTTAACAGATATGTCATTAATTATGTCAGCATTTTCTTATTGCTGCACTGAGTATAATTTGGCCTCTTCCATCCCGTCAGGGGCACATCAAAAACACAAATTTAAATATGTAAATAAAACAGAGCAAATGACAAAGGATGACAATCATGCTTTTTTAAAGCAGGATGTGGACACTAATTTAGCATTTCAAAGCCTTCTCACTGTTTCCATCAGACTTTATACCTGTAATCACCTTTTACAAATATATTTTTATCCTCTTGAATTCTGCTGTCCCATATTGGCTGGGTCCCCAGAGAAATAACCATTCCCAGAGCTGACATCCATGGTGTGTTCTCTATAGATCAAACAGACCTGGTTGTGAATTGCCAAGGCCAACGGACCCATGAAGCATTTGTTAATGATTGCTATCCAGCCATCAGCAACTCCTGAAAGGGTTTTACTTATCCTCTGACGACATGCTGGAAAGCATCACCCATTGTTCAAAGATGAAACACGAACTAAAGCTGATTTCAACCTGATTTCCAGCAAGAAACAACTTGAGCCACTTGAAGACATAAACTCCTCCCTTGCTGGAGATATAACTTAACTGCCCTCCATCTTCAGCCTACTCACTTTTATCCTTTAGATATCCCAATTAAGAGTAAAGTATTTGTGTGTGGGCTTGTACTTAGTTCAAACAAAGACCTAATCATAGAGCATCACAGGCGTTTTGGAAAGAACAGCATTTGGCAAAGGGGTAAAGCATTGGCCTGGATTCTGAGGGAAAGTTTGTTCCACTTTTCCTGCACTTTCACTGGTCTCGCAGTGCTTTGTGGTTTTTTCTTTTTTCTTTTTTTCCCCCTACAAAATCAGAGATCAGCATAACTGTTTAATGTGGAGATTAACTTTCATCCTGCCATACTAAATTTAACATAGTACAAAGCTTTTTCAGGGGTGAGTTGAATGGCGGTGTTTCTCATTTTAGGAAATCTTCACATCGAGAAAAAACAAAACAAAACAAAGTTAAAATGAGGACATCAAATTCTCTTTTCCAGCAACCATTTTCAGTTGTAATTTTACCAGTATTGTCCGTCAAGGCTGTTATCTCCAGACATTAAGATGAAATGAAATACATAAGACTCTTTCGGTCTAACATCAGAAGCTCATTCATCTTCTTTTGTATAACTTTCTTATTAGCAAAAACTCTGTGGTAATATTCTACAAGCAGAAAACACTTAATGTTTAATTAATTTATTTGTGCAGAGATATTTGTGAGCAATAAAACATAAAAATGGGTAAAAAAAAACAAGTATAAAAACCCTAAAAGACCAATGACTACAGCTTTTTTTAAATCTAGTCTAACAATATTTGTTTAATTAATTATGGCAATCAGATTTTCTGTTAGACACTGGAAACACAGGAAGGAACAGTCAAACTTTCCATTCACAGGGGGTCCTTAAACTTTCTAGGCTGAGCAAGGAGAGCTCTGTGTTTGCAGTGTGATTATTTCACAGTTGTCTTCTCTCAGTAGATTCACAACCTCCCATGGGCGTTCCCAAGAGTTTAATTATTTGAAAGAGCTAAGATTGGTAGAAAGGGGGCGGTCTTTGACTGTTCCAACTGCCAATCAAATAAAGATAATGGTGCTATGTCTGTAATGTTCACAATAATAGATTATATATATATACCAATAAGGAACGTGAGCTGGGGTTAGACTGTCGTGAGACAGGTTAGTTTTACCCTCAATTTGACTGATACACGCAGCTTGTAATGTATAATTTCATGGGATAGTTTATAATGTTTGAAGACAAGACAGAAAAAAAAAAAAAAAAAAAAAGCAGGTTTTACCTCTTCATCAACATTAATTGGTGGAAATGGCCATCGTGGCTTTAATGAATCTAATAACATTCTTTTCTTTTTACTCTCCCTTATGAGTTTTGTGTAAGATTACAATGAAAGATGAAACTGTATTTGTATAACAACACCTTTATTATTCATATGTTTAATTTTCAAGTGGCCTCCTCATTAATCTACTCTAATTATGGCTGTAACACTTTGGAGAGTGGATAGCGGAAGCATGATTGGAGAGAGGAACACTCTCTTGAAGATGCACAAAAACAACTACTGAGGCAGTGTAATTTGCAGCAGGCTGCCCTAGATAACAGAGCAGCTTGTTTGTAGTCATCCATGAAGTTTACGCACACAATTTAACTTGCACTTTCCACTTCATTCTAAATGTGTTTCCGATTTTTTTTTAAAAGGCCTTTTTTCATACCACATCATAGATTTATTTTATTATTTTAACAGGAAACAAAAAGTTTTAAACTTCTTTTTCAGACATTAATAATCACCAAAATGAAAGCACTGCAGTCATAATTAAAACATCACAACACACATCCAAAGGGCTTCATTACTCTGTATGCAGATCAGGTCAGTTTGCACATCAGGATAGACTGAGTAATAACAATGAGCTAATAGATCTTGTCTGTGAATCATATGATATGATATGATTTATGTTGGTTTAGTGCAAAAGTGTGCCTCTTTTGATAATGTTTAATCAATATAAACAATGAACTAGTTTTAATTGACAATAGTATTTGTTGGGAGAAAACAGCTATATTACCTTGAGAAATATACAGAAGAACAGTACATGCCAGAGGGCAACAGAATGGAAGAAAATGCTGAAGTGGAGAACTTGGTGAAACAGTTGCAGATACTGTCTTGTGTGTAGCTTAAACAATCACATTTAAGAAATAGAGAATCATACTTATGATGTAATGCAAGTACAGAGAAATATCCATGAAGCAACCTTGCCAAAGAAACGAAAACAGAAAGGGGATGAAGGTAATTTGGGACTGCAAACAGCAGAAAATGAGGATGAAAACAGGTGTGGTTTAGATGGAAAACACTAATAAAATGAAATGAATGAAATTAAAGAAATACTTTATTTATTCCAGAGGGAAATTACAAAATGAAGAGAAAAAGTTTTCAGGGTGATTTCAAATATGCCTGTTATCTCACAGACAGGTAATTGAGTCTTTCTGGAATCTCATCTTCTAATCTTATATGATTACGCAATATTGATGGTTTCTTTAGCTTAACCCCTTGGTACCAGACGTTCCGTGGATGGACATGAAACACACATGTATTTAACTCAGTCTCCCTTCCAAATACCTACACATGTTGTGCACACCACTGGAAATCTAAAGCTGTATTTAATATTACCATTGTTTGTTTACGTTTGGTTATGCTGTCACCGCTGTAGGCTCTGCATAGGCTTGCAGATGTTGGACTTGATGGCATTATTATTAAAATAGAATTGTCCAGCAGCCCACAAATATACATGCATGGACATCTTTACAATAAACTGATAATTAAAATGAAAAAAAAGAGGCAGAAAAGTAAAAAGATGTGAGCGATGCAAGAGTGGTATTGCATGCTGCCCATTTTAAGGGTATGGGGAATATATTTTCAGTGGTAATAACCTTAATGTCCAGGATAAATAGCTGAAACAGTTGAATTATCAGACAAAGGGACAATGCTGCACGAGTCATTGAGGTACTACAGAAAATTCCACCTCCTGGCTCTGTGAATACAAACTTAACTCAACAAATTTAAACAATTACCACTAACATAAAAAAACAAAAACAAAAAAGAATAATCTTGCACACAATTAATTAATAACAACATAACTGTAGACCATCTTTTTTGTGTAAACTGTTAAGTCTTCCTGATTTTCTAAAATATAAAACATACTAGTCAGTAGTCAATCTCAGAATTCCTATAATTAGCTTAATGCCTGTTGAGGTTCACCTTGGAGACAATATGTACTTCACTAACTTCAATAAAAACATTAAATTCCCTGTGAGACCTGCTGGCAGACTGCTACTAGTTCTTTGAAAGTAAGTTGGAATATTTAATCAGGTTGTTTGTGATCCAGTTTGCACATTAACTATTGATATTCCAAAACTTGTGTGATAACATTGCATGGTAAGACTAATTACATTATATTATAATACTAATTATAGTCCTAAGGGTCGCATAAAATTCTTGGCTGTCATTTCCATACCGAAGTAACATCCAAGGGGCAGGATGTGCATAATTGGCCTTCAAAATGATTTGTGTGAGTATTGGATTACAATGTACTTAAACTGTCTTTTTCTCTGAGCCTACTTCCCCTAATCGATTGCAAAAATACAAGCTGATGACCGTGTGTGCTTCACAAAAAAAGCAGATCATCCATATGGAAATATGTTGTGCTTGTGCATTAACCTAAGGAGCATAAACACAATATCGTTAGCTTTATTTCCTGAGTGGAGAGCCTTATTATTCCGGTTCTTCTCTATGACACTTCTGGGTTGCGTCCCAGTAGAGAGCCTTGCTGAAACTGGGTCGAATGTTAAATCGGCTGTTGAATCAAGAACAGAGCAGAAAAGGCTCAAAAGGAGGCTCGATGTTTTGAAAAGAGGCATCATGGTATCAGCATTTCCGTCTTATTTAAGGTTTCATCATATGGACTTATTTGGCATTGGAAAACAGATATGATAATGTCTAAATGAGCCTACTAGTCAGGTACTGAATCATTTTTGTATCCAGATGCATTTAGTGTGCTCTTTGAAGTCAATGTCTTTAAGATATCTCAGTATAATGCCACCACCATGTGAGTTTGTGTCATCCCAGTTTACTGTAATTTAAGAGGTTATTATCGTAATAAGTGACACAGATCTTTCTGGCTTTTTTTTTTTTTTGCAAAGCGATTTGCATGTTCTCAGTATTTCCATGCCTTCTGATTTCAGCACGGAATGAACTTGACAATATTCAAATATATGTGCACATAATTTTAGACTGTTCAGTGCTAGTCACCTCCAGATGTAACACCTCTGAAGCCCTATCTTGAGTGTGTCATGATGTAAATTGGTCCCTGATGCAATGTCTCTCCTGCCATCTGGTGCAGATTTTTCTCAGCTCCTATTTGACAAGGAAGTTTGCTATTGCACCTAAATTTTTCCATCAAAATCTTCCAGAAACTGCAAGTGTGGATTAAGAAGCATTTAACCACCCTTTTCTATTTTCTGTCTCATTTAGTTTTGAGTTTTGTTTTCTTGTGATGGTTAATAGAATGACAAGTTACTCATCAAACTCAGCAGGGAAAGCAGTCATTAGAAAGCAACTGTGACAGACTTCAGGATGTTTCAATAATGTTAGAACAATGTGTGCTAATTGTTACCTGGGGTTACACACAGGAATAGTTGCAACCGAGTTTTGTGCTGGGTTGATTTATCAACAGCAGTTACACATTTCATTTGTGAATAATGCATCAGAAAATAATGGGACCTTTACTGATGCAATAGCTACAAAAAGTTAGCAAAAAAAGTGTGAATGACCTGAGCCTCATGGCATATCTTATAACTATTTTCAACTTCAGTTTTTCCAGGCCCAGAGACAAGGTAGAACCCTATACATAGAACAATGTATTTGTGAAGGAAAAAAAAATTAGCTGTGGACCAAATCTTTGCATTTAGAAGGGTGAAAAACAAATCTTTGTAAAGGTGGAGAGAGCATTGTCAAATAACTTTCTGTCCAAAGTGAAAGACAAGTAATGCACATGAAGATTAAGTATTTTGCCAAAGGACACTTCAACTTGTTGACTGGGGAAGCCATTAATTGAACTCCCACTTCCAGATTGGTGCTGAATGCTCCACGTCCTAGGCAGCAGCTGCCCCCTCAAAGAACTAGATTATAAATACACAGTCAGTGCATTTGAAGAAGATGCTGATAATTAAATGCTGTGGATCAGTGATGCTTCACGTTGTTTGGCTCTCGAATTGTTGTGGTACAACCTCTTATGTCCTCTCCAATTGGCTATCCAGCTGGGAGGCTGTTATGGTGTCAGATGCTTAGTCAGATTGTATTAACTAAGTTTCAGTCAGTAAACATTAACAGATAGAAAAATGAAAGTTGATTTGATGTTTAAAGGACCAGCAAATGAGATCAGTAAAAGTTATGATTACAGTGTGGAAATCAAGAAGGGAGACACAAATACATGAAGGGTAAAACAGGGAGTAAACAGGGAGTAAGTAATGAAACAAACAAAAAAAGAGCAGCTTTAATATAACCCAGAGAGGAGAGGAAAAGGTTCTGCAGAAAACTGGCAAGATAAGTCCAATTAAAATCCAGTGCAAAGACAAATTTGAGGAAATCCAAAGGCAAGAAGATGTTACACTGAGGATTCCATCGAAAACACGAAAAGGCAAGATGAAAAAAAAAAAACAAACAAAAAAAAAAAACAAAAAACAAAAAGGAGGGATGGACTTTAAAATAGCTGATGAGGTAAAAATAATAAGATAGTCATACTAGTGGAGATATTCAACAATCAAAGAGGCAGGGAGAAGAACAGGCCAACACATGCAATTTAACAAGCCCTTTTAGAATAATTCAAGAATTAACTAAAGTGACACAATAAATGGCAAACAGAGGAACACACACACATTTATCATTATTTATATGCAGTAATATTCAAGCTCTCATAGCCACTAGTGCAGCAATGCTGCATTCAAAGTTTAACTGGTGTGTTTGAGCTCCAGACAAGTTAGTGTATGGTTATAACATAAAAATGGTTGCTTCATTTTGCCTAGATGGCTACAGATTATACCAATACAAGATGCTGTTCCATGCATACAAGAAGCACTTCGTGCTTCTCTTACTTTTATCACTTCTTTCACTTTACCTTGAAAGGATATGACAAAGAGTTGAGGGCAAGAAACACAAGCAACATGAGGAGAAGCCAGGACTGACATTTGAGAGGTCTTTGGTGCCTTTGCAATAATCCGAGTTGATGAGAAGGATTTAAATGTCACACCACCTGATAACGAGAATTTTGCACACGGGTCACCTGTGTTTCCTCACAATGAGCCCTGTCTGCCTACTATATTCAATCTTCGTTGATGTACATGCAAAGTCTGAGTAAAGCAGAAATAAATCTACGCTCTGGGTCTGTTGAATTACAGACAAATGTGTTGCTGGCCACTGAGCCAAACACGGATAATGAAAACAATCAGCAAATGAATGAAATTTGGTCTCATAATTCCAGGCAAATCAGCAGCGCTCTCTGCTCTCAGACTCTACTTGTACAACAGCCTGAGTGACAGATTTCAAATCAGCTTAAATGAAACGTACAGGGCAAACACAGTTTAATTTAACCAAAGCAAAATCACAAACACACACTGCAGATATTATTTCAATTATCCTCAAAGTGTACGATAATTTATCAGCGTTAGTAAATGGTAAAACATCCCTCTGCATAGGTATGAGAACCTGATATGAGAATGCAGGAATAACTCCATCCAGTAAACATCGGCTCAGCATGAGCCCACCAGCAGGACAGCGAGCAGTGTTGCCAAATTGGCTGGGTTTGATTCTGACTTTGCAGGAAACATTTGCTGTTTTGTGAGTTGACATTATCTAGATGGGTTTGGCGTCAGTTTGACAGTTTTAAAAGGAAATTTTTTATAGGCTATTTTGACACACACTTCATCCAATCAGCTATCATTGATTGATTAATTGGAAATCCACTAACTTGTCTGCACTGTAACAGACTATTGAGATCAGTCAGCCAGCACTGACAATGGAGCCTGACAGCTAACACCATAATGATTCTGTTTTTAGCAGCAAGTCAGGCTGTGTTGGTAGACTTAGCGGGACAATGCCAACGTGGACAAAATATCGGTGACAGTCAGAGTTTAAATTGTGCCTGTCCAGGGCTGAGCCCCAGCACATAAACTGATGCTGCATCACGGGATCTTAAGCCATAAACTGTTGTTATTTAAAGAATACTTTTAACAATTAAGACAGTAAAATTCATTTTCCCGTTGGATTTAATGGGAAAGTGATCCCAAACATTTTGAGCAGTTGTGTATACATGAAATATCATTTTATATTTTATTTTTAGTGAGTGGCAGTGTATTGGATAGCTCACTAATGTCCACTGGAGTGGCTAATTTGCAAATATAACATCCTAACTCACCATAAGAGCCACTAAAGAGAAGCTAAAATTAGAGAACCATTATCTCTTCTGCTAGACATTAAACTGTTCAGCTAATATAAGAAATCAGTATAATATAAAGCATAGTACCAGGAAGCAGGGTTAGTGGCATAACAGGTAACTTCAGGTTCAATTCTGAGTTTTCAGTGTCACAAAGCTGGTTCTTCTCTTACCAGGTTGTATCACTATGGTAACAGCTTTGTTTAGTTTCTGACTGATAAATATTTTATATTATTATTATTATTTATTGATCTCAAGTTTTGGGGGGATTTCTTTTTTTTATGTAAAAGATATCTGCACCTTCTCAGGCAAATATTTTTTAAAAAGTAGCCAGATTACTCATACCTGGAGTTAAGTTGAACAGCTAATATTTATGTTGTTATTTACTGAATTTTTCAGTTTAATATCCTACTCTTTTTTTTTTAATGCACTGACCTGATAATGTCATCCCCACAAACAGAGGCAGATATCAACAGCAAACCAATACTTGTAAAGATAACATCAGTGGAGTATTACCTCATAAATGGGTGTAATATACATTCCTGATTGTTACTATTGTAACACTTAAGTATTTATATAAATTGAGTAAAGATGAGGATTCTTAGATGTTGTGACAATTCACAAATGTAAACATTTAGTTTTGTGTTATGTCCCTTAAAGAATTTGATGGATGTAGTTTTAAATTCTTCACTGACTGAGTTTTCTTATAAAGAATCCAGTTATCCTGACAAAACATTTAAATCTTTGAGAGTTCTGTGAGTAAATTGTCCTCTATATCACTCATGTAAGCACAAACTTCTCTGCATCATCAGGGCGAATTGTAATTTCTTTGTCTACTTTAGGCTAAACAGCCAGATAAGAGTGTGCAAGGTTGACATAGGGCATCACCACTGGTGATTAATTACGCTGTGAGAGATACCGAGCACCATCCAGAAAATCCAGAAACAGACAAATTGGGGACTCAGGTCATTCCAGGAACTCACATAAGAAGCATATCATCCAGGCCTTATCTTTATGGGAAAAACTGTGCTTGGAGCACTCACTCAGAAGATAAAGGAAGCACGAATTGCTGCACAATTCCACGGTCCTGGTGCACAGAACCATCAGGTATTGAGACTGTATCTGATGAGGTTCTGGGGTTGTACAAGAATACGAGACATTCCTTCTAGGAGATACAGGCCCTGAGACGTGGAAATACCAAAAATCAGTTTTCCAACTGGGTATCAGAGTTAAACTCTACTTAGCAAAACTTCAGAACAGAACAAATAAGTCAATATAATCAACTCAGTGATGTAATTGAATGGAAATAGGAAGCACAATCCAGCAAATCTTATAAAGTTTTACTGACATGCATTATGCATACTTTTGCTTTTTGAGTTAGGAAACAAATTTATTCTTGACACCATCCTCCATTTTGTATGAGCCTAGAATAACACCAATATTTTTCAAAAGAATTGTAATTAGGCTGTACACCTCACAACTCAGTGAGCTGATATAATTTAATAATAGGCATATTCAGCTGAGAAATCCATCTGCTTTCTTGTGTTGCATACATTTTGCACATTCACACTTCAAAGTGGAAAGTTGTCTTCCAGAATCACACAAACAAAATGTGGAACTCTCAAACAGAGATGGGTGATGGAAAATAAGAGCATGCACTTCTCATATTGTTACTTTTATCAAATACACAGTGGAAAGCAAGGCAGTTTTTTGACACCTGCTTTCCATAAACAACAGTTGGGGGTAAAAAAAAAAAAAAAAGAAAAAGAATGAGCTAAAAAAAAAAAAAAAAAGAAAGAAAGAAGAAAGGGTGAAAAAAATAAATAAATAAACCAGTTTGCCTGTATATCTCACATAAAGAAATCATGTCTCTAGTCATCAAACTGCTTTGTGAGCTTTCAAAAGGGGCTGCAGACAAATGCACTTCAAAATACTCCAAAAAAGGTACAGTGCACCTCAAACATCTTTCTTTTTCTTCCACACATAAACTCTTAGCCTTGACAAAAGGCACTATTTCCTTTCCCGCAGTTTCAATTGGGAGGCTTTGAATTCAGTCTGTAATGAGATATACAGCATGCAACAGAGTGCTGGTTCAAAAACCAACAGGCTAACAGACGGATGGTATGCATCATTACTGTGAGTTAATGGAGCAGTAGCTATGATTGGGCATATTCACTGTGGTATGCAGACTGCTGTACTCCTTGTCCATGTTGTTTCAGTTTTCACATGAGAGTACATTCATTGTGGAGAGGACTATGGAGGGCACAGGCTTTTACCACCAGCAAGAACTCCAAAAACACTAAGAGCTGGATTATCTTGGAAAAGGCCACCAGCTGTTCCTGCTAGTCTTTAACAATGCATCAGCCTGATGGCAATTTCCTCTCCATCATGTAGCTCCCTTTCCAAAGTGTGCTGCCAGAATATCTGATATTTATCGTGGCACTGGCAAGCACTGTTAGCTTCTGTTCTGAAACGTACCAGCAGCCAAGACCCTGCATTACTCATGCACCCACAGTATGGTAGACTTTGGCCTATTCATTTTGTTCCAGTATATGACTAATGGCTCTGCCATTCTTTATGTGGCCACAGGGGTATTTACTTTAGATTTCTTTATCATGTACACTCTGAAATACAAACACTGTAAGCCTTTTCTGACTCTTCCTTTGTATTAGTGTTCAGAAGGCACAAAAATACAGATTCAGATCTGTTGTATTTGTCATGTGCAAGTTAATGTGAAGTCAGCAATGCAATGACATGTTGTGGATGGGAAGAACTGTTCAATTCACTTTTCACAAGTCCTACAAGACTAAATAAGTGCAAATGTGCAAATATGAGAAAAAAAAGGTATCAAAAATACAAGAAAGAGGAATTCTAATTTAAACAATGAAATAACGATAATAATCTAGACCTACAGAATCTGTCATTCCTGAAAGCCCAGCTCACAGAATTAATCAAAAGCAGTGGATATTAGTAAGCTGGTCTTATCCTCAAGTGACATCATGTAAATTAATTACTCCTATCTGTAACATATTACCCCATCATCTGCATTAAACAGGCAAAAAAGCTGTTCTATCTTATTCTCTGCATCTTGTCATTTAATCAATTCAGATCTACACTCTGTCTTCCAGGAAGCAGGCGACAAATGATTACCAATCATTTTGTTTTGGCCTCTGCCAAGGGAAATGTCCTATGACATGAGGTAAGCTGAGGTAAAGGGATTTCCCAGCTTACCTGGTAATCAGTGCTTTGGGTCATTCTTCAGGTGATATATATACAGTAAAGTGCCGCAAAGGTGGCACAGTCACTGTATTTGTAGCCATATTACTCGCAGTAGAAAGTTATTTCTTTGCATTACAATAAAAAAAAAAAAAAAAAAAAAAAAAAAAAAGAAAGCTCTACCTAATTTTTTAGTTTGCATTCTCTAACATGCTTGATGCCCTTTTTAAAAAAAATTTTATTTAAAATATTTTAGGATATTTTGAAACTTATGTTATTAAACACAATGACATCTTTGAAAAGTTCCAGTCTGTTTTCCTTTAACACTACAGTACTGAAACTGACCTCCTTAAGGTTAATAAATGGGGTTTTAATGATGGTTGACAATGTGCCATGCTCTGTCCTGGTTCTGTTGGTTCTTAATGCTACTTTTGACACAGCTGATTATAACTTCCTCCAGCACAGACTGAGACACTGGGTTGGATTATTATGCAAAGCATTACAATTGTCAGTATCCCAGCTATCTAAGAGATAATTTTGTGCTGCAGCCAATAAACACAGGATGACTTTCTGTCTGGTGCAATATGATGTTCCACAGGGGTCTGTTTTAGGGCCATTTTTATTTTGTTTTCAAATGTTTCCCCTTGGTGATATTATCCAGAGAAATTATGTTTTCTTTTGCTTTTATGCTGATGACAAACAATTGTACCTACCTTCTAAATGGATGTCTCAGAACTTTCTACAACTTTTTTCAAGCAAAACTAAAGTCTTCACACTTGGCCTGTAACAAATGACAACCATCTGTGTTTGGTTACTAAGCAGCTGAAAAAAAATCTACTAAATAGCTTTAGAAACTTTAAAACTCAGCTGCCAAACATTTAAGCACATCACTCCTGTTTTAGCCACTTTACATTTGCTCCCAGCATGTTTTAGAATTGATTTTAATATCTTATTACAGACTTTTAAAGCCCTTTGTGGCCTTTCACACTCATATTTATCTGACCTTTTAGAACCATATGAACCTGTGAGAAGTTGGAGATCTTCTGGCAGTTGCTCTGGCTGAAGACTTTTTGTTGTTCCAGATACTCGGTTTATGACCATATCGATCCGATCCTTTACTATTTCCTTCATTGATTGCTGGCCCCATTTTTTTTTACAGAGAAACACACATTACGCAGGTTTTCAACAGCAACATAACTGCTCACTAAATTCTCAAACAGAATAAACTTCGAGTTTAGTGTCTTTCATCTCCAAACAGATAATGTGAAGAAAATACCACAGTAATCAAAATAAAATAGCAATATGCATCTTGAAAATATTGAATTATTTAGCCCCACATCTGTGAAAAGTGACAGCATAGTGACACCAGTCCACCCATTCCTCACTCATTACTCTCCCTGTCTGGGTAACAATGCTATGGAGTTTAACGGGGCTGTCAGCAGCCTAAGGCCTAAGGGTAGCTGTACAGTATTACAGAGATGTCTAAAATGGAGGAAATAGGAGAGTATTGTTTTTACCAAGGCGTTCAAGAGCTACTAAATAAATAAATAAAGCTGAAGTAAAAATCAAGAATAGTGTGCTAAGTGCTGTGTCAATAAAACAGGATCTTTACACTGATCACAGATGATCACCTTGGTTGGTAAATAGTAGTGAAACCACTTATGCTGTATGTGAAATGCTTAGTGTTTCCACATGAAATAATAAATTTGCAGGTATTATAACTAGTGTGCAATCATCTTTTTTCAAATGTAAGCACATTTTCATCAATGTCATGGCTTCCTTTTTACAGCAACACTTATAAACACAAGTAGAATATTGTTGATTTGTAGTCAGTACTCATTATCAGTACCTACCAGCATTTATAAAGTATTTGATACAATCTGGTGTTTATAATCCTGAGACTGTAAATTTGGATGTAGCTTCTAATCTTTGTAGTCCCCTATGTGTGACCTAGCGGCTTCATGAGCTATATTGCACCTTTAAGGCTGCAATCTCAAAGGGTATACTATCTGGGCAATATGCAAGATTGTTTGTTTCTTTCTATCATTTTCTGTGAATATAGAAGTGTTCTTATATCCAAAAAAGAGCCTATCCCAGCTGCTATCAGGCGAGAGGCAGGATATAAACTGGACTGGCTTAATTATTACTTCAGTAAAACATTCTGATTTACTTTTGAAAACAACCAAATAGTCAATTGTAGTAGTATTGGGATGTAAAACCTTGCCTCCATGTTACGGCTGTCAGTTTCCCCGTCAGGGAAACTGATTGCCCGATTGCCTG
This sequence comes from Melanotaenia boesemani, assembly GCF_017639745.1. Classification (NCBI taxonomy): domain Eukaryota; kingdom Metazoa; phylum Chordata; class Actinopteri; order Atheriniformes; family Melanotaeniidae; genus Melanotaenia; species Melanotaenia boesemani. The sequence goes on along the minus strand of NC_055686.1, from coordinate 18,828,752 downwards.
CAGCCGGACCGGATTGTGATTGGTCCCAGATACCGACTGGGATCCTCCCTGTGTCCGGATTGGTCCAGACGTCTCCTGCTTCCGGACTGCTTCTCCAATCCAGGGGGAGGAGCACATACAAGAAGGCACCAGTCACACTGATCGGCGCGACTGTGGACAGTGGGACACAGTTTGCCAGCCTGGGAGTGATTTCTGACTTGTGTGATGATTGAGGACTTCTGCTTGGACTTTGTGTAGATACCAATTTGGGAGTTTAACTATAGGCATTTGTGTTGATTTATCTTCCTTGTTTGAGTTGAAGTGACAGTTCGGTTAAGAGTAATAATTTTGGTTGTGGTTTTGTTTGTGATTCCGCCTTTGAGCGTGATACCCGTTTTTGGGACATTTTTAGTTTGTGTTTTGGATAACTGTCTTTGGAACACCTTTTGTGTCTCCGGTTTTCTTTTGATCTTTATCCTTTAACCCTTTTTGGGACACCTTTTGTTGGTTTAGTTTGGTTTATTTCCTGTAGTCGGCACCGGGTTATGTTTATTTGTTTGAGAACCTGGACTTAGTTTTGTTTGTTTCAAATAAACTGTGTTATAATTTTTAAATCCTGTGTCCGACTCCCTGTGTTCCGTCCTTTGTGGCCCTAGACAATTGAGGACGTAACACTCCAATACAATTATTCAGTTATTTATTTATTTATTTATTGCAGTCATTTTCACTGAAGCTGACCTTGCTCTAATTTAAAATAAAAAACATAAATAAATAAAAAAAAATAAATAAAAAAATAAAAAGAAGAAAAAGAACACAAGTCAAGAAGGCGAAAACGTCAATAATTATAATGGGAAGTCCTTGGGAGATCTTGGAGACCATTAATTATGAGTATAATTTCCCCACCGGCCACTCTGCTTCATAATGTTTGGTAGATTATTTACCCACATGGAATAAAATTAAACAGCATTACATACAATATGAATATAAACTCTTCAACAGATGGAAAGAAGCATTAACTTGTTAGTGGGATAAAGTAAAAAACTGAGTTGCTTAAGTTTGTCATTATTTTGGTGTTGCAAGTATATATGACAGCTTCAAAGCATTGTTGTGTGATTAATTTAAGAAAAGAGCTACCCTCTACTTCCCTGCTGCTTGCACACCCTGTTAAATTTTTAAACAGTTGAATGCAATTAAAAGACTGGGTTGTCACTTTCCAGTACACACATTCACATATACACCTGATACTAACATAACCAGGCTTATTTTTACAAATAACAACATAAAGAAGCAACGAAAAGGAAAACTTTTGCAAAGGTTAGCATAAGATCTTTCTCTACATATCCACTTCTACAGTTTCCACAAAACACAGTAAATAAAAAAGCACGTATGTCAGCAAGAAAAGGACCAACTCCGTAGAATCCAGGTGGGAGCGATGAAAAGGAGGGGGCAGATGCTAAGAAAAGAGATGGCGGTGGAAACAGTTAATGAATGGCTATTGGAAACTTTGGGCAGATACTGCGTTGAAATGCTACTCGTCTGTGATTAATGACTACTAGGCTGCTGTAATAGGTACCAGTGGGACCTCAGACACTGGAACCTTTTTATAGAATAACCCCAAAAGATAGAGATAAAGTCCCCATTACAGTGTTTCTTCAAATCTAAAAAAAAAATAAATAAATAAAAAAAAAGAAAGTCTTATTGGCCCATCACAGAGTAGCGTTTCTTCACCCAACAAAAGTGTGTTGTCAAATAAACAGAAAAGAAAAAAAAAAAAGAAAAAAGAAAAATAAAAAACTACTTGAAGTGTCTGATTTTTTTAAATTATTTAGCAACCCTAAACAACTGCAAGCACTTATTTTTCTGGAGTCCTGTTATGGAAAATTGCATTAAAATTGATTTAGTTATTGTTCTCCAGCAGAGAGGACACTTGGAAATTTAATTCTTATGGATAAGGAAGTTACTGACAAACAATTTTCTTTTCTTCATCTCTCTAGAAGGTGTTTGGGGTTCACACACTGAAACGGAAACTAACACCTGTATGTGCATGACCGCAATGCATGCAATGGACAATAAATTATTCATATCTCTTTTGTTCTACACATTACCTAATCCTTGGAGTGAAGAACAGAGCACTTCTTGGGTTTCTGTTACAATCCATTTGACTTTAAAACAACTTTGACTGTGAGTGTGTGTGTATGTGTGCTTGCATATAGCACCGTACACAGCCTATGCCGGAGAGTAACGTTATCATTATGCATTATTCCAAACATTAATCTTTGCATTAATAAAGTACCTTTGCAAAAACAACAACAACAAAAACAACAACAACAACAACAAAAAAAAAAAATACAGCCAAAACAACACTTAAAGTCATGAAATTAATCTTACCGTTTTCTCCATACAGTAATTCTGAAATGAATTAATCAGCCAAGCACAACTGCCTTGTTTGCATTTTGCAAGGTTATATTGGAGTGATTTTATGGAAATGGGGTGGGTTAAGGAGAAAATGTTTGTTTCTCTAACAAATTAACTCAAGATGTTTAGTTACTTTTGTTTAGGTGCTTGAACTGGGAACGATGACAAATTTTTGAGTTATTGGTTAATTTAATTGAAGTTTCTGAATGACAACGTCTGAAATAACATTGACAATAAATCTAATTCTCATTAAATAATACTGGGTTAGGGTTGCAATATATTTTAGTGAACACAGAAGTAAATAACCTACTGAACGAGAATTCTTCTTGATGGAGAGAACAGCTAACATGAGGTTTTTGCTCAGTAAAATATTTGTTTGAATCAAAAATAGTCCTTTATTTGTTCACAAAAACTAGACTAAAGCTATTAATAAACAGAACTTTAACACCAACTGCACAAGTTTCTGAAAGTTGCTATTAGTGTGTGAAATTGGGTAAGTAAAGATAAGCTGGAAAGCACTTTGTAGAATCCCTGTAAGATTGGAAGAAATTTTGTCTATTTCTAATCAATAAGACTTGAATTGATTGATATCAGGTGCTTTATTTAAAAATTAAAATAAAGAAAAAAGAAAACAACTTAGACCAAAATAATTTCTAGCAAGTATTCTTATTTCATAATAAAAACTGCATGACATTACACCTGCTAAGTAATCTGTAAAGTGAGGCCAGTGACGTTATATCAGCCTTTTGGAATAATTCAAATGTTATCTTTTGTAATGTCTGTATCATCAATGGTTTCTTCATGCTATCTGTACATTGAAGTATTATATCATGTATGGTGGGAAATTGGATAAAGCACAAACATAAAGATCAGTCTGAATGTTTACCCTTTTAAACGTATCATTCTCTGTAGGACATGACAACAGAGCATTATCTAGACACAATCGAAGTCACCCAGCTACATCCTCTTTCCCAGTTTACGCTATATGACATAATCCCTCTTTGTTCTCTTTTAACACAGAAACCAACCTGTTCACAAGCCTCTTTGAAAAAGTCTCTTTTCACATCCTCCTTATAAGAGAGCATAAAAAAAGATTTGGCTCTGAGATTAATTGAAGAGGGACCTTTACAAGAAATGAGAGAGGGACAGTACGATTGTCCCAAATCCTAGCCAGATAATGGTGTCTTGGCTGCAGGGATCCCTCTAGAGGTGTCTCTAAGCTTCAAACAATGGAAAAAAACTAACCTTGCGGAGGCCCATGCTGACACTGGGACCACCCAGCACAGATTGGTACCATTGTGCCACGCAGGCAATCTTAATTAGATTTGACGTCACTATCCTGCCAGCTATTCACCCATTTCTAAGGTTTATCTCCTGAGATCACAATTTGTGAAGAGAACTTGCAGTTTGAGGTTTTTCAACCATGACCAATCAAAGCTTTCTGGGAAATTTTTTCTTCTTGGGTCAATGCAAAAGTTGTATGTCATCCATATGTGTCTCTTGTGGCTATGGACTGCATTATATGGATTCTTTAAATTAAATAATTGTCCCATTTTAACTATTATTAAAATTGTTTATGTGATGATGACTTATTGAGATATGGACAATGGTTTAATTTAAGCCAGAGTTCAAACATATGGATTCATGTAAAGACTGACTAAGCACCTCTAACAACTCAGCACACAATCTCTGTTTCATTTGATCAAATTCTCAAAAAAGTGTCCAAGGAGTAAGTTTTCCAAGTAGTTGTGAAAAGAATCAGTGCTGCAAGTCATGCTGATATGTACCATCCACACCTGTTATTCCATCTTCAATAGCCCTACTGGCCTCACTAAAACCATCCCTCATGACTCTAAGGTCCTGTCATACATTCTTTATGACGGCCCAATAACCAAGCACAGGGTTGGGCAGGAATTCAGCTTGAGGGGTTGGGGTGGAGGGTCGGGGGAGACTAATGCAATGCTATCAATATATCTTGGAAGACAGGGACAGATTTGATGATGGAGGCCTGACTGAGACCAGTTTAAGCTGCAGCATCAGCAACCTGTTTGTGTCTGGCGCGATCCTGACAGATAAGCAATCTGCCTGCAACTTCACCTCAACCCTGACAGAATGTGATTCAGTCTCAACAAGACATGAATAGATGGGTCTCAGAGTAGATTGGGAACAAACTCGAATCAATTTGAAAGTGTTTAAGGAACCTGCTTTTATTGGGAACATATTTACAAAAAATCTGTAAGTTGATGTTTATGTGTGAAACAGCTAGGATGTTTGTATTTTCTTCATGCCTTATTTAATTTTACAGTGTTTAAGGTTTGATAATTATTTGTTTTATATTTAATAAGAACTCCAAATTTCCTGTGAGCAAGACTGAAAGAAACATCTTCCTAAGTCTCTGAACTGTGAGTGCACACCTGACAAACCCACCGTCAATCCCAGAGGAGTTAAGCCATCGTGGCATCTCTTCCTTTTTAGCAAACTAAGGAAGGCATCCTTAGCAGCTGCAGCCTGTCTAATGGCAGCTGTATGCTAATGTCCTTTACTGAGTCAGCAAACGCAGCCAAGTTTGGGGCTATCTGCCACAGCTCCTTTGTAAGTCATCTCCTCCAAAAAGTCAAGGCAGAATCATAATGGAGAACTAATGGATTTTGGTTTGTGTGAAAGAATTTTTGCACATTTTTACCAGAAGGTACGCTACATTGACAGGAAGGATTATCCAAATGGAAACTCTAGAGTGTTTTAAGTAAAATGTGGAAGCTTTTCTGTTTCTATATTTGAAAGATAGTTAACGTATTCACTGCAGTTAAAATGGAAACTGCTGAGGAACTTGAAAAACACTTTTTTTCTGTCAAGCACTGCAGACAGGCCCACAAATATTTCTAACAACACATACTAGTTTATCAGTTGTTTATATTATAAGACATGACGTGTCTTTTTTTCATAAATCAATTATTTAAGTCACTAATCTATTTGTGTACCCATTAAATGATGCAAGAAAGTTTACATCTACCAAACAGGCTCCCCATGTAATTTCATTCTAACATGCTCAGCAGTACTCAGTGTGCCTTATAATGCAAAGTATCATACTATATATATCTACTGCAGGCCCTTGCACTAAGAAGTGCTGTATGAGTGGGTCAGTGTGGCTGTAATGTAACTTACACAAAATGGTCAACAGGAAAATGCTGTATCATTGCAGCCTATTTATGAAGCCCAATAAATTTCCTCATTCAAAAGTAGAAGATGTGGAGTACCAGATAGTGGAGTGGTGCAAACACGATCTTTTAATCAGGTGATGCTAGCTCAACAACAATGTCAAAATGCTTTTTCATTTTGTTGACTTCTTTTGTGTCATTTTATATCATATACTCTCAACAAATGATATTCTACCATTCTACTTTTATTCTAATTCTATTTTGCATGGCATTTCAGTCTCCTAAAATGATACATATACCTGGAGTTACGTGTTATACCGACACAACCATGTTTTTCTACAACATAAAATGTTGCAGTTTTGTGTTAAAAGATACATAGTTCTGACCCAAAACTGTTAAATGTCTTTAAATTTGCATTGGCCGTACATGAGCACAAATAGTAAAGCAGCTCATTTTCCTAGGCTCAAAAATGTTGTGTGCCTATATATTCCACTGCAAATTGTAACATACATATTTTGCCCTATGTGAACTGTACTACGATATTGCAAAACAAAAACATTATTTCAGTTCAATCCAGCTCAGTATTTTCCAGGAATTTCAAACTTCTGCTTTGTTGTCAATCATAGTTGGTTAGGGTTATGCCTAAAAATATATATCTGGTTATGGTTAGACATGAATGAGACATGGTTAGAATTACATTTCGAAATAAATGGTTTGGTCCAAACGCTAATGACTCATTTCTTACATCTTTGCATCACATCACACCATCTCATACAAAACAGCAGGTAATTACCAACAAACAGTTTATTCACCTTCTTTATTGGGACACCACTAGGTTGTTACTATTTGCACAAAATTACCTTTTACACATCAAATTCACCACTTAGTCACCAATGCACAAGAAACACTTGGTGGGGTGTGTGTGTTTTGTTTTTTTGTTTTTGTTTTAACTTGTCCTGGAATTTATGTAATCTTGTTGGACTTGACTGGAGGGGACAGACAAGTAAGGAGAATAATGGAGAGAAGTAACAAGGAAAGTGGAAAAAAGAAAGAGACAAAGATATAGTAGATAGAAGGCAACGGCCCTTCAATCCAACCTAACACCAGAGAACCAAATGCAACACCTGTACTGAAAATCAACAGAGAATTTCCTATGGATTTTACAAATAAATGGATAAATATATGGGTATTTGCCTGTTTTCACAGGACCTGGTTCCCCTGGTCCTCCTGGTCTGCAGCAGGCCTGGGCTATGTGGCTGCAGGATGCTCTGGCTGGGACCTTTCTCTGTTGCCCCTTGGGGTGGATGCCTGGTCATCCTGGTGGTGGGCTTGGTTGGAAATGTGCTCTAGATTGGTGGCTGGTCCTGGGGTCTCCTGGACTGACTCAGATTTTTATGGTGGCTTGGCTGCATTTGCACGATCACTTATCACAATTCATTCCTGATATTTTATCCCCACATTTACTAACCTGCATGTTGCAACAGTCATTGTGTTGTCCTGTGGGTTTATTCGCCAACAATTAGAGTTATGTTTTTTTGTGTTGCTGATGTTTCTGTTGTGATTTATAAGGAGTGTTTTATGTTTTAAGTGTTTTATTTTATTTTGTTTTTTTTTTTTGCAATTTGTCTGTCTTATTAAAGGTAGTTCTGATGATTGTCAGTTTTGTTTTCTTGAAGATGTGGTTTTCCGTTTCCTTACCGGTATAGCAGCTGGTTGTCTGTTATTTATTTATTTTTTTTTCCTGCTAAGATTAGGTATTGTTGTTTCTTATTCTTAAATTATAAAGATGGGCCTTATACATCCATAAAGCTCCTCTTGGGAAAGCATATTTGTTTGGTGCAACACAACAACCACACCATCATTCTGCTTTCTATGAGGCTGGACCAGACAAGGTAACAATTAAAGATAAAAATAAATAAAAAGAAGTTAGACAAGAAGCATTGACCTAATATAACCTGGTCAAAAGCAATAGTGCTCTTGCTGGAATCACCATCTTTCTGATATATTTGTTTTACATGAGCTTTCTGGCAAATTGAGTAAGTGGCTGATGCAGTTCCTGTTCAAACACTTGACAGCTGGTTTTTAATAACTTAAACATTATTCATGGCCAAGAATTAATTGCACAAATTATGTGGTGAAATCAGCTATTACAGTGTCAAGGGAAAGACTGGGTGGTTCTCATTTCAGGATGAAATACTAGTGCATATACTTAATAATCAAGAGTCTAATTTTCTCACTCAGCCAATGTCTTTGCTACCAGTATGACAGCCTCATGCTCTCACACACAGATGCACATGGCTGTCATATATCTCACTTGTGTCCCTCATAATTTATTGTAGTCTGTGCAAATATGTGAAAAGTGGGAGAAACCACTTCAGCTAGGGTGGCCCATTAATCAACAGTCCACAAACATAGTTTCCTGGTAGACTGCACAGTCTGGATGCTACATGCAACTGCATGCACACACACATGCACACTGTGATATGTAAATGCAAACAGATGCTCATGCATAATATTTGCAAGTCATCCCTTAAAATGAATAAATATCGGAAAATGGAGCTGTTCTGTAAAGCATGTGCATCCGCTGCAGTCAGTGGATGCATTGGTTACTGCTGTGGTGGGTTAAGGGTTGGGAGAAGGTTTTTTTTTCATGGCCTCTGGAAGTCTTTATAGTAAATGAAGAAATGACAGATCTTTCTTTCTTTTTTTGGACAGGATTCTATTTAAAACGCAAATGATTGCTGGCTTCCAGGAACTCCTCTACAGGCTGTGAGCCATCAGGGAATCCAGCCCTTGAGCTCCATTGCTATGCTTGACAGGGAGATGACACCATGTCAATCAAAGAGGGTTCACAGATTCTCTCTATTTTAGTCCATGCACTGTGGTGCAACTTATGAGATGGCCCAGCACTTTATCACTAACTAAATGTGATAAAGTAACTGCTATTTTTTTTTATTAGTTTGATAATATTAGGGGGTTGGGGTTGTTTTAAATATATTTAGTACAATTACAGTAGTTATTAAATTTTTGGAAATCTAATTAAACATAATTCTGTTGTGTTGCATTCAAAATCACCTTAAAGGAACCCCATATTGTAATAAAACATCTGTTTAAAAACCACATATCCAAACTGCTTGTTTTCATTCACTTACACTCATACATTATATTGCATAATATATATTGAATTAAGCAAATATATTAATTATCTTACAGAATATTATTTAGGTACTTTAGTTGTTTTGATCATTAGTTAAATACCAATTATAACATTTTTACATAAACATAATACAATCTGATTTCTCATCACTGTTACAGTACTCTGAACGGTGTGAAACACTGTATTGAATAAGCACCTTTTTGCTGCAGAACTGTGCTGCACTCCTGCCGTGTTTGGAACATTAAAGACTTCATGAACCTAACTGTAGCCTATCTGAATCCACAGTCCATGAGACTGGAGTAAATGCTACTCAAGAAATCAGGGTTGTAGTTGTAAACAAAGGGGCAGAATAAATTATGTATGACAGACAAACGTGCAGTTAATATCATAAGTTTAAGAAGAGATTACTATAAAAAAAAGAGAGAGAGAGAAAGACGTGGTATGATATTAAACTCAATACCAGAAAACATCATCACACAAGAATAACTAGAGGATGGCAGAACTCAAACCTTTGGACACATGCATTACAAGCATACATGGAAATAGGCTACAGTTCATTCCTGCTTGATTTCAGTTTAGGAAGTGACAGATGATCCAACACAGATGGCATAATCCACTTCAGTGATGGTGGGGAAATGCCCAGTCTGTCTCTGATGTCACATCAGTGCTCAAAAACCCACTTGGACATCGAGTGGAATGGTTTCCTTACAGTTAATGTGCAACACAGGTCCATAATTATGACTTAACTAACTGGATCTATTTTGGGAAGCAGTATCTTCTCAGAGGCCACTCTGCTCTCATCAAGCAGATCAGCTTGCTTTCCAAAGACATGCTCACTGATGAGTGCATGATTTCTTTTTCTAATAACAGATAAACCATGACAAGTGTTTAACTACCTCTCCGTCACAAACATTTATGCCAAACATGAAATAATTGCTAAATGTCTAGTTAAGTTGAGGACATCCCCAATGTATATCAATGTTGAGATTACTGTGACACCAGCAGTGCTTTCTATTTGCAGTTACCCTGTTCTACCACTAGAGTCTGTACCTAAGCATGGCCAGAGCTTTTACAAATACAAGTTGGTACTTTGCCTGGAAATGTGCTGACACACTCATTATGAGAACATCTGCAAAACTGATAAGTGAGAGCCCTGAGAGAAAAGTGAGATTGTGGTGGTCTGCCACACAAAAGCTTATTCAGGAGGCCTTAGCTTTGTATGTTAAAGCTAAACTTAGCTTTGACATACAAATGAGTTTTCACTCCCCAATTAGATTTAATTTTGGCTCATTGGCTGGATGTTGTCATCAGAAACCCCTTGGTTAGGTTAAGGAAAACATTGTAGTTTGTCTTAAAATAAATCTTTACATCAGTCTACATGATGCATTAATGAAAGAGCATGCTCCCACCCTGACCTTCTGATTAAAATTCATTACCTTGAAAAGGAAATGCTCAATCTACGTTCATCTGAATAGATTAAAAAAATCTTTGTGTGTGTGTGTGTGTTTTACAATGTACTACGACACCATTCTCCAGCCACATTCATTATTTTAACTGGCATAAAATCTGTTTTTACTGAAGCAAATGAGCTGTCAGTAAGACATTTTGTCTTTCATTTCTGACTGCATTTTACTGTTGATTGATACCAAGATCACGCTCAAAGGATCCTTAATATTTGTGGACTCTTGTCATTGTGACAGTTTATTGTCGAAGTATTTTAACACCCGAATACAGAACAGAGATGATATGTCTCTAAACAAAAGATTAATTCCGCCTTGTTTTGATGTTTGAATAAACCGATTAGTTCAGTAGAAATAATGTCATTGTTCATTCATGTTTATGCTAATTACAAATCCCTAAATCTTTACAAACCGATTTAGTCAGTGATGGAATTAATTATAAGCCATTCTGCTGGCTTCCCCCCAGCAAGGATGGGTGGCTATCTTATGGATTTTTTTGCTGTTAATGATGGATTTAGTAAGCAGAGTTTGCAGAAGAGAAGTGCAGAAGATAACTTTTTTAGTGAAACTATGTTGAATGTATCCATTTTTCATTATCGCTGACACCCTGCAGTTGTTTTTGCATGTGAAATGGATGCATTATTCAATCATGAAGCAGCTAAATATAAACAGATTAAATTTTGAGTGTTTGTCAAAGCAGTTCTCAGAAGGAACTGTCAGTGTAACCCAGTTTTAATGTGTCTCTTGTGCAATTATTTCATCTCATTACACAATAGGGTTGCGATAAAAAGGGTCACAGACTCCTTACTGAATCCTTTTATTGTTGTTTTGGAATAATCTCTGAGGGAGATTTTTACAAGTGTACAAACCTTTTCACACATAGCTGGCATATTAACATGTAATTGAACCTATAGTGCAGCTGTCAGTTCATTAAAATATATATAAAACACACTAGATAAAGTTAAGTTTTATTTGCTTCAGTAATCTAAGAAAAAAAAAGTTTATCTTAACTTTGTGATGGTTTTTATGCATTTCTCTCACTTTTAAGCTTTTAGTGTTTGATAAATAATTGAAAGATTCAGAACATCAGCAGTCTGTTTTTGGTTGTAATGCATTAATAAACACAGTAAAAAGGTTCTATTTATTTATTCATTTATTTTTCCAAAAACACTTGCACTATAATGAATTTTCTTTCATGACGTATGTAAATTACAATTAAATCTATATCCTTATCCTCACAAAACCTTGCAGTTTCCTCATTAAGGCTAAAGAAATGTTAAAATTATTTGACTTCCTGTTATCAGCCCTTTATAATTTGAACATGCTAACATTCAAGCATATTAATAATATTATGCATAGAAAATTTTCTTGTACAAAAAAATAACTTGACAGGAGGAAACAAAAACAAACAGCATGCATACCAAATTAATTTCTGTGTTTGCTCCCATCTGTGGAGACGCAGAATAAGTTTTATTCATTTGCTCCCTCTGTGATTACCACGTCGTGTGCCACACACCTGTGCAATGTCATGGTCTATGGGTTTTTGATCTCTTTTGGGTTGTTTCTGTTAGATTCCTGTTTCAAGTGCTATGGTTTGCTTTTCAGTTTTTGTGTCCTCTGTTCTTTTTTCCTGTTTTACTGTAGAGTCCATCTCTTGGTGTTGAGCTGTGTTCAGTTCCTGCTCCCTTGTTGAATCTTGTTTTTCAGATTGTCATACCTGCTTCTCATTTCCCATTTGTCCCTTCTGCCCTGTTTCCTTCGTCATTTTATAGATCATTGTTGTTATGTTTGTCACCATGATCCTCTATGTCAAGCAGTCTGTGTTTTGTTTTCTTCTAACCTGCCTTTGCAACTCTTGTTCCTACATCTGCCTATCTTCTGCCTCCTTGTCATGGCCTGTGGGTTTTGGTTTTGTTAGGCTGGTCTATTTGAGTTCTGTTTGATTTTATTTTGTATTTCTTCTCCTTGTGTATCTTGCTTTACTTTCTGCTTCCTGGTTGTTAGTACACCTGCTTTGATTTGGTCATTCACCTCACATGCTTCTTAATATATATATATATATATATATATATATGTATATGCACCTTGGTTTCCTTTTCACTTTACCAGCTCATTGTCATGTAACTGTCGTGTTTCCTGTTTCAGTTGTTTAAGTTATTTTTTATTATTCCTTATTTTTAAATCTTCACTCTCAATTTGGTGCAGCATTTTAGAATTTAAAAATAAGCCAGCCAATCACGGACTCTGACAAATAATGCTGATTGGTCATTTTTGTCTCCATTCAAATCAAAGTTACTTTCTGCAGCATGCCAGAAACATTATGGAATGGCTTCTACATTATGTAGAGCTGTCTAACTCAAACTGGATTACAATATATTATTGGTAAATGTTTGTTGTAGCTGTTAAAAACTCAGTAAATGTGATTTCTGTGATATATTTTAGCTATGACAAATACTAACCAACATACATAATAGTGCCATGATTGATCCATTATATTTACAGTTAATTAATCTGGGTGTGTTTTTACTTGCACCAAGAGTGTTAAGCAATGCTAACCTATGAAGATACGGGTTGCTGGTCTGTCTGCTGGGCTTTGCTGCCTGATGCCCCTCCAATGGTGTCTTCAGGTAATTATGCACACCTCTGTATCCAGCAAAATCTGGGTCATCAATTAGGGACCACCAATCATGTTTCACTCCTTTAACCTCAGTACATCTTGGTGGCAGAATGTGATTTCTCCCTGTCACCCCCTGCTAACACTTTAGATGTTTGACCCCTAACGCGCCTGCTTCTGCCTTAGCCATAGCTAGAAGCTAGCCTTCTCCAACTCCTCATCCAGCTCTTTGATGGCTCTCCAACTCCCCACTCCTGTGCACCCCATATTGTGGAGGCAAACTGTGAAGGACGCAACAAAGTCCCTACATCCTACTTCAATGGGGCATGTGATGACTTTTCAGCCAGCCTTGCTACACTCTGCCACCAGGTTTGTATATCTGGAATGCTTCCACTCATTGGCAGCCTCTATATCCTCTTCCCATGGAACAGTGAGCTCCACAAGCAGAATATTCTTGCAAGGCTCTGACCACAAAAGCTCTGGCTGAAGTACAGCTTCTCTGGGGAATTAAAACTGCTTCACCTGTTCAACACTCATAGACCACATACTGCCTGCCAGATTGACAATGATTCCTACCTAAGCAGAGGTAAGTAAATATTAAACAATGTAAAATTTACATGTTATGTTTTATATGTTTCTCTCAGGACAGGTCATGATTTCTTTAATCGTGTGGATTTAAATAAAAAGAAATGCAAAAATTAAAGATTTTTGTCATGACATTTGTTTGAGTCAGGCTTATGCTGTTATCCCTCTCTATAGTGGAACTATATGGAACATATAAAAATATATTTATTTAAATTTATTAAAGTAGGTCAACTGTGAAATAACTGCAAAAGACTGGAGTCTTATTTTGCAGTAAAATTCTTTCCAGTGTGTGTGTGTGTATAGGGCTGCACGGTGGTGTGGTGGTTAGCACTGCAGCCTCACAGCAAGAAGGTTGGTGGTTCGAATCTCGGCTGGGGAGAGGTTCGAACCTTAAGGGAAAGTGGTCTTTCTGTGTGTTCTCCCCGTGTATGCATGGGTTCTTTCCGGGTACTCTGGCTTCCTCACACCATCCAAAGACACGCATGTTAGGTTAATTGATTACTCTATATTCTCCCTAGGTGTGAATGGTTGTTTGTCCCCTATGTTGGCCCTGTGATGGACTGGTGACCTGTCCAGGGTGTACCCTGCCTCTCACCTATTCTGGAAGGCTCCAGCTTACCTGCGACCTGTAACTGGACCAAGCGGTACAGAGAATGAGATAAATATATATATATATATATATATATATATAAAACTTTTCTCAATCCAAATGTTTCTATCATTTTCTTTATTTGGTTTATCTGGTTCAAATATTCTGTTTAATAGTATCAAGATACATCAATCTTAGGCCTCCAAGCAACTATAGAAATGTGCATCAAAACCTTTACAGAAGTGTTTTTATTTTGACTAGATCATCAACTCTAATATAGGCATAAATGCATATTTATAATTTACATTAGATGAAGAGCCACTTTGGGTCTATATCCCTCTTACGTGCACAGTATGAATCAAAGGTTGCCCACACCCGATCTTTCATTAAAGGTCCCAAATTATACAAATCTCACTTTCTAAAGGTTTTCTGACAGTCATATTTGTCCTCATAGCCTGTGTGAGGCCCAAAAATGAGAAATTCTGTCATCTCTCTCACTTGCTTGCTCCACTTTTTAGCGAATGTGTACTCAAACAAATGAGTCTGAGATCTTTCCACTTTGTGACCTCACGAAAGGAAATAACCACTCTCTCCAGTAGTGGATGCTGCAATTGACCCGTCTCCCCAGCTAGCTGAGCTTGCCCTCTACGTAAAACCATCGAGTGGGTGCCAGTGAAAGCCAGATCCTCTCCTAGAGAAGGGTGTGGACAGGCACGACTCATGAACAGTTAAAGGTTCAGACACAGAAACAGCTCGTTCTCATTAGAGCTCACTAGAGCTACTTTTGGAATGGCTGAAATTAAGGATCAAGGCTGAATTTGGGGTAATACACTTTGAAAATGATGTTATTCATTCCTGATACCCATATGAAATTTGTTGAAAAAATGTATAAAATGGGACCTTTAAATGAGTAAATGTGTCCTAACTTTTAATTGTAACTGCATGTAAAATACTGAAACTACTTTTGGGTTATTCTTTAAACATAGTACCTACCTACTGTATATAGCTGGAATGGTCAAGTCAGACTCCCAAAAGACATAAAACTAACCAATGGGCAAGAAAAAGCTGCTGTTCATTTGAGAATGACAAATTTGACACCTTTTCCTCACTTCAGTAATGGATTTTTCCTTGTAGCTCTGACAACTCACCACTGACCTTGACACTGAGCAACTGCCCCTGGGGGTCATTTTCTCCATCCGTCTCTCTAAGCCATTGCTGCATCAAGTAAATGGTAAAAGGGAGGTTTGTTTTGACTGGTTTGTGGCGCGACTTGATTCACAATGGGGATGGATGCAGAAGTGAGTAAGTATTTGTGTTAAAAATGGATTTTGTAAAAATTGTAATCAGTCAGATTTGTCACCGACATTATTTGTGCACAAAGGCTCATTTGAGAGACAAATATAAACCATAAAAATGAAACAAATAATGGAATGATTCAAGGTTGCTAATTATGATAAAGCTTCTTCATTATAATTGTAATGAATATGTTGACAGATAACTTGAGACACTGACAACTCCAACATAAGTCATGTCATTCATTTGCTTTTAGTTTTAATAGCAACTAGGAGTCCTTAGTGCCAGTAAAACTTGCATTTAACAGCATTTAAGTGTATTTTCACAATCAGGTTTTTTACAATAAAACAAATAAGTGAATAAAATAACCAATTAAAACCCATCAAGGCACACTACAAAGAATTGTTACAGGAAATATTGCTGCATTAACCTCTGAATCACTTCAAATTTTATACAAGTATTTCCAATAATTACAGTGTTATCCAATCACATAACCACTTAAGTAGTTAAGTGTAATAACACCAACATTAAAACACAGATGACTACAAAAACTTTGCTCCAATTTCTATTTACTCGAATCGCTCATGTGCTAAATCCCAAATGGGATAGCATTTCTCCTGCACCACAGCAGGCTGCCGGACTCATCTCAGCCAAACAATAGGAGGGAGGACAAACAGGCTGATGACCTGACATGTATGAGCACAGCTTGTAAAAGACAAATGAGATCAGGATGGTGGGTGGATGATGGTGCTGATCAGGCAGCAAGGCCTTTGAAGGGTCTTACGGGAAGCTGCAAAGGCAAAGATGTGGGATTTTAATTTGTGCTCAAATCCATGCAATCAATCTTAATAAAAGATTATTATTTGTCCTAGTGCTTTAAAACCCATATACGAGATAATCCACTGCTTGCAGTGTTGGCTTAATAATTACTCATGCTTAATAATAATCCATGTAGCTAGTTTTGCTTGCTTGCAAATCTTGCTTTTGGGGAGTAGTCATTTATTGAAATTGTTCTATTTGAGTGTGCTTAATTCTGCATTCCTGGAGCAGTGAACACGACAGGGAGACAGAATAATACCCCAAAGTGTTCCTATCCTCTGTCAACAAGTAGATTGTTTTCCTTGGTGTTACAAAGAAAATAACAAGGACATGTTTGTCTGTTATGACAATATAGATTTCTCAAACCTGCAATAATGTGTCACATATTAGCAGGACAGCCAGAGAACAAAGAGGCCTGACTTTATAAACAATATATAATCACCATCAAAGCTGAAATATTACATGAGTGGACTAATTCAAACTGAAGGCATGTCATTTTTCCACTCATTCAAAAATGTGTCACAGGAAAGATCCTCAGCTCTCTTAAAATACATGGTTTGCATTTCTTTTTCTGTATTTATTTTGTACAGAAAAATTATAAGTGCAAGCCTAAATATTATGGGATAAGCTTTGTGCCACTGAGGAGCAAATCTGAATTCTTTATATTTGAATTTGAATCATTCGATTTGAATCTGAATATGCTTGTTTGAATAATTGCTTAAAAAAAACTGAATCCAAATGACCCTATTTGATATTGAATCTTTGTTTTTTGAATGTGTATATTGGTAAAGTTGAAACTTTTGTATTTGAAAAAATTCATTCCCTAATTCATTTTCATAGTTCAGTTTCAGTTCTCTCCATTCAAATTCAGATCTGAAATACAAATTCAGATCTGAAATTCAAATTCAGATCTGAAATACAAATTCAGATCTGAAATTCAAATTCAGATCTGAAACTCTAACTTTTGTGCCACACATTTGGGACCTGACGTAAGGCAAAACAAGTCAATCGCAGATGGAGTAACGTCAGTTTTTTGCAGTTGTTCTCAATGGCTACAAGCAGAGGGAGGGCGGCAGGGGAGAGAGAGAGAGAAATGGAGAAACGCTAAGATCCAGGCCAGCCACTTTCGCTACAACGGCAGTTACTGTTCCGGCAATGACACTTGCCGTTTCTGTAGCGGTAGTTACCGTTTCCTCAACGGCCTCAGCGGTTTGCCACTGTGGGCTGGTTGCAGACTTTTCACATTAGTGCTAACTCCTAATACAAGAAAAATATGCGTAGGTTTGCACAGATTAATCTGCACCTCAAGTGACGTACATACACCATGTAAGCTATAACGGGCCAGCTTTTTTTTTGCATTGGTTTGGAAACATTTTAGTAATATCGCTTACTGATAACAATAAACGTGTCATTATTTTTTTAACACATAAAAATATACTACATATATATGTGTATGTGTATATATATATATATATATATATAGTAACTTTCCAGATCTGTTCCATTTTGATATTAAATAATCAATGCAATAACCAGCATGTAGGCTGAAGATCAAGCCCCTTCATTGTACTTCTTTCTGCGACCTTCATATGCCAGAGGAGGGCGCAACCTTGGAAGATTAAGTCCGTTTTGTATTTGGGACATCATTTAGTTGTTTTGTGTGATTAAAACATGAATGGTCTGGGTGAATACTTGATTCTTATTTGGATGTAGGGTGTCCATATGGACACCTATAAAAGAAGTTCCGGTCAAATAGCCTTATTGTTGTAAATTGTTGATTTAACGCTAGTTGGTAACTGTGGCAACAGAAACTCGCCGGGCTGCAGACACGACAGATCACGTCTGTGACGGCGCATCGTTGTGAAAGCAGCTTGCAGGCTTATTGGGCTCCGTCAGTCCAAGAGAAACGAGAATGCAGCAACATTCTGTCGTCCCGCAACGTCCCAACCAGCAGTGGTCAGGGTCCACAAATGTTAAATCTCCATCCTTCAAACACCACTGTGGACATGCCAGTATCTTTATGAAATGTCACGATCAACGGATAGGTGACCTTACTTACTTGCTGAGACAGAAAGACAGTCAACCTATTTAAAATTAAATGCAACATTTCATAAAGATAAAGATAAAGATACTGGCATGTCCAGTGTGGCACAAAAGTTTGAATTTCAGATCTGAATTTAAATTTCAGATCTGAATTTGTATTTCAGATCTGAATTTGAATTTCAGATTTATGTGCAAGCATTCATTTACAACTGCAAAATCTTTATGACTTAATATTGAGCCCATAGAAAAGCTTCAACTTTACCAATATACACATTCAAAAAGCAAAGATTCAATATCAAATATGGTAATTTGGATTCAGTTTTTTAAAGCAATTATTCAAACAGGCATATTCAGATTCAAATTGAATGATTCAAATTCAAATATAAAAAATTCAGATTCGCTCCCCAGTGGCACAAAGCTTATCCCATAAATATTGTCTTTTGTTTTTTGTGGAGCTTGTTTTGACCACATTTACATATTGTGGATTTTCCCATCCTGCACTGAGATCGATCAATGACTACATTTACATGGCCAAATATTTCTTTTATCTGATTTAAATCAGTCTAATCAGAGATTCCAGCAGACATGGTTACATCGACGCTGGATAAAGTGATCTGATCAGTTGTGTATTTACAGCTACACAGACTGAACATTATCAGTCCCCAAAGGATAATATCATGATATTATGAGCTATCAAACCATTTTACAAGGTTTATGTTTATTTGTGCTCTTACTGGTGTAAAGGAATTCAATCATTTTCAAACAGACTCCTTTTTTAAATCATGTGTCCTTGTTAGCAGGCTTGATAAAAACCTCAGAGATATTCTGCGTGACACTGTATGGACTATTAATCTTTTTATTGCCCAAGTAAAGCTGTAGCATTCCAAGCACAACTGCACTTTCAGCAGATAATGCATCACGTTTAATTAGGAGGACATTACGGTCAAAGCATTTTCAGTTGGACATGTCAAGGTATTGATTTTGTATCAAGAGGGAAACATTGTAAGGCTTAACCACACACCAGGAACACTGCTTGTTGACAAGGTGCAAGATATTTAACATGCTATACTTGCCTTTCCTGCTATTGTCTAAAGTATTATTTGTGGATAAGGACAAGTACTGGTGTAGAACAGAAAATTAAGTACCAAAAATCAGATATGTGTACTGCAACCAATGAGATGGAAAAAAAAAGAAAATAACACATAGTTTAGTCTCTTCTGATAACCTGATAACATGATTAGCTCATTGCACTTAATGTGTGATGGCCTATTTTTACCATTGTGACCACTTGGAACTGCAGTAAGCTGTCTGTGAACAGTAATTTGTCTTTATCATCAGCCTTCTGTTACAGACAAACTGGATGCATTCGTGTGGAGCCTTGCACAGGGAAACACCCAACAGCCAAGTATTATCATGCATTAAGATGGATTGTAAAATGACACCAGAAACAAAAAGCAACATCCATCTCTTTATGAATAACCTTGCTTGTTTCAAACTGGTGTGAGCACAGGGGAGAGTTTGGATGTCTGTACACAAACAAATCAATCTGTGGTCATAAGCATGCTGTTGGGTGGCGTTTTATTCTTCAAAACAAGAATATGTGTCTTGACAAAAACAGTAGTTAAAAATGGATTAAATAAAAGATTTTTTGATTTTGGACTTTGATTAAATTATTATGAACTTTGTATGAAACCTCCTTTAAGACAAAGCTTGTATATTTTACCATTGAAACTGAATCAGTGCTGCACCTTAGCATAAATCTAAGCTAACAAAAGGGTACTCTAAAATGTTTTTGCCATGGAAGACGGGTCACATTACAATATGGCTTGGATTTTGTAACCCAGCAGATTTAACAGACAAAGTCAAATGATTGCAACCACAAATGGACACAACATTGGGACGTGTCACATCATGTACTGTTCAACAATGGAAACCAGGGACCAAAGTGACAGGCTAACCATGCCTGAATACCCTAATGCAATGCCACATGTTGTCTGATCTACAAGCCTCACCTCTGATTGCCATCTGAATGACTGAAAGAGACTCAGTAAAGCACTGTGAATCCTTTAAGAGGATTGGGGATTTTATTTGGGTCAAATCTAGACTTGCACCACTCAGATTGCACACTATCTCAAGCTTCTTTGAAAATATGAAAACTTTAATATGCAAAGCTTAAGGCAATGCAAACATCATAGTGACTAGAATCAGTAATGAAATTCTGAATTGCTCTGTACAGAAGACAAAATCATCAGTGCCAAAGGTTAAAACATAGTAACAGTGGATATTACTTCTTTACTCATTTAAGCTTGTTGAAGTGCTTATGAGAGTTTAGCTGCTTTTTATTAACAGTACAATTGTTATTAGTTGGGAAAAGATGTGCTATTTTTGTAGCACTTTACAGTAATGGTACAAATTATACACTTAACTAATGCGCACTTAACTAAATCCTGTTCCTGTTGGTAATTCATACGTTCATTGATATGCTGACAAATTTGATAGTTTAGACCGAAATATATTATTTAGCTCCATACCATTGATTTTTTTATGCAAGATGCACTTAAAGGAGTTCATGTTGGTATGTGGCAACTGAAAAGCAGCAGTGGTTCAAGTCCTAGCTTCTTCCATCCACTCCTTGGATAAGACACCAAACACCACGTTTTCCCATCGCTTTAGTGAGTTTACTGCTTAAAAAAATAAAAATAAAAGAAGGTTTTCTATTTTTCTTATCTACCCAGAAAAAATACTACACATCTAACCAAAACACTAAAAAATGTAGCCTAATAGGATATGCGTTTCCACCACTAAACCATTATGTTTACCTCACTGAGATATGCTCCTAAAAGTAGCCACATGATGAAACCCGTGTCTTAATGATTAACTAATGACATATTCAGTACACGTAAATCCCTACTTATTACGATCTCATCATTAAAAAAATCATCACTTTAAGATAAATTAAGTAAAGTCACATCAAATTCAATATGAAGTAACTTGTAATTCATGTCTTAAATTTCAAGATCTAACAGATACATGCAGACACAGATGAATATAGCTTCCACATAAGGTCTCAGGGATAAAAACACTTTGTGGAGGGTGCTCATGGTTTTAAAGGACTTTATCTTAGACCAAACTATGATACTAAACCCCTAAGTTATCTGTGCCTATAACCTAAAAAAAAAAGGGGGGGAGGTCAGTGATAAACACTGCACATATAAGTAATTTTTGCTAGAATAAATGGAATTGCTTTAATCTAAAAACTGCTGCTGTACTTTGCAAATGGCATGACAGAATCTGGGTAAGATTCATTGAAAATTATTCCTAGTTTGTGGCTTGTTAGAGTAGTAGGCAGAAACAAATAGACGCAAAGTACTGGCAATGAAAAAAAACTGCCAGGCAGTCCAGTCAGAACTCACTTCCCAAGTTAACTTTGCTTTCAGAGGTGTATGTCAAGATTGCTGCAGCTTCTCAGTCAGTCACTCCCTAACACCGCTATTTCCTTCATTTTCATCATCATTCTCTTTTCACCTTGTTCAATCACGATGTCAGAGTGGTTGAAAAGATCCGCCCATTAAATACATTCTACTGCATCCCTCCAGTTACGTTCGTAAGACACTATTGTGAAAGTGATTAAGAGAAAACAATATGAAGAAATTGATCGCCTCTCATGCAACACACATTGTTTTTGGCTCCTTGCTTGCTCATCTAGTGTTGAAGGCCTGGAGGTATTGAATGGAGCCAATCCCTTGTGTTGCCTGAGTGGATCATGCAGTAAGCTCTTAATTACTCTGAGGGGCAGTTCAGGGGCATTATGAGTTGTGTAAACAGATACATATATGCACACAAGACACCAAGACCCACTGAGCTAAAAGGATGAAGACAGCTCTTTAACTGCTACACAGTGGTTTGAAGAGCACCAGTTACTGCTCTTATGTATTTACAGTAAATTAAAATAAATGAAAAAAAGAGTATATATATATATATACATATGTGTGTGTGTGTGTGTACAGGGTTTAGAGGGAGACCTTGGAAATGTCACGGTATTAGGGAACCAATTTGGAAAGGAGATCAAATGAGAGATTGGTAAGAAATTATGTCACTTTTAAATGATATTTTTATACACCATTTAATAGATTATTTACCACAATTCCAAGAAAGTTGGGTTGCTGTATAAATTGTAAATACTAACAGAATGCTATGATTAGCAAATTACATAAACCCATATTTTATTTCCAATAAAATGTAACCACCATATAAGATGTTGAAACAAAGACATTTTATTGCCTCACAGAAATACTGACTTATTTTTAATTTGGTGGCAGCAACACATCTCAAAAAAGATGAAAAGATGTAAAGTTTAACATTGTGCACCATCCTCTATTATTATAATAACTGTCTGTAAACCTCTGGAATGTGAGGAGATCAGTGACTAAAGTTTTAGGAGAGGGATTGGGTCCCATTCTGGTCGGATGCAGGATTCTAGCTGATCAACAGTCCTTGACCTTCATTGTTGGATTTTTGCTTTCATAGTGAAAGGTTTGGACTGCAGGAAGACCAGTTCAGAATGGAGACTCCTCTTCTGCAAAGCCAAGTTGTTCTAAATACCGTTTAGTATCGATGCAGTATGCAAGTAGGCCTTGCCGAAATATGCAACTATAACTAAATGATCTCATGATCATATGTTATTCAGCAAGCCAGGGATAGAAGCCACAGCCAGCACAAGGTAACAGTATTATGCAGCCTGATGTTTTTCAGGGGGCTGCGAAATGGTCTTGATTTTCCTAATTGGGATAATTTCCAACCAACACTTGAGAACATTTTGATAGCCTTCACTTGTCTGTGACCTCAAAACGTACTACCACACCACATGGAACAGTAACTTTAAAATCAATAGCATGTTTTTAAAGCCCAAGAGAGCTGAGGGTGATGCTACATGTTTACTGCACTGCAGTGACAGCAAAATCCATCATGCATTGTTTGACCCACCTTCCAGCTAAACCAGTTTATCTTTTATTTGTTTAGTATTTAAGAGGCAATTTTTTTAACATAATGAGATACAACAATTTGACCAAGCTGTGATTTTCTTACAAATGTTACATTTGCAGTTAAAAATGACTTTCAAAAGCTTTCCTAAACCAGATATGTTATGAGATTTTAATAAATGGATCTAAAACTTTAATAGGGTCCAACGTAGAATTAGACCTGAGGGAATGGTAGTGGGAAGAATGATTCCCAATACCGTGAGAGAAAATGTGCCATTTTATGATATCAAATCTTTCCATCACTAAATAATTTCTTTGGCTGATAGTCAGACTCCATCATTATTATGATGGATGGACACCTTCATTTCTTGTATTTTTTTCTGTTAGTAAAGATCATAAAGTAAATCTTATCATCTTTCAAAAGGGGCCAGGGCAATTAACCATAATTAATGCAGGTTTTCTAGTTACATCAACTGTGTACACTACCCTTCACTGCACGGAGGGAAGGAACGATAAAATAACTAATATATTAAAGAACTACCTGGCAGCAGGATGTGCTGTGATGGAGTGACCCATTATAAAGTAATAGATTTGGCCCCTGTCTTGTCTGGGTCCCTTTTAAAGACTGAACAGCTGGAAAACGGTGATGTTCTCTTTCTTTCAAAGTTTGTAAGTGAGCACCATGCAGGTGTTTGCTGCAAGTGTGTGGGCAAAAGCCTGGCTCTGTTCTGAAACATATTTCCAGACCCTGGTGCTTGAGCTGTGGGGGAAGAAGAGAGAGAAGATTGAAATGTAAGGAGCTGCCGCGATGGCGCCACAGTGATCTGAGAGGTGCCATGAAGACGCCTGTCACAGGTGGGGGGGTCCTTAGATGTTGATGTGTCTCTTTCTGCAAAGGCTGACAATCTGCTAAAGTCACACTTCTCAGATGAGTGCTCCGTGTGCTTGCCTCTGTGTGTGTGTCAACGTTATGCATTCAGCAGATTTGTGTATAATCTATGCGCATGAGTGTTTTTGCGTATAAGTTTCTTTCAATGCGTAGGTGTGTGTCTGCTCTTTGTAGATGCCTACTTTGATTTGAATATATCCAAAGAAGGTGGTGCCTTCAGCACGGTAACAAGTTCAAAGGAAAGCAACCCAATTAGGACCAGGAAATGGTATTCACATTAGGGATGGGCATTTTAGGTGATTTTTTAAAAGTCAACTAGTCAGACTAATCATATATGATTAGTCGATTAGTCGTGACATCACCATGACATCATCAGTAATAAAATGAAATGAAAAATACTTTATCTCCAAGAGAAATTATGAAACATGTGAGAGATGTTATTATTATTATTATTATTATTTACTTTGTTATATTTTTAACATTCTGTGGGCACTATTGTCCTTTATTGTTCAGCAGGTAGATGAAAAATGGATCAGCAAGACATTGGGATCAAACCTGTTCGAACAGGAGCATTCAGCAACAACAAAAACAATTATTTTTTTCCTGTCTTTACATCTGGTCTTTTTGCTCCTTAAGTGCAACATTTCTTTGACGGTTTAGTAACTGCGCTGCTTTACGTCCACCATTGGTGAAAACACAGACAGAAAAAGCTGTTAAACTTTAGTTCTTCCACCTCCAAACCAATGTCAGGAGGCTGAAACTATTTCAAAACTAACATATGCATATTTAAGCTGATCTTGCTCTGAAATTACAACAGTAATGAGCAATTTATCAATTTTGTGTTTAAGATAATGCAATCAATTGTTGAAAGGGGTTATTTAAGTGTTTTAGTTCATCCCCACTAACATTGGTTCATGCTAGCCATAAAGTCTCACTTGTAGTAAAATTCTTATATTTTGGGTCATCATTCAGCTGGGCACTACCTGTTCCTGAGTGTTCTGAACTCTTAATTTGTAGTTTGATGTACTGCTTCCTAACTCCCAGCCAATCTCAGCCATATTGCTAAATCAATACATCTGCTGATGAATGTTCACCCTGACAGATTGGGGGTGACAAAAATCAACTCAAACATTTGCTGCATGCCTATTCAACAATCCATTTGTATATAGAGGATGAGGTGAAGATACCGGGCTTCAGAACACTATCTCTGTTTCAATTACTGCAGAGTCCAATGGAGGGTGGGGTTGAAACAGAGTTCACATAAAGAGATATGAAAAGAAAATACATTTTTTATGAATTATGAGAGCTTATGTTAACAGTTTGATTTGAAATGACTTGTGTTTGTGTTGGCTTATATTCACCACACACCAAGTTCCAAACATGAATGTTTGAAGAGCACCTCAGTTATTATTAACTTTTACATTAATGACAATAAAACTGAGTTGAGCATATTTTAAATTAACTTTCATCTGATAAAACTAAAGAACAGTCTGTTTTATTTAAAACGATAAGTATTAAGACTTATTAAAGATCTGTATGTGGGATATTGCAGTGTTGTGGGTTCACAAAAGAACAAATTCTGAGTGAGAATGTGTGAAAATCAGCAGGAGGAGGGAAGTTGTCAGTGAGAAACAGTGTTATTTTTAAATCTCTGACTCATCCCTATTTACTTGTAGGGAGTTGTCCTTTGTGACAAGAAGCTAAACAGCTTTAAAAGTAATAACGGTGTAACTCTACAAACTTTTTTGTCATGCACTGCAGTATATTAGGCCAATACTCTGCACCTCTCCTTGTTGATGCTAAAAATTGCAACAGATAGTAATGACATATTTATGAATACATGACTGGAGTGATTGTAACACAAGACAAGCTCTGACAGTAACATTTGACAGCAATTATCTTGTTTGTGTCAGTGTTTCCTTACTTCCATTCAGTAATAAACATGACAAGATTAAATAAATAAATAAAGGTAAAGGCTGAAATTGCTGTATGTATCTGTATGCTGTCTCAGCATAGGCAGTCAGAAGCACGACATAATGCAATTATTAAATAAATCAAATCCAAAAAGACAAAGCCACAAGCTTAAACTGGAAACGTGTGATCTATGGTCATCAGATGGCACACCTTTTAGATATTCCATTCATTACAGCTGATATAAACACATTAACAAGGAATTACCGTGGGAAACCTTTGGCACTATAATAGATGTTTAGCATGTCCAGAGGCAGTGTCAACTTCTCTGGGATTGGGGGCATTTGAGAGTCATCATTGGACATTAGTAAATTTACAATGGTCAGAGCAATCAGTATACCAGATTTTTTCGGGGGGGAAACTATGTTGCTCCAATACAGTTTACAATAGTTTGCACACGTTTGCAGGCTTGAAAAACATTAAGACAAGAAACACACTCCAGCTATGCTAGCACCTCCTCAAGGCTGTACATTGGCACAGTGCTACGTTGTGTTACCACAAACAATTCTTGTTTGCAGCCATTTCAATAATAATTTAACCTTATGTTTACCATGTCAAAAGTTTCCCTCCACCATTCTTGCATGTTGACATTTGCTAAAGAATATGTAAAATAGGGACAAAGTTACCCCACTGAAAACAACAACAAAGAACTACCTAGTTAGGTTTAGCCTAACCAAACAATTTAATCAAATTATCTATCATTTATTTGGTCAAATATATTTTACTATTATACTATTTTCTCCACAAATAAACTCCAAAAAGGACTCACAGGTGTTTGCAAGGATGACATAAAGCAGTCGCACCATGATATCAGTGCTAAGTATATGACAAACTTCCATGCTGGAAGGCAATGTGTAAGAGAGCAGTCCTGAAGTACTTCATGTCTCACACTCATCTGCATCTGTCACAATTCCTGTTTACAGGCCCCCCGGTCATGTCACACAAGCGTGTGAAAATAGTTGTTGAGAGTGAAGTGCATTGGGAGAAGCAGGGAACAGGAGCTTGGAGTGAGAAATCAAGCAATGATGAAATGAAAGCAAGTGGGATAAACAAGGGAGCAAAATAAAGTGAGAAGACAAGTGAAAGCAAGGTAGGAGGCATGAGAAAAAATATGGAGAAAGCAAGAGAAGATGAGACGCAAATTGACAACGAATCTAGATAGATACACCAGACAGCTTACAATTTAAAGCATCTGAACTTCCCATTTTAAATGGGATTTAGACAGCTATACTTTTTCCTGCCAACTTGACCTCACTTCTACTCAAGCATGTTTAATAAAAAACAGCAAATTTAGTATCAATAAAATGTTCATCCGTGAGTGAATTACATTTAAGCTCAAGTTTACTTATAATAGTTTTGCTTGTAGGCTTGAGCAAAGGCCCACATTTTTGGATGAAAGTTGATTTTTAAACATTTATACATCAGAGTCAAATGTATTTTTGGTAATCTGTTGCAGTTATTGCATTCAGGGGACAAGATGTCCCTAAATCTGTTGACACAATATATTTATTGATACAAATGAGCAGAACAGTTATTTAAAGACGATAAGAGTATCCCTCACCTAATAAAACCTGGAAATTACCATTTGAAAGA
Source organism: Melanotaenia boesemani (assembly GCF_017639745.1). Taxonomy (NCBI): domain Eukaryota; kingdom Metazoa; phylum Chordata; class Actinopteri; order Atheriniformes; family Melanotaeniidae; genus Melanotaenia; species Melanotaenia boesemani. The sequence continues at coordinate 18,801,211 of NC_055686.1, read as the reverse complement.
TTAAAATCCTGCTTCAGATGCAATTAATTGGTCCCTCAAATCACAGAGCCAAAAAAAAAAAAAAAAAACTGACGTCATATTGACACACCAATTAGAAGAGTCATGTAACACCCTCTGGTAATATCACCAGACATAATTGCAGAGCTAAAATAGAATGATGGCAAGATCAATACTGAAAACCTAAGAGGGAGTAAACCTGAGTGTGTATGTGTTTCAGGGAGCAAAGCTGAGCTTCATTGTGTAGAAGTTGATATGTGGAAAGAGGAACAAAAGGTGGGAGAGAGTGGTAGGAGGAGAGTTCCCAGAGGATACCACCATTTCATAGCACAGTGCTCGGTAGTACCTCCTGGGCTGGAACTAATTGGTGCAAGATTAACTTTCCAGTGAGATATAATGACCCCGAGTGATGCCACACATCTGTGGATCAGTGACATTGGAAGGGGCCAGTTTCCACGCCATGTGCACCAAGTTATTACTTGGACCTGGACTGTCTGGCTACTGCTGCATCCCTTTGGGACAGAAATAGCATGCTTCTGAAAATGGCTGTGACTTTTGTTTATGATGCAGTGTTGAGGAACCTCTGGGTGTATTGTACTTGAAGATGCTGTATGATGGTTAGAATCAATATCTACCAGGATCAAATGAGGAAGAAAGATGCTTTGAAGCGTCTTTTCGATCATAAACATTTTAATGTAAAGATTGTCATGAGTTTTGGTTTTCAGGAGTTTTTTTTATTTATTTATTTATTTGTTTACTGTTATCTTGTTGCTAAAGGACGGATTTGTTCTTGTTTTTGCAATGCTGGAATGACATGATGCTCTTTCATCGACTGCATTGTTTTGGGTTCAAACTCTCACGAAACATCTGTTTGTTGTCTTTGCACCCACATGCACTTTCATGTCTAAATCTTGACAACCTGAGGGCAGCATCAGTCAATTTCTATGTTGACCTAGTGGTTTGTGCTGGACAGCTCTGCTGTTTACATGCTGATCTTTGTCCCCATCGATCCAGCTTCTGTTTGATTATTGGATCACAGATTGTTTGGGCAGGATTATGACTCCCATCTAAGACTTTACCTTGTTGTGCTACTTTCTATGTAAAGTTGGTGTAGAGCCACGTTGCCTTTTTTTTTTTTTTTTTTTTTTTAATTCCCCCTCAGAGCTACTCAATTCAGTCCTACCAGGGCCACGATCCAGTTGGTTTTCCATATATCCCTGCTCCAGCACACCTGACTCAAATTAATAAGTCATTGTGATAGGCTTTTTGATCAATTTTATTTAATTCAGGTGTATTAAAGCAGCAAGATATTGAAAACCTGCTGGATTGTGGCCCTTGTAGAACCGAATAAAGTAGCCCTGCTAGGGGGTTGTGTTTGTTTCTTGTGTATAGCCTGTGGAGTAATGTGGCCTGGGGTTATTTAAGGTCAACCAACCTGTCACTCAGGTGTTGTTAATTAGATGAGGCAAAACAGTTTTTCTATTGTGGTCAGTGAAAGGGTTTGAGTTTTTGTTTGATAAGAATGTTCCTAATGGAAATGGAAAGAAACGGACTTTCGTAGGAAAATATATGTTAGTCTGATTTTACACATCTGGAGGAAGAGGGATCGTTAGCCCAACTAAGTTTACGTAGGAACAACTCCAAACAGTTAACAACCAGTCCTGTCTTGAAGACTTAGAGGGATTTAGTTGCTACAGCTGGTGTTGATTTACAAAAGAGTCCAGAATATTTCACCTTGACTACAAAGAACAGAGCAATGTCGAATGCAATTTCGTACTTGCAAAAGTACAAAATTGCATTCAACACAAACATACTCATCCTGTTAAGTGTAGCAATTTAGCGTCATTAAATATTAAAGATGTTTAATAAAATTATTACATTTTAATAATTTCAGAAAATTATGACACACAGATAGCCTAATACTTATCTAATGGCTGTGTGGACACCATTAGAGTACTAAATTAATTAATTTAAGAAATTAATTAATTCAAGCTAGTCAAATCAATCAGTTATCAATCAATCAGTCTCAGGACGCTAATAACGTGAATTCTTAAGTCGAAGGGACACATAACATGGCTCAAAGGATGGGTCCACAATAACCAGACCAGTTTAGGATAAATATGAAATATTTATTACTAAACTAATCATGCCTAAATGAAAAGGAAATATTTAGGACTTTTCATGGGAAAATGAATCAAACATTGTAAAATGCAAAATATGGTGTTCAAACCAGAATCTTATTTCAATGTAATGTGTCAGAATGAATGAAATGTATGCAAGAAATTAAACAAAAGTTAATTAACTTGCGGTGTTAATTAAACTAAGGTTTAGGACTGAAAAAGGATCTCTGAATCCTAAAAGAAAAAGAGGGAAAATTGAATCTCATCTGTTAAACTGGAGGTTTAACTAAGATGTAGAACTACTAAGGTCACTGTCAGACAACCAACCATTCCTTGAACAGACAAGCAGAGCATTGATCCAAGCAGGACTTGTCCAGTTCTGTTTGGATTGAGCCTACTTATGACCGTTGTGGTGACTCTCCCGGGCAAATGAGGAAGTTGGCACAGGTGGTTTGGATCCCGAACGACTCCCAAGAAGGCCAGAAGATTTGTCACGTGGTGGTCTGAAGGTTTGGATCAGGCAGCTCTGTGGACGCGGACTCTCCCGCAGCTTGGCTGGTGGTAACGAAGATGGACAGCGAATGGTTTGCAGTGGTAGGCAGGCGAGAACAGTCCAGCTTTGGATCAGTCCAAAAAGAAACTCTGTAGAACTGGTTCTGAAGCTTTGGTCAGCCTACGTTAACCAGTTATCCAAACTAAAGATCAAAATCTAGGATCAATATAAAAAGTCCAAAAGATAAAAACATAACTAAAGAAAAGCGAAGTATTAGCTGGAAAAAGGAATGAACTACAGAGTCAATCAGTCCAGAAAGGAAAAAAAAAAAATCAATCATGCATCTTTAATGCAGGCCCAAACTTTAGTATCTGGTGATGTACTTTACATCACTGCAAACTTAATTTTCCGGCAGCATCTCTCTCTCTTGCGTTCAGACGAAGTGTCCTAACTCTGGAAAAGAGCCATGTCTGACGAGGGGGAGGTTGAAGACAGAGCTTGAAGAACGGACTCGAAGAGCGAACTAAAAACTTTGTTCTGAGTTCAAAAAGTGTTAGTTTGATGACCCGCCCCATAAAAGGATGTGGGACCATTATCTTGACCAATAAACAGTCATGTGGGCTGGTTTTGGGTCAGATAGCAGATACAGAGGGCTGGTCTGATAATTTTGTAAAGAGTATCAAATTAAACATTTTGTGAATATATCTGCACGTCCAAGTTATTAAAGCCTTAAATGAAACATCATCAAAATCATCAGTGAATCATTGAAAAGACTATAAAATAGTAAGAAGGTTATTACTCAAACAAACATATGTTGATAAAGTTTCAGATCACAAATTAATCAAGCTTGTTGATTAAACCTTGAACAAAAATGATGATTATATGCGTGTGCATGGTATGCACTATCAAGATAAAACACACTTGTATAGATATATTTAAATGAACATTTTAAACGAATAAAAGTATCTTTTACTCTTCATACAAAGTCTTTGTCCTTTCTGTGCTGGGACACAGAGAAACAATAAGTGTTTTATTGCCCCTCTTTGGTATGTTTAAGATAAACATTTCTTGGGGTGTTTCCAAATGTCCTGGTTCCAATTAAGATTGCCTGAAAAAAAGGGGGTTGCTTATCAGTGGACAACGTCCCGGATGAGTACCGCCTGGGAAACCATAAAACATTCAGTTCGTCAACTAAAAAGACAGACATAATGCAGAAGATTAAAGTTCAGAAATTTCCCAGATCTTGTATATAACTTAAACAAAGTACCCCCCAGCTCAGGATGGAGAGAGTCGGCCTTTGTTGACCTGTGGAACTGGAAACTAAGTCATAAATCTGAGTCAGTTTTGAAAGTGAGATGAAAATCCTCAAAGATGTTTAATTCAGTCAGGATTAAACAAAAGTTCCAATCTTTATTTTGAAGATGCTGGAATCTGCTACATAAGTGATTCTTCCTGACCTTAAACCATGTATGAACTTTGCTCACGTTGATTTACAGGCAAAGCACAGACACAAACAACACCATAAATCTAAAATAATGTATGATTATCATCAAGATGGTGAAAAATTTCCATTTGCCTTCATTTGAAATTGTCATGTTTACTCTTTCTTCACTTTGTGCCTGGTATTCTGTCATCCATTTCTAGCACATTGATGAAAACATACTCTTTGCAAAATACGCCTAACAGTTGTCCTTCTCTGCCATTCTCATCTTTTCACACTATCAATGTTCCTCCTCTTCATGCACCCAAGAGGCCAACATTTGAGAGTTTCAACCAACATGCTTTTGTTCATCACAGACCTTTTATCTTTTCTTATTTTTGAGACAAAATATGCTATGGCTGTAGGAAACTAAAATAAACTCTCATCCAGGGCATGCTGGTGTATTTTGGTTAACATTTGAATTTGAGTCAGATGTCGCAGTTATCACAACAGACTCAACAAGGTGCAGATACCACAACTCATTTCAGCTGTTGATAACAATCATGCATACTTAAACATATAAGGGAGATAGCATTTTCATGGGTAAGTGACATCCTACACACCCAGCCCAAGTCTGTTGTCTGTTGAAAAGCCCTTGACAAGATGGCTTTGCCCAGTGTCTTATCAACATTTATGATTTGGTTGAAAAGTGAAAGGTGAAAAGACGTCTTTTTCACAATGTAGAAAAGACATTTAAGTGAGGATGTCCACAGACCTCTATATTTGGTTGAAAAGTGAAACATGTAAAGAGATGCTTTTCATGATGTAGAAAAGCTCCTCCACTGTTTGTACCCACATATTCCAATGCAGGATTGTGGGGGAGCCTATCCAAGCAGGTACTAGGAGTGAGGTCAGGTAAACCCTGAAGCAGTGTTTAGTCCATCACAGAGAGATAAGGGAACATCACAACCCCCAAAGAGAAACCACACATTACTAGAAGATGAAGATTGAACCACTATGATGCCACAGTGCTAAACACTACACCAACATGCAGTTGATTTAAAATGTGAAAGGTCATCAGAAAATGAACAACTGAGAATATATAGCACATCTGAAATATTTAAGAATTTTATACCACAACTTATGGCAAACTAAGTTGTATCTAAATAGCCATCATGCATTCAGTTATCAATAATGATCATGATGGTCCTTTAATAATTCACAAACCAAAATACTATTACATAGAGGCTTGCAAAAGCATTATTTCAAAAATCTATCAATTTCAAAAAAAGAAATAAAAGGAAAAAGAAAGAAAGGTTTGCTTTTTTGACACACACTTACCTTTAGAAATTGTTTATCAACTTTTCCATTCTCTGAATTAAACTTTGTTTAGGTGGGGTTGTATGAGGTCATCATGAGAAGATGTGTGGTACCGGCAGCAAACAATATTCAAGACACATTGATCCAATTTTGCCCAAAAATCATTAACTGTGTCTAGCTCAAGTTAACTTTTGTCTAAAATTGGTCTTTGTTCTTTTCTTCTCTTTTTATTTTTCTTTCGGTCTGTTTCAGACGTCTAAACATGGCTCAAATTTCATGGTCTTCCTTTGGGCTAAACAAAGGCTTTAACGGACTGACCTGATTTAGCCATGAAAATGGCTATGGTTGTCTGCCAACTGGGAAGTCAGTGGATTGATTCCAGGCTTCCTCTGACTATATACCAAAGTGTCCACGAGCAAGAAACTGAACCCCATGTTGCCTCCAGATGTGTCTATCAGGGGTACGAATGCAAGTGATGGTAGAAAGCATGTAACAACAGAAGTGCTGTATAAGTGTGTGTGTATGTGTGAATGGGTCAATGTGACATGTAGTGTAAAAACACTTTGAGTGGTCAACCTGACTAGAAAAGTGTTATATGAGTACAGTCTAGTTACCATTTCAGGTTGTGTATACATAACACAACATCTCCCAGGCCCCCCACTATTAGTGAAATTGTTATATCTGACATCAAGACAGAGTGCCTGTCCTACACACACACACACACATATATATATACATATATATATATATATATTTATATTATATACATATATATTATGAAACCTTCTAGAAAATACACAACCTGCAGTTAGCACAATGCAGGAAGCATGAAGTTTATTGATATGAGCAGCAAGTAGGAATACTTTTTTGAATGGAACATAATAACATGTAAATATTTAGCCATTTCCTTCACCATTACATCAATAAGCAGAGTACATTTATTTAAGTAAAATGTATACCACATGAATAAGCCATTTTTATATTGTATAAAAAGAGTTGCCTGTGGTTCTGTTTTCATGATAAATGTGTTTATCTGATTTTGAAATATGCAGGTACCTGCTGTTGTGCAAAGGAGAGTCTTCATTCAATTCCAAGGTCACAGCAGGATTGCAATTACCAGGGTGTAAACTGGAAATGTTCTCACTGTTATATTTCCTAGTCTTCCTGGAAATGAAACAAGGAGCGTCTTGTTGTCCAGTGGTAATGCGCCGGAATAAAGCAGTTATAATTTATTCAACAAGTCTGCTTTGTTTTGTTTTGTTTTTTTTTATTTTTTTTTTATACAACCATTTTTGAATTACCACATAGCCTGTACTTGTAGTGGTTTTCTTCTGTTTCTTTTATCTTTCTGTCCTTTCTATTTTGTTTGCAGATTTTTTTCATTTTCATCTTATGCATTTTCAGGTTTTCGTCTCTAACTTGTGATTAGCCTATATTCATTTAAATCTCTTCCTCTATGAAACATTTTGCAATGATACAGTGTTCAGAAACATTTTATTTCATTTAAATCTCATTATCAAGATCAACATTTTAGTTAAACAAAATTAGAACAAACTGTGGCCCTGGTAACAAAGTCGCAGACTGATTTAAGAATGCCAAATCTGGTTATTGGCACAATTCTCCATTTAAAATCCATGATTCTGGATTTTCTGCATTTCGTACATTGTGCAAAAAAACAGATTTATGCATACAATTTAAAATATGAGCATTGTTATATACTATTAGAAGTCGGCACCCAATTTAAACGCCATATCAACCCAGCTGTTGAATGCCATGCCAAGATCTTGCACTGAAAGCGGAAAATTTGCTTACAGTTGTTGCTTCAAGGCAAATCACAAACTCAACATGTCTGATGACCAATACTGACGATATTGAGAATCAACCATCAAATTAGTTTTTCAAATCATGTGGATTATGATGGAATATTGGACCAAGGTCTGTGCAGCCGTGATTAAGACAGTAGCACACTCATTAATAACAATGGTTTAGATTTATATAACACTCAAAGCGCTTTATGTTGTATCCATTATTCATCCATTCCTTATTTATACTTGGTGATGGTAGGCTACGAGAAGTCACAGCTTCCCTGTTACAAACTGACAGAAACAGCAGCCAATTAGCGTCAACAACCTCTCCTCTCCTTATCCACATTCATACACCAGCGATGCCAACATGGAAGGTGAAGTGTCTTACCCAAGAGAGCAATGACAGATTGACTCTCTGGGAAGGGGGATTTGAACCGAAAACCTTCTGATCGTTGGACGACCCACAGCCACTGCCTACAGAGCATTCATCTGGTGAGTTGTCTGTGGATGCTAATGCCACCAGGACAGCTAGAAGAGCAACAGCAAAAGGTAAACACACTAAAATGAGAGATTTTTCTGACCACAACAAACCCACAAAAAGCAATATCAAGACTAATGAGACATCTAATATCTATTTCAATGTTACAGATCTTACAGTGAGGTTGAGAGTGGCTGCTTTGGTGACATGATACTGTTTCTACACTAGAGCTGTGGTAACATACCTAGACAGTATTTCACTAATAAACATATCCTAGGCTTGTACAAACATGTAAAGAATGAAAAAAAACAAAAAAAACAACAATATTTTAATACATTTTAACAATGGAGTAGTAATATTTTCGATTCCCTGGACTTTTATTCCATAGACCTAACTTATGCCACAGTAAGCAGTTTTCTTTTTCTGTTATTTTTGTATGCAAGTTGTGTGTTTGTTCTTTTTTTGGTTTGATTAAGGCAGCAAAAAATTATTCTACTGCACTCAGTGAGTGTAAAATAGATTTGACTTCCACTTTAATATGATTACTCAATATCACTTTTAAAATTAGGCCTGTGGGTTATGATTACAGATTGCAGGAATGACTGTAGTGTCTGTTTGTTTTTTTATTTATTTTTTTTTATTTATTAATCAGAATGACTATTTTAGTTGTCAGTGGATCAAGACAAATGAGACTTTTTGGCTGAGAACCAAAGATATCTCTGGAAAAATTTATGACAAACCACTCTGAATTTGAATTAAGTGAGAACCAGTTGGAGCAAAATGAAGCTCCCATATGGAAGGATCTGAGCTTCTATCAAAGCAGTAATATCATATCATCATACATTTGTGAGGTTCACTGATACAGTACCATTATAATTAATTCTGATCACATTTACATGATGAGTGGGCTAAAACAAACTAATTACGCACCACATAATGTTTCCGGGTGCACTTTGCCACCAAACCAACATGAGTTGATAATGTGTGGGAGTTAAAGTGTTGGCCCACTTAAATAGTAAAAGCTGTTTCCATTATGGAAGGAATACTTCTTAAGATTTTATCTATTTATTTATTTTCAGCACTCCTTATAGAGACCAACAAATGAAAAGTGGAACCTAAATTATTTTAATAGTTGCCAAAGAAGTTCAATGACATCTCAAAACATCAACACAGCAGAAATAACATATGGTAATAAGTATTCCGAGCTCTAGAAATTGCTATAACATGTATGGCTATTAATCAAGGCTATTATAAAGACCTTTATAGTTCAAATCTAAGTGAGGGATCAACTGTCTGCATTACAGACCCAACTAGTCGTGTCTGTGTTTTTGTTACAAATACTAATCATTATCAGCTGAGGAACTCTACTGGCTTTTTGCCATTTACTAGATGTTATTTTTTTTTTTATTACCAGGTACTTTTAAAAGTGTATTGTAGATAATGAAAATAACTGTAATGCAACTGTGAGAGAGTGAGAACAATCTACTAATATGGAGCTTAAGCATCAGAAGTTTGGCAAGTCCACTGTTGTATGAGTGTTGACATGTATTATTATTTAAGCGGGAATTTAGCCTACAACATGTACACCTTTGCAAGCAAATATCCTAAATGAAGCAATGATGAACATGTTGGTGACAGATATGACACCTCTGTCCGCGGTTGGCAATCAAAGAGATAATCAAACAGTTCAACCCAGAATACCATAATAACTACAATGCGGTGGGGATTAGGACCCAAATGCATACTAAAGGAGATGGGAGGCAGACCAGTGCAGGTAAAAGGTTTGAATAAACTACAAACTTGACACAGACTATGATATGTGGCATAAAGACTATGAACTGAACATGGTTTGAACACATCGCTAACAACAATCAATGGAATGGCAAAGAAGAACTGAAACCATTGGACTTAAATACACTGAAGGACAAACTTGACACAGGTGAAGTGAATGAGCAAATCAGACTACACAAACTAATGGGCAGGACACAGAAAGCTACACAGGACCAACGTAACTTTAAATACAATAAACCAAGAACCTAATCCATGAACATAACAAAAACCAAGAACATAAACCAAAACCCTGAGAGTAAAGCAACAACATGAAACAAAGAACATAAACTCTGAATCATGACATAACCAGAACAACTTTTAAAATGAAAGTAAGCTATCATCTTGATTGTCTTTATTATTAGATAGCACATAACATTTAGAGATAACACTTCATACTAGAGGGTTTAGCTATATAAGAACAGCTGCATTCATGGATTTGCACGTATGCATTTCAGCTAGAATGTTGAGTACTGTAATTTAAATTAAAAAAATAAAAATAAAAATAAAAATAATTCATTGTCTCCACTCTTTTCAGAGACTCCGGCTTGCAATTCTTGCCACTACAGCTTCACGTTTTGGTGCAATAGTGTCATCAAATTGAATTGTCACCTTTAAACAATTTCAACTTGACAAAGTCAGTATTGAATAATTTATGTTTCTTCTGGTTAAAAGAAATGTGTAAGCCTTGTTTTACACTGTCTGTACAACTTAAATTACATGTAACATATCAAGTTTTTTCTCATCTAAATCAGACTGATCAGACTGAGGTAAAACTTGATAACTGGGATGGACACTCACTGTAACTGCAGAGATGCTGTAAATGATATCAGGTCCTAGTCTTCGGTGCTTTTGGAACACTTCATGACTATTGGTGTATAGTTTCAGAAATATCTTGAATTCTGAAGGAAAGACTTAAAATTTAATATTAATATATTTAATTAATTAATATTACACAAACTAAATATGTAATTACAAAACAACTGTTGGTAAGGATCTGCTTTTAGAGTTACATTTGCCCCTGTGCTCGCATGCAAATATCTCAAAAGCCTGTTACATTACAGCTGATCCAGGACATGTTTATTGCTTAGAGTGAACAACCAATATTTCAAAGAGCATCAGTATGAACATTACTAGGGGCAAAAAATGAGTTTGTAGTGTCCTGTATACTAAAAAGTTTGAGTTGACTTTTCAAGCAGCTCTCCACTATGTAGCACTACTACATAGTGGACAAATGAACCATTTGAAATCAGTCTTTGAAGGCTGTAAAATGTCAAAAGTAATGAAGAAAGCAAACTATCCATTTCCAAAGACACAGTGGGTTGAATCAAAATATACTCTACTGAATTTACTTAATTTATTTATTAAGGTTTGAATGAGGGGTATAAATAAAACTCAAAGCACATGGATGAATCTTTAAAATATCCCTTCCGAGGTGGTGTATAATTGAATTATTTAATGTAAGTGCATTAAAGATAAGACAGAGCTATGACGTCAAACTTGCCAATGAAATGTCAGCGATTATAAAAAAAAGGGATTAATTATGCAGATGGAATTCTATTTCTATACACTCAAAGTTTATGAGTGACATTTGCGCACGCTTGTTTGAAACTCCCTTGAAACACACCATAAAAACAAAATGCATGCTCTTCTACATGTGAATAATTAACACACTTCTTAGACTTAGTTTATTGGGCCTTTTCTTGATAACGTAGTATCTCTCAATCCAGAGGAGGAGGAGGAGGTATGAATGACAGAGTCACCTTTACACTGACATTCTTTAATATGTTGTGGCAAACTTTATTCAACAAAATACATGTAATGCATGTTTTAATGAAGATTTATAATATAATAATATTTTGAGAACAGTCTGGTAAATGCCTGTGTTTGTCTTTGAGGCAGTTCCTGGGACAGCGAGGGAATTAAGGAAGTGCTGCAGGAACAGGACTCTGTTTTCAATTACTTTTTCAATTTCTTCACCCATTTTACAGGTTTCTGGCAACTGCAGTTTTAATGGCTTTATTGTTAGATTTGGTCACATGTCTATGGGTCTTTTAAAGAAAAACATGGCAAAACTAGGTTAATTTTTAAACATTAATCTGTGTTTTTTATTGCTTCGAAATGTCAAACTTAAATCAAAAATGCATTTTTTTTTCAAACTTAAGGTGAATCTCAAACTTTCATATTCACATTCTTTCTCACTCCCTTGCCAACATCTTTAAAACATTTAAATACTGCGTCCTTACTGATAAATAGCACAGACAAAATGTCAGGAACATATAACACGCAGCAAATTATAACCAGACACCAGCTTCCCATACACAATCACATTGCTAAAAGAGCTCTATGAATACTAGATTGCCTATATGGCACAGAAGGATTTACCAAGGTGCATGATGTACAGTCCCAAGTTTTGACATTTTAAGGTCAGATAGAGCCAGTGAATTACAGCAACAAAGTTAATCCAATTTCACATCCAAAGAGATCTCAGTATGTTCAACGTTAACACAGAAAGCCCTTGCTTGGTCTTTCTGATTTGATTACTGACACCGAACATTCATCAGTGTTTCCCGAAGTCCCCAACTTTTGTTAGATTTAAAGTATGTTATGTCTTGTGTCTCTGTACTCTCTCAAACCATTTGAATTTAATGTGTAAATTCAACACAACATTTTTGTTGTTATATTTGGATCCAAACTGACAATAGTTGAGCAGGCACCACAAATATGCACAAAATAACAGAACACAAATCTTACCAGTGCAGGCTTAAACACATGAATATATATTAGTCTAGTCAAAACTTTTAAGAGTGAGAGGATATTTTGGTCCCCAAAAGCAACATTTCCTTTCCTTGAGTTCAAAGTACAAATTAGAAATTAGAGCAACCACATACCGTGTCCTCTTCATACAAGGGGATCGATGCTGCAAACTGCATGATACAATTTTCAAAGCACTGTGAATAAATGACCTAATTTTATACATGGCTCCTCCCATGTTATATTGGGTCATGTTTTTTATTTTTGTTTCTTGCAGTGATTCTGACTGCAAAGAAGGTTGTCAGGGAACTGATTAATTTACAATCAATTTCTGTGTGCATGCCTGTGTGTGTCTGGTAGAGCACAAAGCTAAGATAGAGGAAGAGTGCGCAGGCTTCCACCTGACTTTGTGCCGACAGGGAGCTGCTGTTAAAAATAGCTGCAAGCTGAACACACAAGTTTCCCCCTACTTGCCTCACACCAAAAACCACACCGCACTATTTGCCACTGAAATACATGAGGCACTTCTGTAAAGACAAATATATCCTCAAACTGCACTAGTGGTGTAAAATTGCTACCTATGTTTGGTTTTGTGCTGTGGTATACCTGCTGTGAGTGGATTTATTTTGAGGTCTGTGCTGCTTAGTTTGGCATAGATTTCAAACAAGAGTTACATGCTTGAGAAGAAAGCAATAAAACTACCCCAAGGGCATCCAGTGAATCTGAATAATCATGACAGAACCAGATCTTATTTTACACCTCCATATCTGAGATTGTTAAAGCAGAATGCCAACAAAACAGAAGAAACAAGTGAAACTCCATCAAATATTTCTATGATTATTCACGGTAGCCTGTTCTTGTAGACATATGAGAAATTAGCAAAAACCTGCTAATACCTCAACTTGTCAACACCAACTTTAAAAGTCTGATGCTAAGAAATTGTGCTCAGTTCCTGTACATCTGTCTGATTACTCTGCTAGTTTAGAAGGGGTTATGGAAAGGTCAGAGGTATATTTAATTTATGTCCTATTATTGGTTTTATTTTTTTTTTACCAAAACTAAACCTGAACCTATTATTAAAAATTTATTAAAAACATCAAGTTTTTCTTAGATCCAAACCTAATCAATGCCGACCAAGTAGCTGTTTTACCAAAATATGACTAAATATACTGTAAAGCTGAAGAAACAAACCAAATGACTATAAAGAAAAAGAATTGCATTTGAATGAAAACCAAAGAACAGGGATATGCATTAATAGTTTCACTCAGGTTTTCTTGGTTAAAGCACATTCATTTTCACTACACTACAACCTTGCCATTCCCTCAGATATAGATTTGTGTGGGTCTGTGTGTCCGATATGACTCAGGAAGGAATTATCGATCTTCCAGTATGGTAAAGGAAACTATTCCTCATTAACCGCTGCTGCCACAAACCATGTGTCCAGCACATTCTTTGTGTTCACTGCAAATTAAGTTTCACTCAGCATCGTTTCTATGGTACCAACATATAATATGAATATTTGTGAAACCACCCTTATGATATATTATTAAAGAGCTTATACTTACTCCACATCTTCCTATGGCATCAGGTTGTCTAGAGTCGTTTTGCAAGTGAGGAAACCTAATGTTGTTGCACATAACTTGCACGCTGAAAATCAAATAGATGAGAAGAGAGGGCCAAGCTGCAACTGCTGAGAATTGGGGAGGAACCGCAATTTAAAATTCCAATCTGACAGTTTAAGGACGAAAGCAGAAGTCACTGTTATACTATTTAAAAAAAAAAAAAAAAAAAGTTGGATTCATTAGTCTGACAGTATGTCGAGGATTCATTTCACTTCTGTTTTTTTTTTTTTTTTTGCAGCGATAATGATGACACCCCATCATGCAAGAGATATCTATGTCCTTGGGCCATATATAAGACATCCCCGCCCACATATACATTCCAGTGCTGATTAAGTCTGACCTCAGTTTAGTGAGCACCAACAAGAATTGTTGACCAAAGTTAGATTTTTCAGGAATTATTAAAACAATGTCCTCTTTAAGAGTAAAAAAGACACATAGATGTGATTTTAGAATAAACAGAAGACCAACCAAACAATCAGAGGGGCAAAACCTCTGACTTAAAGTCATTTTCTTAAAAACAAATAATTTTAGGCATTTAGAAGCACAATCATTTTTGTGAAACCCAAACCATAATACAATAATTTTATTTTAAGAATGCTATGTGATATCTTATAAGGCTGTCAAATCACCCTATTTAGACCCAAAATGTACATACAAAACAAAAACCATTTGCTGAAAGACTAATTAGTATAAACCTCTTTAAATAGATATATATTGGTTATGTCAGGTGTAAAATAGTATAAATTGACTCTGTGGTCTTGCTAAAAAAGATGCAATATATATGTCCAATACATAATAGTCTGTATAGGTTTAAATAATGAGATGCTAATGTTTCTCTAGTCTCCTGTTTTCTGACACGTTACAAATCAAAACACATGAATATGAAATTTTATAACTAAGTTCATTATTGTAATAGTCTAACCATGTATTGTAATTTTTTAATATGTAGATGTACCTATGTATATTACTTCACTCTGTATTCAGGGATTTTCATAGCCTTATCCATATTTGTGGATGAAAGCACTGTCATGAAATCACACGTTTAGGGAAAACAAAAAGGACAACAATGCTGAAATCATTGTACAAATCAGGTCTCAAACAAGTGATCTCTTTCACAACAGTGTGCAGTGTCACAAAGATTTGTGGTTTAGCCTCCCCAAGCATCCCCTTCTTCCTAAGAATAAATGTCATAGTTAACTAAACACATGTGAACATGGCATGTGTCACTTAGGAACAGGTATGGGTACTCAGGTCGCCCACATGCATATGAAGAATGTTGACATGCTTATGGATTAAAACAAATCCTACTAATTAAAATGTAATAATTGTCAAACCTTATGAGCCTTCATTATAAATTAAATAGTTTTTTGCTGTCGTGCATTGAAACTATTTAAAGTTCAGTCATGCAATTGAAAAACTGAGCTATAGAAAGTGGAAAAAATCTTTTTACAGCAACAGAAAGAGTGAGCAAAAAACGTGATGTATTGATTACTAGTAGAAATAGGTGTTACAAAAAAATAAAAAAAATGACAATAGCAAATTTGGTTCCATGACAAAAAAATAAAAAAATAAAATAAAATAATGGATGGCACAAGAAAAATCTGTATAATGGCTAATAGGCTAAATTTTGTTATTGTTTTGCATTTTTCCTACACAACAGCAGTGGAAAGAGTCGTGTATATTTCTCACTACTCATTAATGCCGTACACGCTGATCAGTTCGCCTGACACTGCCGCAACGATTTTTATGGTCCAGTTTCCTACCTTTCTAACTCCTCTCAGTGTAACAACCATAGTGGTTCTTTCATTGGGCAGAGTGATTGTGCTGCAATTTTGTAGACAGTATTATAGGTTAGTTTAAGTACTTGGTGTATGTTTGAGTGTGTGAACTGCAGAGAAGGAAGACAAGCCCACGGCTGTGTTTTACTGCTCCTTAGCTCCCTTTGTGTGACTCCTCTCCTCCCCCTTCTCTGTTTCTCTCACACACATACACTATACATCAAACTATGCATTTATGCCAAGCGATTGAATTCTTATTGGATATAAATCTAGGCAGTGACAAATGAGGGCTCTGTCTAAGTCTTCGTCTTATAAACTGACATGCATCTCTCATGACTGATACCTTTAATTAGCAGAGCAGTCTCAGAGATCCATGGCTCTGTCTTTCACCTCTAGACACACTCGCTGAATGGAGTCACTGATAAGAACTATCTTATTGCTGAGTTAACTAGAACTGTAGGGCACTATTAGAGCTTCTTTTTTTAGGGCTGTTTAGAGAAGGTTGAGGTCGAACTATCTTTTACAAAAGAACTTATGAGATCACTATAGAGTTGTTATTGACAATATTAACACATTTGCAATCAAGTTCTGAGTTATTTAAATGAAAATAAAAGGAATATCTGGGTAAAGCAGCTTTCTCTTAGAAATATGGGAAATGAGCACGACTTTCTCATACTATGTTATTTGCCACCACATCCTCTTTCCCTACCAAAATTTATCATTTGAGTTTTTCTCAGTTAAGTCTGACCACATCACCAAATCCAATGATTGACCCCCTGCTGGGATTACACCAGCATGTTGCAGCCACATCAAATCAATTTTTGAAGAAAACACTGGGACTATTCCACATGTTTCAACCCAAGAAAGTTGGAACAGTTCACTGTGAAAAGTATCACTTGAGTGACTTTGTATGACAAAAGGTTACTGAATTGATGTGTTTGCCGATTTAGTTCAGGTTTGTACACAGGCAGACTCTTCTGTAAACACTGCTGAAACAGTACACTGTCCATTAGGTCAACATCAAATTATTTGGCAACTTCCTTGCTAATCAATTAATCACTTGCAGTGGTCCAGTACAGTAGCTGTGCTAGCTATGATTATTTTCTCTTTGAGAAGTAGAAGTATTTTGGAAAAATACTAAATAAAATAAAGTGCCTGTCAGAAGAGAAGGCACAGCAAAAAAAAAAAAAAAAAAAAAAAAAAAAAAAGTATAAGGGTAAAATTATTAGTACACATCTTAATGGCTCAGCCCACTGGGGTAACCTGTATGCTCCTCTGTGACAATGTTTTGCTTTTGGGTCCTCCCTAACCCACTGCAAGCTTTAGATACTATCAGGCAGGCAATCTGGAATCACACTGGGTGCAAAAGTTAGTATCTGGATGTGTGAAGTCACTTAAGAACCATATGAGAGGTGCAGATTTTTCCAGTTACAGTATGGGATCACTCCTGAAGAATGACAAGTATGTGAAAGTTTGCAATCCCAGATATGGATAAACTGGTACCAGTCTTTATCCAGTGCATGGTTCAGTTACAAGAACTAGCAGTGTCCTTGTTGAGATGTGGCATCTTCCACTAAATGAAACTTTTAGGTTATCCAGGTAAACTGAAATTTTAGTCCCTTGCTTATGTTCAGGTTTAATCATTACATCATTCCAACCCTTTCATATTGGATCAGTTTGGATCAGTTTTCTGAAACTAAACTTTTATTTTGGTGTACATATAAGAACAACAACAAAAAAAAATAATGACATGACATAGTTAAAAAAAAAAAAAAGTTTCCTACAGAATTTGATTATCTGAGTTGACAGCCATAGTGTAAAGGCCACTCAGGCCTCAGCTAAGATGCTAAGTAAAATAATAAAGTAATCAAGTAAATACAATGGCGTGATATTTTCATTGGAAATTAACAATTAAATTATGAAATATTATCCAGAACTTTCCAATTGCTGATTACTTTAATATAGTAATTCTTCATAATATTGCCAGTTAAACGGAGTACTATAAAGCCATTAGGGTTGTTACACTTCTTTTAAATTATGTGCTGATAGTTGGACACATGCAATTTATCATCACACAAAAATACAACCCAAGCATCTCACTTATTTTGGGAAAAGAAAGAAGACATTTTGCGCTGATGGCACTTAAAATGTCCATTTAGACAAGAATTACATGCTATTTTCTTTGAAGTCATCATAATGTGCGATTCTTTCTGTTTTCTTCCTTCCAAGTGCATGTCAACTAAATGCAGTGCTTTGTATAATTTGTCTTTTGTTTTAGTATTATTGGTAAGGAATAGAGAAATACTTGTAGCTGACAAGGATTTGTGGCTTCACAATTCACTCCACCAACATGAAAACAGTTTTTGGAAAGAAGGTTTTTTTTTTTTCTGCTTATATTAATGTCAATAACCACAGTACAAATGAAAGCACTTTAGCGATAGTTTCATTGAAGATTTTTTGACAGATGTCTATGAATCCAGCTCATTGTTCCACCCATAGATTCAGGTATGGTATTCAGGTATGTGCCATATCCAGAAACACTGCCATCTTCTCTGGGCTTATTAAAATGGACCAAATGGAAAAGTCTTTTGTGGGCTAAAGAACTCAATCAGTTCTTATATTTTTTTGTAAATCATGAACATCACATCTTTTGGGCTAACAAGTAGAGAGGCCATCCAGCTTGCTATTAAAAATGCCCCATTACAGACACAGAACACCATGTAACAGACTAAACACTGTATTTTTAAATGACCAGAAGCTGTCCATTCAAAGATTATTTGTAGTTAAAGAATACTTATGTAGATACTTTATTAAAATGGAGGATTACAAGCAGGTTTCGAGATTATTTTATACAAAATCTAAGAGCATCCAAAAGAGGCAGTGCTAACAAATGAATGTACAAATGTTTTGACCAGACTTTGTTGTGGATGCTGCAGAAAAACCTCCAGAGACAGACACGTGACCCAGTTTCATTCAGCTCTTGTAAACAAAGTTGTCACTGTGGGATCAACACACATCTTTTCAATGTGCATGTCTGTTGCAGGACTGTAAAATTTAGAGAGACAACAAGAGAGGTGTCCTTCAAATAGCTGCAGGGAAGATAGTGAAACAGAAAGAAAGAAAGTGAGGTCAAAATTCAAATGGCAGAGCAGGAAGCAGCTTATCTGTTCTGGCTCAGCTCCTCATCTCAGTGTGGTCTGTCTCTCCAACCTCTTGAATCTTCATTCTCATTCTTTGTCCCACCTACCCTTCCTAATCATTCTCTCTTTTCCTTTATGTTTCCCTTCTTTTTTTACACCTCCCACTATCTCAAACATGCGAGGATGTACGCTCAAGCACTGATGCTCCTCTCATTTACGTGGGCCTTCACAGGGCCAATTGCAGCCTGACATTTTGTCTCACAGTTCAGTGCGTACCATTCCCAAAGGGATCTATTAAGTTATGGTATGCAGTGAGCCAAGGAAAAGGATAGCCAGGCTTCCAAGTGGATTAGTTAATCGATAATATGGAAAGGCATTAAAATAGATGCATTCAAACGTTGATGGTGAACAGCAGTGGGGAGCAGTCTAGCTTTCACAATTCCCAGAGGCATTGATCATGCTAAATTGTGGGTGGACTTATTCCATGAATATCATCAAAATAGTGAATGTTTGGTGTTATGTGGGTCAGCTCTATGAACAGATATTCTGCCATGCATTTACTCAGAGTTTCTTACTCTCTTGGATATGTATGACTGAACCTGGTTGATTAAGAAACAGACAAAATACTCTAGCAGACATTATTGTTGCAGTTTCCCTCATTACAATTATTTTTGTCTGACACTGGCCTTTAAGGTCACAATAACCCTGAAGCATTTCTCTAAATGAAATTTTACTTTCTTTTAATTCTCAGAGGAGTAAAAGAGAAACTCATCATTATGCAGCTTTGCAGTATTATAGCTCCGCTGAACTCCTTTTTTCTTGGCCAACATCTCACCAAACCCATGCTTTTCACCTTGTGCTTATGAAAGGTACTGTGGTGCATGAAAACACCCCAATGGATATTAAACACGCAACTTGACTGGGACTCACAAAGAGAGCAAATAATTATAAGGTTATGTGTACAATCAAGTTGTTAAGGATAGCAGTATAGAAAAAAGATTGTGTCCAATAAAAGCACAATTATCTTAAATACATTAATATGACTTTATGAGCACAAAACAATGAGTACATGGAAGAAAACATTGAATTTTGTTTTGAATAAAATAATCACTAAGAATTCTTGGATAGACATGTGCATAACTGAACCACAGCAAACTCCATCCTCCAAACACTGATTGTCTCTTTTAGCCTGTTAATTCCGGTAAACACGTTTGGCAATTTCACAAAATGGCGTGCCGCTGAATCACTTCTTGTAATCATCTTTCATGTCCGTTACATAAAAAAAGAGGAAGTAATATTGTCCGCGAACACATAAAATTGTTTTGCAGCAGTTTCACAAACTGCCCAAGATTGTTTAAATCTAAATTTAAAATAAATTTAAATTTATACAGTGCAGTGTGGTTCATACTGTAAACATTGGATGGAAAAATAAGCTTTGCATTGAAATTGTTAACTTATTGTAAGCCAACATGGACAATACTGAAACTAATACCACAAATAATAATAAAAAAAATAAATTAAAAAAAGCATAAACCTATAATTTCGTCCTAATGTTACCAGGGGTGAGGTGTAAAATAACTCAAAAACAATGTAAAAGTTCAACTCAATTTATTAATCACACAAACTTAAGGGGTCATCCCCCATTTACTCCTCCTGTCATCTAACCTGGTATCCGCCTGCTCCCACCCGACTGGAACCGCACACCACGAAGGCGAAAAACCCGCTTAAGTAACCGGCCCGATGGCGGCAAGCACAAACCCACACACGATTGCACTACAACTCACTGCAAACTAACACCCAAGCCTGCATGCACAAGAGTCGGGTGCAGAACGGCTCCGGGTGACTACCGACAGGAGGGTTAAACTCATTCATAGGGGGATGCCCAAACAAACAAAACAAACAAACAAAAATTAAACAGTTAGTCCGCCCGTACAATCAGCACCACCACAAACAATTGGACCAGGAGCGGACTAACTTTAAACCAAAAAACCCTAAAAGGACAGCAGGCAACGGTACCCAACAGCTGCAGAAAAAGAAATACAAAATTACTACAAAAAAAACACTTTAATTCAAACACAATACTCACAACATACCTGCAGCGTTGAGTTCCATTACTCAGTCAACATGCTTTTCCCAGGATCTACACCACTCAGATCCCAGCCCTGCATTACAGACCACACTTAAAACTCATCCACCATATAAAATTCAACATATAAAAACATATTTACCTGATGCTGCTAAAAACCACCTTGCACCAAGGCTGACGTGGCCCAATGACGTCCTGACCACTCCAACCAGGAAACTGGCACTCCCCTCTACAGTGCCACTTCCCCTTTTATAGCGGAGCAGCCCTAATCAACACAGCGACACCCTATGGTGCCAACCGCTACACTATGAAGAAAGTTTAACATTATTTGCCATTTTAGTGTTAAATTACTATCAACAGCTATTGAAGTAACTATTTGATACCCAGCAAGGACTTATAAACGATGTCCCAGTAATGAAAAGAACCTGACTTCTCTTTAAAATATCAAACAATGCTGTCAAGTTCTTTCCTAAATAACGAGACAGTGTCACAATCTATCTATCTATCTATCTATCTATCTATCTATCTATCTATCTATCTATCTATCTATCTATCTATCTATCTATCTATCTATCTATCTATCTATCTATCTATCTATCTATCTATCTATCTATCAAACTCTTCACTCATCCAACCTCCCATCTCCACTGGGTAGGCTGTTCATCTCATGTTCAAACTACTTTTTCTTTCATAGTAGCCTATAAAGCCTAACGATTTTTTGTAGACATTCTCAAACACTTTATGGCACTAAGAACATTTTTCTAAATTATTTGAGCACAATTGTTTGATGCAATGCTAGAAAAGACTGTATCTGTCTACCAAAAGAGTGGGGAAAAAATATCCTAATTTCTTTCAAGTGTAATACACTTGAACCTTTCCCCAAAGACAATGAAAGTACTTAATTTTTATGGGTCGGGATCAAGTATTCCGTATGAGAGTGAGGGGATTATGAAATCACACTGACATCCTGAAGAAAGCTTTTTGAACTTATCTAACATCTAGCTATTACCTTAGTCTTTTCCCCAAACTTAAGGTTCTGTAAAAGGCTGTTATTTATTAAATAAGGGTAAGTGAACATAAACCTGCCAATGGCGGTAACCCCTGCGTCCAAGCATGAATAACTTCCTGGCCATTTAGGAGTGTTATACCGCTGCAATCTTTCTGCTAGTGGCCTCAGGGAATGAATCAATGCAGATGAAAACACGGTTGGTAAAATTCCAGCTACAGCAAGTAAATAAATAAATACATACAAAGACACACATAAATTCTACATAACTATATATATATATATATATATCTGTCCGTCCATCTAAATAGATAGATATTTTCTCTAGTTTTAAGGTGGGTGAAGGTCCCATGTCTTCTTTTTGCTGCTTTTTTATTTGTCCCCTTTTTAAAGTTTTTAACACCCAAAAGCTACATAGGGATTGCAGCAATATATGTGTTTACTGGTGCTGCTGTTGTTTTGATTAGTTGCATGTGCGGACGCATTTGTGTTTCTGTGACGTTATGTGTTACGTCTGGGGAAATAACAGCAGACAGGAGATCAGACACTGAGATTGTGAAAACAAAAACAAACATTGAATATCAAAAGATTGTTCACGTGTCTCATATCCTGAGTCTGAGTTGAGTCGAGTCTCAAATCTTTTGAGTGTGAGTCCAAGTTGGGTCTCAAGCAGGGATAGCCGGATTATCAGCTGGGTCGATGATCTATGCCGATATTAGGTATTTTGATACATATCGGCATCGGCCTTTTTGTTTAATCCGACGGCCGAAAAGAGCTGAGTCACTACTCTGTTTCCAGCATTGTCCCACCCACAGCATTATCTGACTGGCTAAACGCACGGCATGGTTAACAGCTAATCAGCAGTGAAAGCTGTGTACATGCACAGTAGTGATGGTATGCTTGATTCTTTTTAATGACTCGAGTTTGAATGAATGAGTCACTCACCAAAGTGAATCAGGTTTTTGAGTCATTTGAGTCAGTTGCCAGGAGAGTATATTGAAATCTACATGTGCACACAAGCTTCACCCCATTTCTGACTGAGTCATACCGCTAAAACCGCTCTGCTTAATTGAAAATATTCTATTAATATAATCTATATAATCCATTTGACAGTGGAAAAAAAAGTAAAAGGTCAACAGATCTCCAGGGGGAATATTTTATTATTCTTTCTTTAACTCGCACATGAAATAAAATATAAATGTAACTGAGTAAATTTGCAATGTTTAAACATTAGAAAACATTAGAAAAATAACTATGAACAATACCCTTATTGCTTGCTGCTTAGATGTCTTCTCATATGAGCTGTGCTTCCCATTCGTAAAGACAAAACTATCTTTCAAAGCTGGTATTTTTTTATTTCAAAATGCATCCACATTTACTGTGAAGTATGGGCTAAATAAACAAATAAATAAATATTGACAGTTGTTTTCATTTTTAATTATTCAGATTTTTTTTTTCTGCCCAAATATGGCAAAAAATCTATTTTCCACTCTCAATTAACAATGTAATGAAAGGCTGGAATTCACCAGAAATTTGCTATTAAGTTCCGCCCTTTTCTTGCATAAATAAATGCAGCAGTAAAAAGTAGCGCATCGGACACTAAAGTCATAGTTTCCTCTATTACAACAGAGGTACCCAAAGTCGGTCCTCAAGGGACGCAGTCCTGCAGATTTTCCAATGTTTGCTGCTTCAAAACAACTGACTCAAATGAAATAGATCCAACAGCCTATTAAGTTTTGCACAATGACTCGTCAATTTAAGTCAGGTGGTTTTGGAGCAGGGACACATCAAAAACCTGCAGGATTGTGGCCGTTGAGGACCGGAGCTGGACACCCCTGTATTACAATGATTAGCTTAATATGTTTCTACAAAGGCAGTTAGAATAGCAGTTACACGATAGTGATACTATATCTTGTTTGGTCTCTTCAGTTAGCTCTGTAGTTAGCTTGCTAGCGGTTGTAGGGACGATCCAATGAATGAGACAGTGGGGACGAGGGATTGTGATTCACAAGTCAGTAAAGTCATTCTCTACTATTGAACAATTCGTTCATGATTCACACAACACTAATGCACAGTGCTCACACACACACGGTAGAGAGTAGAAAAGGTTTGTCAAGTGGAGAAGCTCTGTGTGTGTGTGTGTGTGAAAGAGAAACTAAAATTCAGTTACTTTTATTGCAGGTAAGCATGTTGAGGGGATGGCTACAGAAATGACCACATGAGAAGCCACAGAGACTGACAGCAAAGCAGCATCTGTCTCAGAGAAAACTGTCGGGCAATAATGGCTGTTTAACTACCAAGTTATTTTACTCTACATTTTTCTGTGTTGATTGAGAGATCTCAAGCAGCAGAAAATGACATATTGTTAGATGAAGTATGTCCTGAAGCTGTATTGAGTCTTGTAGAGAGGAGCAGGATATTGCTGTTCAAGACATATTTAACACAATGTAACTGTATCATAAAGCCTACGTAAACTGCGTGTTCAGGGATGAATAGTCTCTCCTATTGCTATTGTATATATATATATATATATATTTTATTTATTTATTTATTTTCAGCTAAAGTAACATTAATCGTTTCTAATGTAGCAGCCTAGTTTTTAATGACAGGGTCCCTGCTATCAGATGAGGAATCACATGGCAATTTATGAGACAAAAGACAAACCATCTCACTGGAGAGCAAGCTGAGCAGCTCTGCTTTTCGCACCACAATCTGTTGCTGCTCAATTGGGGTTATTGATTGACTTGAGACTTACATTGCTTTTCAAATTGTATTTAACTTTGTTATATTTACTTTATAAAACTTAAATAATTTATTTATTTAGTTATTAATATAAATAGTCAGTTTACTTTATAAGAGATGCTGGGAAGTTTCTGCACTATTTGTTTGTTTATTAAATAAACACATGCTTAAAGGCATTTAAATAAAGTTAAGTGTTGGTGGTTGAAACAAAATTTTCCCGGCAATATTTTTCCTTTTATTGCAAACGAATATTGGCTCTCAATATTGGTTACCGGCCTCCTTATCTGCCCTGACAAAATCATATTGGTCTACGTCTAGTCTCAAGTCACTGATAGTGCCACTTAAGTGGGACTCAAGTCCCCATCTCTGTGATGAACAGTCAACTGTGTCATTCAACAAATATTTGCAAGTTTTTCTGTGCTGCTCTCAACACGACAGGCTTTTTGACATAAGGCAACTAACAACACATAGTGTGTTCTCAGTGGGGCAAATAAATTAGTAAAACAATCTAAAAACTCTGCAGCTTAGTCTGACAATATTCTGAGTTTTCCCAATTCAGCTTTTGTAAATCAAAGTACTGCATGATTGGCTGCCACTGAATTGCCTTCAGCTGATCTCCCAAAGGGGGAAACAATAAAGTAATTAGTCATGAAACAGCCTCTACCCTACAAGAATATATATGTTAAAGAAAAGGTAAAAAAAACATAACAATATTTCCCTTTTGGGTTGTGTTGTGAGTTTGTAGTGAAGCACAGAATGGCTGAAGCCTTAGGGAACAGGTATAAGCTATGACCTGATGTTTGTACATTGTAACCAACTGTGCCAGCTTCCTGCTTATCTTATTTTTGGACTAAACCCAGAGGAAATCGCTGAAACTTTGTTACTGTCAAAATTCCCTCCTTTCATCCTCTCAAAAAAGTATGGTTTTCTGTGAAGCCCTGAAGCTAAAGTATTTTTATTTACTTTTTCATTTGTGATAAAATATCCATGCTATTCACCAAAGGCCTACTGGCCTCAAGTTTAGATGAAATTAGAAATCTATAATTCAGTTCACGCTTCAGAAAGTGTGCCCATCAGTGTAACGTTTGGCATGAGAAAGACACACATGCACACACACACACACAGAGGGGGGAAGAGGCAAGTGTAGAAAGAGAATAGGAAGGAAAAGGGGAGATTTAATGTTCTATACCTCCACCGATCACACTGCTTGTGGCATAGTAAAGTCCCTGGAAGAAAACACAACCCTGAATAATGAACTATACGTGCTTAAGAATATATTGCTTTTTCATTTTGAAATTCATATAAAAAAGGCAAGTGGCAAAATCAAAACAGAGCTACAAACAGCAAGCAAGGATAAAATCTTACCACTAACAGTTTGGCAAAAAGCCTAGAGAAGAGTTCAATGTTTGATCCTCTGACATGATATCTGACACATTTTTCTGATATAATTGCTTATGAAGGAAACTGTGTAAAGCCCCCTTCACATCATCAACTTTGTTTTTATTTTTTTCCCCCTTTACAAGCCTCTGCCCACTGATGTAGTCGCCTCAAAGATCCAGCTTAGTGGGATGTTATTGAATTTTGAGCAGGGGTGGAGGGCGAGCTGGAAAAGATATTGCTTGAGAGTTTTCACCACTCAGACCAATTTCATCAGACATTAAGCATGGAGAGAAATCACTACCCTTTGAAAAGTGTTAGAGAATGAATGAACAAAGGCAGGAAAACACAAGATCTGTTACTTTAGATGTTTACAGATTTAAAAAAAAAGGCTCCAGGCATGAGACAATTTATCCAGATTCAGACAAACACTTTTCCTTTTCATGCAGCATCATTGTATTGCACTTTTTAAACTTCAGTAAAGTAATAGATGGTTCAGTGCTTGACTGAAGTAAACAGAGTCCATGTTTCCATGGGAAATCTAAGAAAATAAATAAAACTTTCAGGTGGTCAGCACTGAAATTTAACCTAATGGTTAAACTGTTGTTAATAGTAAGTTATAAGGAATCAGAGTCAATTTGTTTTATGAGGTGGTTTTAGCAATACAACTGACCTTAACATGTGCTGGACATGTCTTGAAATTAGATGTTATTGATATGTAGCAATGCAGCTGTAGTGCACTGTATCGGCTGCATGTTCAATGTTGCGTGAATTGAAGATCAGATGTGTGTAAACACATTTATAACCTTTTTTTTTCCTGTTTGCAGAAGGTTTGCTCACTCAACTCCTATTGAGTGACAGTTTACCGCAATGGTGTATTTCATTGATGACATTTATCACTGACCTGCATTATGTTTTTTCAGTTTACCCACAAGACCAGCACGTCTGGTCTTCAACCAGCCCAAAAGAGCTCATGTCACTCCGCCGCTCTTCACTGGCTTCCAGTTGCAGCACGCATCAAATTCAAAGCTCTGCTTCTGGCTTACAAAACAATAACCTAAATGGCTCCAGTCTACCTCCACTCCTTAATCCAGAGCTACACTCCCTCTTGACAGTTACGCTCTGCCAGCGAAAAACGCCTAGTGCTCCCATCACAACGTGGCACAAAATCAGTAGCTAGACTCTTCTCCTCTGTTGTTCCCCGGTGGTGAAACGATCTACCAAACTCCGTCCGATCTGCAGAGTCCTTATCCACTTTTAAGAGCAAGCTAAAGACTCAGTTGTTTAAGGAGCATTTCTGCACTTAGCTTAACTCTTCTACTCAACAGAATGAGTTAGAAGGATTTGTCCAGCTCTTTGGTTTAACCAAGTACGGAATAAGCTGTGTGCATTTATGCCCAAGTTGATATTGTTTAATGAATTTGTGAGCTTTTATTTAAACAAAATGATTTACAAAAAACAAAACAAAACAAAACAAAAAACAAAAACAAATATATATATATATGTTTTTGTTTTTTGTCGCTTTTGATAAAAGCATCTGCTAAATGACTGTTGAATAGAATAGAATAGAATAGAATAAAATAGAACAAGTAAATTAAAAGGTTTTATGTGAAAACAGTTCCGGTATATAAGCAATAACATTAATCCCTGTAATATCAGTTACAGTATGTATAATTACAAAAGGTTCTGATTCTTCTAACAGAGAAGCATGAAAGGATCTTTTTAACTTCTTGTGATATGGATTTTGTTTTCTCTCCTCTCTGCTCTGATTCAAGATAAAAGCACAGAGCAATGTGCTGGGGGAGGAGTATTTCTTTGTACTGTGAGAAATGTATTGCACTTTGTTGGTGGGGATAAAAACAAAACAAAATAAGACATAAATGAAGATATCATGTAATTCAAATCTTAAAATGGCTTTTTAAAATAATGATTGAACATACTATTTATTTCTACAATTACACTGCTGAAGAGGTTACCCTTGTACAGAAAAAGATCATCTATGTTTAATCAGGTAAATTAGCATCTTCTTAAATTTAGCTCCAATCAACCACCCTAATCAATCATTAATCATTTATATACCTAGTTTTGAAGGGAAAAAATTGTGGAAAGGGCTAACTATGAAAAAAGTCTGCATGGTCATAGAGTTTGGTAACTAAACTATGGGATGGCACTGCTATTTTCTTTGACTACAAATCAAATAAAAATAATACTGTTGTTTTTAATAAGAGTGGAAAAGTGTAAAGGAAGTAGAAAATATTGTTAGATCGGTCTTCACCCTTTGCTGACCAACCCAGCGATCCACCCTCTATTTCATTATATGTCTAAAATACTACACCAACAGCATTAAATGTAACAAAATGCCCATATCATACTGTATGTAGGCAGACAATGTCTAGATTTAAGTTTGAAAAATATGTCTAGTGGTCATGTAAACAACAGGAAGAGAACAATATACATGACATCTGCAAAGACAACTACTGCTTTGTATTTTTTTTTTTTTTTATCCCTAACCCTGTCATTTTTTTAAACTGTACACTGTGTGCACAATTATTTGGCAAGTGAGTATTTGGGCCATATCAGCATTTTCATTCATATTCTCCAACTCCAAGCTTTATAAATATAAATGCCTGTTGGATTTAAGCATCACACTTAGAAATAACAGAATTGACATCCTTGACACTGATTGATGTGGTGGAAGAAATAACTGAATTTATTTATACAAGGGGATATGAACTTGGAATATTTCTCTGTATGAATAAAGCATTTGGCACTGTCAATCATGATATTGATTAGAAAAATGAAGAAGAATATCTTCCAAGGTATAGTTCTGGACTGGTTAAAGAGGCATTTGCTTAACAATTTGTACAAATAAATCAATATATATCTAGACTAAATAACATTACAGGTGGAGTACCTCAGGAATCAGTTTTAGGTCAAAAAATGTATAATATGAATATTAATGACATTTGCAAAGTATCAAATATATTAGGGTTTGTGTTATTTTCAGATGACACAAATATTTTTTGTTTGGATGTGGAACTGCAGCAGCCTTTGGAGACACGAAGCAGACTGAAAAAAGTGGTTAGATAAAAATAAATTATCTTTAAATTGGAATTAAAGTAGTTTTATATTGTTTGGGAATCATAAGAGAAATGTCATTGATAATATAAATATAGATAGAGTAAATAAAATGAAATTCCTCTGTCATCTTGGACCACAAAATCTATTGAAAACCACAAATTAATTATGTTTGGGGAAAGTTGGCATGGAGTGTCGCCATCCTGGGTAAAACAAGGTCCCTAGTAATCCTGAAAGCTCTGTAAACTTTATATTGTACATTGAATTCTGAACTAGAGATGGAGTGTTATGGTGTAATGTAAAAATTGGCTGGAGCCATGAAAGTTTATACTTCCACCTACTCCTTTCAGACATGAAATGTGAAGATGTAAATATTGTTAACGACAAAAAATGTTTGAGGAAAACTATCTATGTATTTTAGTCCAAAACATGATCATTTTCAACTATATCAAAGTCAATTTTAGTTTAATTGTTGTCTGAACTCAACCAGAAACAGTGCCAACAGGTTAAGTAGCAGTGTGTTATCTTGGTCTTGCTCAGGATCATGAAAGTTTAGCACTGAACAGCACCTTCCTACCACACTTCCTTTCTTTTTGAATTGACTTGTTAAACAATCAACTTGACAATTAATCATCTTATCTGATGTGAAAATTCTTATTTAAGCTTGATTTCTCTTGCACTGCTTGTGGGGGTGATACTTAATAGCATGCCATAATAAAATAGATGACACAATAATCATAGCAACATCCAGCAGCTTTGTCATAATGTGGCAAGATGTTAAACATCCTAAATATGAGTGAGCAGTCCAATTTTGATGTCATTTTGCAGTAAAACATAAGCTGTGAAAAAATTGGGTGTGCCACTGCAGTTTGTTTGAATCATGAACCATCAGTAACTGGAACAAATATAGATATTTTTTATTTTATTCCATCAGAAAATGTATTTAAATCTTTCCTTATGCTGTTGATCACTTGACATACTGCTCAATACATACAAAAGAACTGGTAAATGTTCCACCCTTGGTATTCTTTCAAGATTTTTAGTAATAATTAAATGAATCACAGAAAGTAATAAACTCACTGCTCAGAATTGACAGTTTAAGCAGTAGAGAATCCAATCCATTTCTCTGTTAGACTATTTAATGGCCTAATACATTGGTCATTTTCTAGCCTAAGTCCACATTTTCCTTGAAATAATGGCACTTTTGTGAAACTGATTTCAGCTCTCTAAAAGGTGCAAGTGTTAAATTTCTCATTTCTTCAAGGTCACCACAGTTGGCTAATTTGTGCCTTTATAAAATCAACTAAAGATGTTTTCTTTTTTTTTTCTTAGCTCAGTGTTTGTCTCATTTAAATAGTTTTAAATGTTTTTTTTAAATCACATTATTGTGCTTCTGTGTCTGAACTGCACATTTTTGCAGAAAACAAAAAATCGTATAATCTATAATCAACTATAGTTACTGGAATCCTTTCCATATTTTCAGCTTTTCTCTGGATAAGCTTTTGAATTATTTAGTCTGCATGTCTCCATTGATATACAGATTCAGTTTGGCATTGGGTTTCACTGTCTTTCTTTGGGATTGATCTTTCCTCACCAAGAGGCATCACATGCACTTTATGCAAGCCATTCATAGTTTTTGACGATCCTCTCCATTACCAAAAAGTATTGTGGCTCAAAGAAACGTCATACATATTTGTGTATAGTACTTATATTTTTAAGCATGACTAAAAATCTTAATGACATACAAATAATTATTTTGAAAGTTCTTTATTATGATTAACAACTTAAGTGCAACCAAGCACATCTGAAGCTATTGAACACAACAATGCAAGCAGCCACTTCAGTTTGCCCTGTAGGCCATCTGCCATGGCCACACCTGAGAGCCACATCTGACAGGCAATCAATAAGACTGCCTCTAGCTGTGGTGGTCAACCTCTGTGGCATATGTCGCTCTGACAACACCAATTTGTTTGCCATTTTTCTTAACTGGTCGGAACAGATACAAATGCATGCATTTTTTTTATTTTTGTATGCTGCAGATTTTTTTATTTTTAATCCAAGAATTTACATCTTGCAGAGTGGGATACTCTGCAAAGTAAATGACGGCCAGAATGACAGATGATGTTTGGCTTTAATTTATGTAAATATTTAAGTTTTGCA
Organism: Melanotaenia boesemani; assembly: GCF_017639745.1. Classification (NCBI taxonomy): domain Eukaryota; kingdom Metazoa; phylum Chordata; class Actinopteri; order Atheriniformes; family Melanotaeniidae; genus Melanotaenia; species Melanotaenia boesemani. Next base: position 18,770,008 of record NC_055686.1, on the reverse strand, counting down.
TATTATTCTAAAGACAGATACATCACTAAGCAACTTTACTCAGCTTATGTAAAATGGATATTTTTATTTTTATTTTTTAGCTTGATCATCTAACAAATGCACACAACATTTCCAGGTTTTTAAATGAAAAGATAAAGCTGGATATCCAGCAAATGAGCTTACAGATCAAGTTAAAGCTCTCCTTGAAATTAGTAGATGTATAATTTACTTGTGCTCTGTTATTTGGACCTTAAGTTGTCAAATGTCCCTTATCATGAATTAAGGTTGTGATGACAGTTTGAGGATAGCTGAATTGCTTATACAGCTTGTTGTTGACAGATGGTCCAGATGTCAGTACTCCTGATATAATTTCTGGGGATCTTAAGTCTGGCTAAAATGGTCATGCTTGTATATGATGATCGTGTGTGTTGGTCAAGTTTGCACCAAGTAACTTGACAAGTCTTATGCTGGCTACTGAAATCATCTCTGTAAAATCTGACTGTAGAAACTATCGCAATGTGGATTTTTTTTCATAGCTTTTCTGTACATCATTTAAGATGTTTTTATATACGTCAGTTTAAGTTGAGAATCATGTGGATGAATTGATGCAGCATGACCGTGAATCAAGGTGAAATGCAAATGCTTGGTTGTTAACTGGTTTTACTAAGAGATTCTCAAGAATTATGCAGGAGCAGTCCATCAAGGTAAAAGTACAGTATGTTAGAATTACTGATATCTATGGTAAAGATGAGTATATAAAATAACTAGACACTAGACAGTGCCCATTTGTGGCCAAAGTTCTTCCAGACACAAACATGATTTCCTGTGTGAGTGGATCCAAAGGCCTCAGGTGCACTACAGATAACGTTAAAATGGTACATGTACATGCATCCTGTCTTCTATGTGCCTTTTAGGGTTTTCTTGTACCAAATAGTGCTCTAGCACTTATAACACAAAGCCAGTACTACAGTCTTAATTCTCAGAGGGCTCTCACTTCGCACACAGAGTTGTTTGTCCATTCAGAGACACCATAGTAAAAACAGTGGCACAAATGGCAGGTACCATTGTGGATCCACAGAACGTAGATATAAATTGCTCATTCTTAGAGAATAAAAAACAATAGTTATATTATTAAAGTTATTAGACACCAACAAAAATACAATTTTTCTTTCTCTGACCTTCAATTTTGTTACATGCTGCCCCTTTAAAGTAATACTACATAAATTTCCAACCTTTTAAACTCTGTACCATTTTGATGGTACATTGACATTTATTGTGCACATTCCTGGTGCTTTCAGTACCCTGCAGCATCCCCAGGTTGTGAAACTGCAGTTCATAATTTTGTGCTCCAGCCCAGAGCATCACTTGAGTGCTGCATTTTGCCCTGTGGCATCATGTAACATGCCAGCAAATGGGTATCAAAATGCTGGCTGTTTTAGACATGCAACATGGCTGTTTCAGCAAAGAAATTCAAGAAGACATAGTTGAAGAAGCAAGGAAAAGAAAGAGAGAAAGTAACAGAGCAAGCGATGAGACAAGAGGCAGCATTGGACTTCCTTTTACTCAGAGAGCTCAGAGACGAGACAGGGTAGCGGCTGTAGCTCAGGAGGAAGAGCAGTCGTCTTTCAACGAGAAGGTAGGCGGATCGATTCCAGGCTTCCACTGACTACATGCCAAAGTGTCCTTGGGCAAGACACTTAACCCCACGTTGCCTCCCGACGTGCCTATCGGGATGTGAATGTGTGTGTGAATGGGTGAATGTGATAAGTAGTGTAAAGCGCTTTGAGTCAAACTGAGGTCAAACTGACTGGAAAAGTGCTAGTCCATTTACCATTCCATTTACAAATGCTGAGGAAGCCTTTGTTAAGGAGCACCAAATTGCAAAAATTAAGTAGTGCAGCTTTAAGACATGCTTAGTAACTTTGGTCAGTGGTATGAGAGAGATCAGTGTGGCCATGACCATTATTTGTAAGACACCAACAATGGAGATCTAACACATTGCTAGAATTGAAGTCAAGCTTAATTCATGGAAGATTTTGGCTTGTAGCAACTCTAAAAATCTAAAAATCAAAACCAACACATTTTCTTGACTTATATTCCTCATACATCAGATAAATGTGCAGTCGTTTGACGTCTGTCAAACAATCATTTGATTAGAGTTCAGACTCAAGATTTAGAGAGTTAATTTACTGTGATGCTATAAAAGTTCTTCTATTGGAGGAATAAAAGAGCAAGAAAAAGTTTGCAGGTTTAAACAGCATGGCTGTATCAAAGGGCTGTGGGGCAGAGGTTCTAAGGGTTGTAAGGCAGAGAGGACCTAACAGTCAAAATAATTGGTGACTAACAAAAGTGAGGGCTGTGAATGGAGCTTACTAGTTATGCTGCAATATCTATAATAAGGAGGTCAGCGGTGTTCCAATATAAGGTGAGACAGAGATAAGGACAGTTGGCACACAGAGTATTTGTGGGTGGGAAAAGATAAGTAGAATACAACTGGGATACTCTGAGGCTCTTCCTTAACAGTTAACTTCAGACTGCATAGGACCAAACATAAAAATCTTTACCTTACACTTCACTTTAAATACCATATGGTAATAAACATATCACAGTGTGGGTAACAATGCATGTGGAATCAATCATTCATTTTATATAGTGTTTTTTTTTTTTTTCTGGTAAGCATAAGGGCATATAAACAGTTCAAAGATGGATGTGCAGAATCAGTTGACTGTGCATTTATATATTACCAATTTGTTTTCCTAATAAGGATGCAAATAAAAAGTAGCTTTTGTGTTATTTTGGTTGTTTGGGTAATTTGGTTATTTAGGTTATAATTTAGTTATTTTGTGTTAACTGCAGTAATGAGACCAAAACAGCCTTTTATATAGAATATTGTAAATATTATTATGAAATGTAGGTTTAATGAAACTGGTGATTCTGAATGTTGCCAAACTAGCTAATAAGAGGAGAATTATACAAGGTTTGTTTTCTCAGCATAGTAAAGATATCCTCTACCTGAATCAATATATTCATAGTTCCCTGTAGACCATGGGCATCAAAATCTTGTCCTCAAGGGCAGCTGTCCTGCAGTTTTTACATATTTTCCCACTTCAACACTCCTGATTCAAATCAATGGGTGATTACCAGGTTTTTTAAAAACATAATCTTTTGAGATCCATTTTGTCTAAATTAGGAACAAAACATTCCATAAAAAACATAATTATGACTTGTGATGCCAGAGCTTTCAACACCAGAGCTAACATAATCAAGATAATAGTTCAGGCAGTTATCAAAATCCAAAACCATTGAATCACCAGCTGTGCACAGAGACTATGTATTTGTGCTAAATACAAGTTTTATGTCCAATTCTGCTTTAATTAACTGTGCAGCATAACTAGTCAGCACTTTTTTGTTTTTTGTTTTTTACCTTAGATGAGTAATTTAACCTCATTTGTGAGTTGTAAAGGTTTTGATGATGTCTTTCAACTTACCCTGTGATGCTTTTGCTCTGATGCATTTTTAAGGTGCTTGCCTTATGCTTTTAACTCAAAAAGCATATGATGATTGTGACTGTTAATTATTGATCAGTGATTGAACTCTCCTCTTAAATTCACTCCTTTTAAGAATAAATTAGCTTTAGCTATTTAAAACACCATCTCAGCTTTTAATGCTTATAAGACTGACATGTCTTAAAAATGTAAATGATTGCATAATCTTTTTTAACTTATCTCAACAGGTGAGCTGTTTGATAACTGCTGATCCCCAGGAACATAAAAAGGTTTGAAAATAATCAATATGCAAATGTTCTTATCACTCTCAAACAGTTTGAGCACAAATTTGAAGGGAAGAAAACAAAATTGCAACCTTCTTTCCATAAAACTGGTATGACAGAGAAAGAAAAATCTAATGTACACTCAGATGATGCAGCCAATAACTTAATTTGCATGACTACCAACTGAAAGTCCAATAATTATGTAAGTGAAGAAGGATTCCCAATGCAGCTGCTTCACAGGTGCTCATTTTGTATTCACAAAACACAGAGCAAAAGGGATTTTGACTTCTAAGCAGTAATTGTAAGTCATTATTTATTTTTAGATTAAGTCGAGAAATAATGGATGGAGAATAATCATCATGGAATGTCTTTCAGATACTACAACTAAAGCTAAGTTGTTGCATATTTTTTTGAAACGGTGATGCGCCTTTCACTGCCAGTTGCTTGCAAGACCATGTTGGGAAGATAAGGGAAAACTTCCTGATGGAATTTTCATGAAACCTTTTGCAGAGGTGAAACATGGGCCCAGGAAGAACCCGTTAAAGTTTGGTGCTGATCTGAATCCATTTCCTAAAAAATGTAGAGCTATATTGGCTTTCATAGATGACTACTGTTGATGTAGTACCTAATTTTTCTTTAATCTGTTTGACCTGTGAACAAACCAGTAAATATCTCCTTTTTATCTCCTCTTCCAGTCTAACTTTCTTGGATTATTACCTGAATTGAAACAAGAGACAAACAAGTGATGGAATTAAAAGACTCAAAAGATTGGAAAATAACAAAAACAATGGTAATCTCATTAATAAATAACATAATCTCTGTCTATATCTCTGTCTGTTCTTTGCTTTTCTTGCCAGCTATTAATCCAGCCTACTTTACCCTTATGATGCATATTGCTGGGAAATCAATATTTAGCTTAAAGGCTTGTGACAGTCAACAACAGAAGCACTCAGTTTACATAAATCTGTGATTATATCCATTGTGTTTTAAGTAAAAAAAATCGCTGCTATTGTGTGTCTGATGCAGCATTTGCAGTGATCCGAGAGTTGATCTTCTTTTTGCCTCATCACATGTTACTCATATCATTTGAATAATTGATTAGGTTCAGTTAATTTGATGTAGTGCTAATGTCAGTCCAAATAGAGGATTAGAACACTGCTCAGTAAATACACTAGCCTTTTCATTATGGCTGTCTTCTGAATTCTTGATACGTTTGATGCCCTGCCAACTACCATACAACATCGACATTAATTTGATCATCATGCATAATTGCACAAAAAAGTGACAGTCAAACATACCAGAAACACTCTGTTAATTACTGCTCTAATAATAATCTAGTAAAATGGGTATGTAACTGCCTCTTGCTGGGAGTTTTATCTGATGGGAGGGTGGAGAGAGAGTCATGCTCTCTCCATCAGTGGCTGGGGGTATCCCTGCGAGTCAAGAAGTTAATTCCAACAACCTTTGGACCAGAACGGTGTAGTAGGGAAAACATCAGAAGCAAGTCAGTGTAGCAACTGTGGCTTGTAGTAAAATCAAAATTAACAGAGCGCCCTCATGTTTGAGAAGCTTGACACCAACCTTGGTGGAGAATGTGGACTCTTGTCATCTCCTGCAGTGAGCAACACAGTGATCAATCCTTGTCTTTTGGAGGGTGTTATGGCTGTCACCTGAGCAATTATTCCATTAGTAATATATTTCAACAGAGGGTAAATTCCAGCTGTTTCTCTCAATAGGAGCAAATATATAGGTCTTTAAGATGTAAATTCTTGGATTAAAAAAAAGATGTAGGCTTAGGGAGCTTTGAACCAGCACATTCTGGTTGGTCCTCCAAACTCCAACCTGGCTCTTCAGCTCGACAGTCGTGTGTAGTTGCATACATTTTTATATTTTGACCATAACACTCCTAATAGTTCTGAATTCACCTACAGACAAAGCACAGGTCACAAGGAAGTGGAGGATACTGGATTGAGATGAGTGTCATCATGTGTTTCAGCCACTGAGAGCATTTGGGGCGTCTAGAATCATGTAAGGTTTTGTTCCTCCATCAGCCTTCCAAAACATGGAGAAAGAAGCCCATGCTCACTGAAAAGTCTTTCCAACTATGTGTTCATACTAGGCAAAGTATAAAGTTTAAAGCCCCAACACTCTTCATTTTTATAGTGTTTCTTTTGAGCTCAAGGTTTGAAGTTTTAAGACTTTAAAAATGAAAAATGACATAAAAGAAAATAACAGTACCAGTAACAAATACCCTAATGTACAAAAACTTTTCAAATACTTTGAGTTTTCACTTTGAATGCAGATTTTATATGAAAATGTCTTCATTGAAATAACTTTTATAGAAGCTAAACATGTTATGTCACCTTGTTATTGATCGTGTTACTTTTGCTCCTGCTGATTGTCGCAACAGTAATTTTTAAAGAAAATACTGAATTACAGAGTAACTGTCATGATTCTGGCTTATGCTCTTGGTTTTTGGTATTTAGAGACTTGTGATTATTTCTATTTCCTGTTTTATTTTTGTAGTTCCTTCCCTTTGTATTCTGTTTTGCTTTCTATTTCCTTTTCATAGTTCACCTGGTTTGATCTGCTCATTCGCTTCACCTGTTTCGCATTAGTCCCCTGTGTATATATACCCCTCATTTTCTTTCATACTCTATCAATCTATTTGTAGTCTTCATGTGTTGTAGTGTTCATGCCAGGTTTAGTTCAGTCCAGTCCATGTCCTCAAGTTTAGTTTTGTTTAATAAAATCATATTCTGCATCCGTCTGCCTTGTAAAGCCTGCATTTGGATCCACTGGACTGTCTTTGCTGTTGCAAAAACATGCTCTAGTTTCAGAACAACACTTCCACGTTAATTTTTGTAAACTGTTGAAGCACTTGAACCTAACCTGTAGTAGCCAGCAAAGGATGTGTTCTATGTATTGGCTACAAACTACTGAGAGTCCAACTGCTTTGCAAGATGATATGTATCAATATACATCAAATATAATAATAAACTAGACGATGAAAACAAAACAATTATGTAATAAAGTTTGGAGATTCCTCAAATAGTGCTATGTATGCATGTGGCTCATATTACACTGCATAAAAGCACTTTTGGCTGGGGAAATTTGTAATCCTGTCTCATTAAGCCAATGTTGACAATGTCTAGTCAACAGTGACTTTTCATTGCACAGATAACTATGAAAATAACTGTGCTGAAAAACACTTTTTATTCGTCAATTCCTAATAAGCTCAAAGCCCACAATAGTTGGAATCACTACAAATGTATGAGGTAGCTATTAATGACTAAGAGAGCTTCTACAATGGAGACTACATCCACATCACAGCCATTCATTTTCCTTAAATGTGTGCAGTTTGATCCTCCAGTGAGTCTTTGTTTTATTTACCTTCATTTCCCTGAAAATGTCTTTTGAATGTTAAGATAATAAGGATCATCTTGACTTGTACCATTTTGGCTGTGGACAACTTTACAGCATTGCAGACTCCTGCAAGAAAAAAAGAAATGCATCTGTCAGGGTTTCATTAGACATTTCATGATGACTGACTCTACCAAACCAGTCCAATTAGAATCATTCACAGTTCTGACTCCTTCCTTTAGGATCCCTTCATGTAGGACACCTATTAGGCCATGAGCCTCCTAGGCTTAACAAAGAAATGATGGCAGCGTATGTAATGGCTCACGCTGAGCTTCAATATTTTTTGCCTGCAAGATTTTTGAGGCTGTGATTTTGAAGTTGTCACCAATGAACTGATGTTCCTAGGTGGAAAATCCACGGCCATGGTGTTGACAGCTTGTTTTACTAGCAAAATGTAATTGTGCTTATTTAAAATGAGCTCATTAACAGGGTTAAAAGAAAACCTTCATTTTCAACGGATGCCATTTTTACATTTTTCAACAACAACAACATGAATACTTGTATGCAACCTCAGTTCTAAGACATCTGTGAATGAATCAAATATTACAGTTTTTACAGGTTCTCTGTCTGAGATCTGACCATAGTTTGGATGCCTTGGAGGCTTAGCAGCTCCTGTTAGCTCCCACATAACTGGATGTTAAAGCCAGAGGCTTTGAGTTTTTGAATGATTATGTGACTGTTCTCCATATCTTTCAGCTATAGTCTCAGGAGACATAATCTCAGAGGACAGGGGCACTTCAGTCTACTGTAACTGTTTGTGACAGGCAAGTTCATGTTGGTGTTTGCCCCACAAACTCAGCTGTCAGTGTGAAATCTTTTTGTTTAAATGAACATGTTGTTTGTGAAAACAGAAAGGACACGAAGGAAATTTCTACTTTTGCTTTAGAGTGGCACATTGCCAACTGATCTCTCACTTCCCCTCGTCTTTCTTCCTTTAGGCAGGGCCAGCATGAGGTTAGCTCTCTAATCTAGAGAGCTAATGATAGCATGGCAGGGGTAGTACGCTTCCCTCTCCTTTCTTCCCTCTGTATCTCCATCTATTTGACTGTATACTCACCACTTCATCTTTTCTTGTTGTATTTTACATCAACAAATAGTCAAAAGTGTTATGAATAAATTTAAGCAGACTATATACTGGAATGGGAAATACTGAAAATGGACAAATTAATTCATGGTAAAAGAAAAATATGCAAATCTGTTTTTGTTCTAATCCAACAGCGATCACAAGAGGCACTAAAGTAGCATGGAGTCGCAGAATTGTGCCTCTTGAAATGAATATTAGCAAGAGAATGTTCCAAATAATTCCGGTCTCCCAGAATAATGCAGTGACTCATGAATATCACCTTGCTTCTGCAAACCAAAGTGAATATCAGATACAAAGCACCGAGCACAGCTTCACCCACTCAACTTTTATTTATATTGCATACTTGGCTGAATCCCAGCTACATACTTTTGCCCAGCTTATACCAAGTGAAATAGTGCTTAAAGAGAGGAATCCCACATGTTCATCCTTCAGTCTCGCTTTGTGATTAAACATGCAATCAGAAAAAAATCACATAGGGTTATATTATACCTATAACGATGGATGACAGTTTCAAAATGCTAGAGCTTTATAGATGTAATTTGTAGAAACTGGTGGAGTAAAATGGTTTCCTTTTATTTCTGTTAAATGGCACTGAATAACTGAAGCAACTTTTAACAGTCTACAATATGCCTTCAGTATACTATATGCGTATTTAATAAGAAATATAGGCCAAATATGAGCTATGGACTGCATGCCTCTTAGTGCATGTAAACTACAAAAAGAAAAAAAAAAAAAGCCTCTCTGGAGTTTGTGACGAATGAAAATCATGCAACAGCCAATCAACAGGTGATGTTGGAGCTCTTGGGAAGCTCAGGTAATGAAATGTTCACGAGTCACAACACATCCACAAAAGGTCAAGAGCACTTTTGTGGTGCAGCTCTCCCTCAAGGAGAGCACAAACTTCAGCGACAGACACAAAGGTTACATTAACCTCCTAAAGCTAGCTGATTGTCTGATAAGTGGAAAGTGATTTTTACAAGCCTCCCTTCAATAACCCAGACTGTATTTCATTGAAGAACTTTAGTGAAACAGTTTGTTGGACAAAAGAGTGTAACTCATGATGTGCTTCAGATTTTTAGATATTAATAAAACTGATTAGTAATAATTTGCTTTGCTAAGAAAAAGCACATGTTTTAGCAGTGTTTTAGTGTTTGAACAACCCCCCTGGCTCAGTAGAGTAAAAGAATATCAATAACAACAACAGTATGAATAAATGAATGCAACACTATTCAATTCAGTTACCAACGGAGTGTGTGCTCGTGTGAAAAGCAGGAAGAAGATGTGATGGGTGAAATGAGGCAGTGTGACAGCAAATATAGTGCCTGCTAACATGATGAAATGAACAACATAAACGCAGCATCAAAAAAAGAGAAGTGGCTATGAAACAGCAAAATGTATGTGACAAAGCTAGGCTACAATCAGGCAACACCTGCATGAACATCCGCGAGGTTCCCCACCTGTGGAGAAATACAAGCAAGAAATAACCCCTTAATGTTTAAATCTACTTACAAATATATCAAAACAAAAAAAAAGAAATGCTGAAAATAAATAAATAAGGAAAAAGAAATAAAAAAAAGGCCTGAAGACTAGAAGATCATCTACAACTAAATGTTAAATAAATAAATAATATAAAATAGATAATAGGAAATAAAAAAAAAACAACAAAAAAAAAAAACAATGAAATTATTCAAATAAAAATGATTGTAGTAAAAGCATTAAATTGGAAATTTGCAAGTTCTCAAGGGGTTAACTCTGCGACATGATATGTTTTTGCACGGTTGAAAGCTTTTGTAAGAAAACTAAGAAGTGATTAATGACAGATAATATGAATCAATGTCTGACTTTCAGTCATTTTAGTTGCAAATTTTCCCTTCTCTTCAACAACCGGTGCTGTAATTACAATCTACTGTTTTTTGTTTTTTTTTAAGTCAAATGAACACTGTCAGCAAGGCGAACAACAGCCTTGAAAGTAATTAGCTTGATAACTAGCTTGAATATAGACTTAAAAGTAATCCCTTAACAACTTTCTAAAATTCCTACATATGGGGAAGACATTGCATGGTCAATTTTCAGGACAATGAGAGCCTGAATGTGGCACTTAACAGTAACTTATCTAATGTTCAATTTTGACACCTATTTATATAACTTACCAACTCCCTGACAAACGATAAGTGTGTTGAGTTGCAGAAAGGGCTGTAAATTATTTTTAATCCCCTTTGGAAACACCTTCAGAATCATTCTTGCCACCAGACAGGCAGATCCGTGTTGGTACAGGCCATTTGGAACTTGGACACTGTAAAATCTCTAGAGGATCTGTCCTAAACCTATATCCACCTTTACACTCCTCCCCCAACCCTGTTTTTATATGGCACTATCTGAACATTACTCATACTGTATTTCACCTATATTCTGCTTGCTATCTTATTGCTATTTGTAAGTGGGTTTTTGACACTATTTGAAATTATGGTCATTTGTGAACCCAATAATACAAAACACAAATCCTAAAATAGAAATGAATGATGGATGTGAATGGCTACATAGTCTGGGTAAGCATTCAGGAAATTATAGTAGACAGCTGTGTTGGTGTTTTGTTTAACACAGTTTTTTTTTTTTGCTGCATATAATAACCTTATTTGTGTTCATTTTCAATGTCTTCCTTTTTTTATGAAGGTGATCCATTTTACTCCCACATTTTAAAGGTATAAGTGATAAGTTAACTAACAATTTTGCCATTGTAAGTGAGCATGGAGGCATTTCTCTGTGTTAGTCTGTGCCTCATTTTTCTATAGCTGCGATTGGCTCCAGCTCCCTTGCAACCCTGTAAGATTAAGTAGCTATAAATGATGGATGGATGGAGGACCACCTTTGATATATGCTCACAAACTTGAGTACACTCACTTGGACAGTTGATAGCCTCTAAGCTGATTGGAAATATTTTTATTTACTCTCATGCCTTTCCATTTTTGATTCAATATTCCCTAACAAGATTTGAACATTTTACTAGGAAACTAGTTAGATGTAACAAGTATGCAGCATCACATTTAAATTATTTCAAACTGTGCAGAAAAAAAAAAAAAAAAACTCAAGAAAAATATAATAAATGAATAAATAAAAAAAGGAGGATTGTTCCCCAGTTTTTGGGCTAAGTTGCTACTTTTTCTCACCTTACTCTCTCCTGTGTTACCACCGTTGCCAACTTAGCAGTTTTGCTGCCAGATTTAGTTACTTTTCAGATCACCTCAGCAACTTTTATTTCTTTTTTTTCTTTTAAAAAAGTGACAAATCTACTGACTTTAAGGCAAACCTTTGCTACTTTATAGAGAAGACAGTTGCTAATGTTGCTCCAAGAGGCATAATCTACCTGGTTGCGGCAAGTGAGCTGTGCATTGTAGAGTGACAAAAAGGTGGCTTGATATCTCTTGCTTGTGCAGCCACTGTGCTACTGGCACAACAGAGATAGGGCATGCCACTGCACAGCAGTTGACATTCTGCTATTCTGAACTTAATCTTGTAGTCATTTGTCGGAGGACTGTATTTATTCAAATGCATTTTCATTAAAGCCTCACAATGTTGTCAGTTGGACTAGGCTAAACAGTTAGTTATAATGGGGTGTTTGTCTATAGATATTTACAATTTTTAAAACTTAGCTGCTCACCTGGATAACAGACTAAACTGAAAATGCAACACCAAAACTATCTACAATAAGGGACAAAGCAGACGTTACTTTTTGAATAAGCTTAGGGTCTTTAAAATGTCTGCATCAAGATGTATTTCTTCAAGCTGGAATAGTTAAATTTCTTTGTTCTCCCTGTTGGGGGAACAATCAGTCACTAAAAGAAAATTAAAAAACTGATAGTGACGTTTGACTCTAAAGCCTCTGGAGTTACTTATGAAAACAAGAAATTTGCTAGGTGTTAAAAGTCAACACAACCTCTAGATAACAATGATGAAACAAAGAATGTTCAGTCAGAGGGTTCTTCAGCTCCTCACAAATTAGTACGAGACATCATCCTTGCACACAGCCTTTACCGTACATAATGACTTTTACATACATATATATATATATATATATATATATATATATATATATATATATATATATATATATATATACAATAAAGAATTTAATGTTAATTTTTATGGTAATGGTAATTTGGTAACATTTTTTTTTTTTTTTTTTTTGGTAATGGGTGGACGTTTTATAAGCTACTAGCTTCTGCCTACACCCTTTTGGTTTTTGTTGTTTTTTAATGTTTATTTACTTTCACTATACTGAATAAATAAATAAAAGATAAAAAGTGGAATTCTACAAGTGAGGCAAATAACATAGAACTGGAACCATAGAAATGAATGTGTGGAAATGATAAATTCCTAATCTCATGAGCTAAACCCATGCATCTGCTCAATCCACTCATAAAGAAAATGAGCTCATAATTCCCCCAAAATTGCATCCACAGTTTACATGCTAATTAGTAGAAACCTATGTTATTGTTGCATCTAAAAACAGGCCTAGGTATTTTTTTACAGTTTATGTTAAAAGGGGAGTTTACAAGTATCTGGTTAGTTTTAAATTCTACCTTTATAACTGTAACCTACAATATTTCTGACATTACATCTTATGTTATTTATTTATTTAAGCAGGTTAAAGGGTGGAAAAAGAGGTCAAAGTTCTGACAACATATTAAAATTCCTGTTAGTGCTCACTGAGGATGCAAAAGAGCCACATGGGTTAAAAGCTATAGGCCTATTGGTCTCACTTGCGCTGAGATGAAAGCCACAAAATGCAGGTGAAACCAATAAGCTTACAGATAATTGCAAAGACCAGTTGGGTAAATGCATTTTATCACTGATGTTAAACTTACATAAAATTAGCCGATTTATTGCGGATGTGAATTTACTGCGGAACCTTATTTAAAGACAACACTGATGTTAAATTAAGTGTGGTTATAAGTAACTCAGTATCCTCTGCTTTCTCTCTAGCTGGCCATCAAGCGGTTAGACTGAGCAGCGCAGCTTTGAGCGCAGCATCCGCGGCTCCGGTCTCTTTCCCTCCCTTTCTCTCAAGCCATTTCCGCGAGCATCGTGTGCGCGCGCATGGTTTAGAGTGTGCTGCTTGAATGTGACAGCACGCTTGGGCTGCGTTTCCTAAGGCAAAAAAAAAAAAAAAAAACTCAGCTCTTTCAGCTTTCTGCCCGTCTATTTTTTTTGCCGCTCTCATTGTCTTTGCCGACAGTGATAAAGAGAGCAGGTAACATCCGTCCATTCAGCTTGTTTATCACGAGTTACATTTTTTTTCTTTTGCTTTACAGATGTTATGCCAACACTTTTTTTTCTCTTTTTTTTTTAAGGAAAGGGGGGTGGATTGGGGGGTTGTTGGACTCGCGTTTCTAACGGATTTTATTGTGGCTCTTTTGGTGTCTTCTCTCTTACAGTTTAACCAGAGCCTGTTTTTTGGAATAAGAAAAGCATTGCTGCTTTCTGACTTTGGGAGAAGATAGAAGAGACTCCTCTGGAATTTCCCTAGGAATTTATCCGGACTGCTCCGGTAAGTCCAGATTTTTTTATAGAAATAATCAAAATAGTTTAGAATGCATGCGGCTGTTGCATACTGACTTTATCTTCTATGAAAACATACCTCGCTGATTTGTACATTCTTCTACTCTAATTACAGTCACCGGGACTTTACATTCTACCGCGGGGTATATAGTAAGTGACACTTTATTTATTTATTTATTTATTTGGTTGTGTGTGGATTTTACGTCTGCTCCAAGTTCTGTGTCGTGCTGCGATGTGAATAGGTACCCAAGGTACAAACAGACCCATTGCATTTCTTCGCAGGAGTTATAGATAAGCTAATGTAGGGCACGTTCTGCTGATCCTTGATACGCGAGAGATGGTGGCGAGAGATTTACTGAATTTTTATCGTCCCTATCGATAACACTCACTGCGCTCATAAAGCAGAGCCATCTTTGCCCCGGACGATAGTGTGCTTCTCACATAAATCCAAACAGGATGCTCAAACGTGCACCGATTATCTGAAATTGTGGGGGTGGTGTGCTGCTTGTAGCGGGACGTGCTGGGAAAGTTTCGTTAAACGCACAGGGCTGTGGTAGCTGCTGTTCGTTTGAATGGTTTTGGCTTTCGATAGGTGTGCGCGTGAGCATGAGTGCGTGCGTGCGTGCGTGCCAAAGGGGTCCTGATTCAGGTGATGTAGACTGTGGGTGGGTTGTGACTCACTCAGTTTACCTATTTTACTGTTCTTCTCTGACGGGCTTTGATGTCAGATTTGACAGGTGATTGACAGCCAGATCATGCCAAGCAGGGTGTCAGCACATGCCCATGTTTTTCTTCCTCCACCATTGCCTGCTATATTTGGATGCTCTCTAATTTATACAACCCCTTATCTATATTCAACAGTATTTGTCAGACTACCATTGACAAGCGATTCATATATAGCCAATTACCCGTGATTTACAGTCATACTTTTTGTTTTGAGAAGAAAAAAAAAAAAGGAGGAAAGCCACTAAAAGGCAAGATAATGAACTGAAAAGTTTATGTCTCAGTATTTTGTAGTGAGCCAAGCAGAGAAGCAATTGCAAATGAGGGCAAGGACAGCTCACACAGCTAGACAGATGTGTCTTCCCTGACCAGTGTAGAGTGACAGAGGGGTAAGTGAGCATGACCATTGGGGAGAGGTAATAGCATTACGGTCTGCCAGTCATGAGGCACACAAGGAATAGGCTTCTGTTGCATTTCAAAAGGAATTAAATGAGGGGAGCACAAAGTACAGGGAATTGTGACATGAGGGCATACATAGGTAGTTTTCAGTTATGTAAACCATGTTTTGTTATCTGTCATTAGCAATGCACTCTCACTTCTTGATTCATGACTTGCTTTAGCATTGCTTTTGTGATTTCACTGGGATGGAGATATGCAGATGGTGACTTTATCTATTTAGCTACATTTTAAATGGACATTGTGATACTGATGAATCCAGCCAGGGCTCCAGTAAAAGTATACACCACAGCTAAAAAAGTGTGTCACATTTGCCCAATAAATTGCATCTTGACCTTTAAATTATGCTTCTTGTATTCTGTTAAGCATTTTGAATCACCCTGCCCTTGAACTGTGCTGTCCAAATAAACTTGCTTTGCCTTGACATGTTTTAAGACTGCCGCGGTTTAGATTAGGCATCCTGTGTGTTAAGACAGTTTTGATCACAAAAGTGGATTTGAATCATTTTCCGTCAAGCTGTGAACTTACTGCAAAGCTTTCAAGGATTATTTCCAGGTTGGAACGTCTCCTGCCGTCATTTACCCAGCTTCACTGCCATTTTACAAACTAGCAAAATTCTGCAATTTACCTTTGTCTTCCCTTTTGAGTGATACACCGTCAACCAATCCCGCATCAATCAGTGTTGGATGGGATTTGAGCTAAGGCCAGGGATCGTAAGCAGGAGAGACAAGCCTCCTTGCTCATAGTTGCACAAGCTCCTCCACTGTGACCCCAAGAGTCGGCGTCAGCAGTGCCAGTGAGATACACGCATTTCTGCAAATCACTTTCTCATTAATTATGCCTGAACATAGGTTGCTCTACTGTGATGGTGTTGACAGAACACCCACTTTTCTTCTGTCTGCTGCACCTCCCTGGTGAGGATCAGTAGTAAGCTGTAATTATGGTTTATAAACTTCATCCAGGTGACATAATCAGGGCATGGCTGATGGCAAGGGGCTGATGGAACAGCTGCTAATAAATTTATAGCATTTTTTTTTTCACATTGCATATTTCTTAGCCTGTAGTTCTCAGTTGATTCATGTTCATCTGATGTTGCACAGCGCTGAATATAGTAATAAATATATAAAAAAAAAATATCACATAGGCTGTCCTCTGAAGAAAATAAGCAGTTTTAAGCTGGTGCAAACGTTGCACATTTCACAGCACAAAAAGGTGGATGCAGTACATCTATAGAAAAGTATTGGATATATTGTGTGTGTGTGTGTGTGTTTGTGCTCTGAGGAACACCTTGATTGTGGTCCAACATTCAGCAAACTGGGTACCCTGCTCCCAGGGGCCGTTTTATAATGAGGATACGCTGTCAGATAATTAGATACACCTGGCACAGGCGTTTTCAAAAAATTTTGATTCATCCTAAAATAAAATGCCTGTGCCTGCCAACATGAAAGCAGAAAAATATAAATAAAAAAATCCCGCTGTCACATTGCCTTTTCTCTCATGGAAGCAATGTTTTATTTATTTATCCACATCTTAATGCTCTTGGATGAGGCAGACTTCATTTTGTGCAAACTGACGCAGTCGTTGCCAAAGTTTCTCATCTCTTGCAGAGTGAGCTGCTCACTCACAAGGGTGCCTCTGTCCCTCCGTGGACACAGTCTCTGAAACTGGATGTTCCGATGCCGCTAAATATAGCGACTCCCTTGGCTGCACGGCACAACATACATCTCACTCTGATACCGAGACAGTTGAACAACTAAAATAAATCTAGCTCAGAGTAGATGTGGGTAAATCAGCAGGTCACGTAGCCTTAAAGGTGGCTGCTTGGATGTCTTTAAATATAGTACATCAGATGGAATATTCATTTTTAGCATCGTTTACTCTATCAGATATTTTAAAACAAACATGACATCTATATGATGTAGGTTTCGAATTTGACTGGGTCACATGTAAATAATCAGCCATTTAGTGCACAACATATACACGAGTTGTGAAGGATGAGCTGGATTTACTACAGCAACAATGACTTACTTATTAGCCTTGTGCACAAAAGGACAATTTTGAAGATGTTCTGTGGGATGAAACCCTCTCACCTGTACAGTATTTACCCAGCATATGGCTTGGGGCATATATATGACACTCATTAAGTTGTTAAACAACAACTTTTGCCTTCTGCAGGAGACATCAGTGCTATTAAGCCTGATGCATGTAGTTTAGTTGGAAGGTGAGCCATTGCAGATGGCTCATGTTATCTAATTATGAGATGCTAATTCCTCTTACTTTTTTTTCTCTCTGGTCACGTTTTAATTAACAAACCAAATGCTGATTCTGAAGTTAGTTTTATGTAATCAGTTACAGCATACACAATATTTAGTGTCTCTTGTTAGAGCTGAAAAAGTAAGCCTTGAAAAATGGAAGCAAGTTTAGTAAAGCCCCATTAAAATGTTGTATTAGCCAGTTAAATAAGGCCTTTTAAGGATATTTTCCTTCTCTGTTATTCTTGGAAAAAAAAAATGCTGATATTGTTGAGAAACTGCAGTTTTCAAAGGTCCTCCTTGAACTTTGTACACTTCTGCTGCACAGGTAGCAGCATTTTTATTCCTTATTTTTCTTTATAATTGAAGCCTGACTGTGTACAGTAATATTTTTGTGATATTCAGCCCACGGGAGTACCACAGAACGGGAAAAAAAAAAAAAAAAAAAAAAAAATGATAGCACAGTAATGGGAAAGCACAGTCAATGAAATGGCTCAGTGTCAATTTGATCATTTTTGCAAATATGCACACAAAAACATCCGAGTGCACTTAGCTAGGAAGAGAGATGCATTTTATTTGTATTGATAAAACTTTAGATATTCTGGTGACAATCCAGAAGTTTTTAAAGCCAATGTGTCATCTTAATAACCTCAATGATTTAGTTTTTGCCTGACCATAACTGCATAGGGACTGAAACCAAAACACGTTGCACGTTTCCAGTGAGAAACTAAGTAATTAAATAGCAGTTTTAAACAGGTATTATAAGAAAATTTATATAAATATTGCAATTTATATGGATACTGTAATTCTAGTTGCTTCATTGCTCCTTGTTAAGTTAACATTTGCTTCTTATTAAGAAATATTGCTGCCTTGTGGAATAGATGCTCAGAAATGCCTCTAGCTTTGACCAAAATGTAGAATTTAATGGTCTGGGAATGATAACAGGCTACAGTCTTCCACTTTTCAGCTTGATTTACCGTGACCACCGACCACTGTGTAAGTGTCAGATATATCTGATTTTTTTTGCTTATAAAAATTTATACACATGAGCTGCACATTTGTTCGTGTCAAGTGTACAGACTGAACCATTTCAGGCACACAAACACACACATGCCAGTAAATAATTGCTTTGGAATTTGTTTAGTGTGTGAGAAGAAGAAAACAACAATAAATAAGTCTGGGGCAAAAAATTCAGAAAACCTGTGAAGCAGCTAGATTTTCCTAACACTTTGGGTTGCTTTATATATGAAATGCTCTATATAAATTCATCTGCCTTGCCTAAAAATGATTTTTTTTCCAGAGTTAAAGCTACTTAAATGTGAGCAAAACTTAAAAGATTAAACAAAAAAAAAGTGTTTAATGGTACCAGCTGCAAGGTAAGATGACATTTTTCACTTGATGGTCAAAATACTACTGTTATATTTTCCCCTGACTTTCCCCACACTATCTATGAAGAACTGGGTAACTAACCACCCAGTAAGTACGGCCATTAAAATATCATCACTTTTCTGAATGTGCCTAATTTGTAAAATCTACTAAAGACAAAAGACAGCATTAACATGAGAGGTTTTATTCCACTTTAATTCTGAATGAAAAATTAAATCCTCCTTAAAATGATTAAAAATGGAAGGAGAATACTTTACTTCAGATTTCTTAAAAATCCTGAATAGTTCCAAATTTAAAAAGATCATGTGACTGTGGTCAGTGTTACTAAAACTATACCTAGAGCTCAAACCCAGACAGAAGACTACAGCCTCTGTCATCTTTAATGTTGGATAAAGTGTGAAGTCATGCACCTTTTTTTAAAAAAGTTATGCTCAATATTTAGCAAGTTTTCAGACCCCTATAACGGCTCTATTTAAAAAAAAGTGACAAGCGGCAAATCTAGCCATTTTTTTTTCAGTGTCATGGTATTTATAGTATTTATTACTACTTCCAGTTTCCAACAAGATCTTAAGCAGGTCTTAACCTGGACAAGTTCATTCCTGTTATATGTAAATATCTACACATTTGAATGCTTTCTGCAGTCTTGCAACCGTAGTTTGAGTTTTCCATACATTAGCATGAATGTTATTAAAGTTGAAATTTTGTGAGTTTATCCTTGTATTTTATTAATGCTGGGCTTTCATTTGTTCTTGGTTAACTTAACCTTGAAATGGTGGCAAAATACTGCTCACCAACAACATTTATAAATCTGGCTTGAAGACACACAATTTGAAATTCATCTCAGCTGTAAAAGTTGGGTTGGATGTTAACTTTGCCTAATAAATCTTTGGTTGAAATGCTTAAGAAAAGCTGCACTACTATTTTATTTTAGCACATCTCATATGCTAAAATTGTACATGTCATATAGTACAATACATATCTGACAATCCTTTATCACTGATACTAGCTAATAAGTTGTGGCATCTATAGGACAAATGTCAGTGCCATCTTACAACTTGACCTTTTTGTAAGCACAGAGGTTTGGTATTTTATCTCCATCTATGCAAATGCTATAGCATTCCTTTGCTGTCTGGCACCTTGTTAGATTTCAGAGGGCACTGGTATGTTTTGCATTGACATTAGGGTCTATTGGGATATGGAGGCAAAGAAGAAAACAGAGAGGAATAATGCAGGCAAACTGGAGCCAGGGTACTCTGCACAGTTCGATGCTGCTGCCTCTAACCGACATGAACAAGAGAAATCAATTAGACCTACTCGGTTGCTATCTAAGGGACTTCCATGATTGGAAAGGGTAGAGGGAATCAAAGCATTGGAAAAAAAAAACAAAGTAACAGAGGAGCAGCGTGAACTCAAGTGGCAGTTTGTTTTATTCTTTGTCAGTTCAGTTGCCACTGATCTCAAGATAACTTTAATTTTCTTTGTGTTCATCCCAGGTATGATTGTAAAATCTAGACATTTTTAGCATTGAGCTGATGACAGCATCTTACCATTCATCCAGGTCAATAAAGAAAATGGTAAAGAGACTAATTTTAACTTTTTCCTTTAAGCATGGTCACATAGCAAGTTTTCACAAATATGGTAGTCACATAGTCAGTCGAAGAGCATTGCAAATAAAAGTTAATGTCCCAATAATAATGGGGACCACTTTTAAACTTGTACTCACACTGGATTTCCTTTTATGAAAGTCTTTATATGGTTTTATGGAAAAATAACAAGCTTCCTTCAGACACAAAAGGGGAAAAATATCTATATTGAATGGGAAGTAGTCCAACCATTGTGGTAGGATCAGGGAGGTTTGTATCCACAGCATATTTATTAATAAAATCTTACTGCAAGCAAACTTATTTTCTCAGTGTAATGTTAAAGTGTGCCTTATCTAAGTAAATACAGACATCCTTCTAAATCCACTTACAAATTTGACTAAACAAACATTTAATATCTATATATGGAAGTACAAGTTTATTTTGCAGAAGTGGCTGAGGCAATTGAAAGAGATAAAGGCAACTGATGTGGTATGCATATTTTATTGAATGCATCCGAGCTCTGTACAGTAAATACGGCTGAGAGGCTGAGAGTGCACAGCATGAAATTCACAGGACCCCGAGGCCTCATTGTCTTTGATCAGACTGAAAGAGGACAGTTTTTGATCAAGCTCTAGTTTGGACATTTAAATCAAATCCCTGATGGGTTTAGCAGCTGTAAGGCTACACAGAATAAAACCTCTACACATAGGAGAATGTGAACATCCCCTGGCAGAATGGTAGAGTATATCAAATTTTACATTCTAAAGTCTTTTTCGCCACTTTCTCTTGATGGATATCTCACACTTTGTGAAAGGAGAGTTATTTTATCAAGTGGAAATTTGATTTGACAAAGATCGGTCTCATAGTCTTTAAATGATGATGATCTCATAAAGTCTGCAAAGAATCACATCTGGCAGTATTACATGAACAAAAAACTTTTTGGTTTGTGTAACTGTTTCTGAGTGAAAACACAACATGGTAGAATTTAAGGTTGAAAACAAAAAAAATAGGATCAAGTCATTAGAAAATGATTGACACAAAGCAAAAGCTTTGAGATTTGTGTTCTATCTATAATCCTGTGTGTACATATAGCTCAGTCCCTTAACAGAGCACACAAGTAAACATTGCACCCCCACCTCCCACTCAGCCCTGCTGTAGGTTTGGCTGTGGGTGCTCAGCAGATCCCTCGGCATCATGAGAGAATAACAATGAGGGGTTTGGGAGGGATCAGTTCCCCATAACAGAGCCATACTTGCTAGGGTTTATGTAAGACCCTGGCTTCCTGAGCTCTCTGCAAGTTTAAGACGACAAACAAATGGTACTGAAAAGTATGGACTCACTAGGGGAGTGGTTGGTGGGGGATTGAATCTCCTCATGCTACCCCCACTGCTTCATCCTCCCCTCACACACAAACAGCCTCCCTCTGTTCATACGCAAGCCTGGTGATATGTTCTGGCTTGTGATATCAAGTCTCATGTGTACCCCTGCAAGTTGATGTGTGTTTTCACACAATTTGTTGGCTCCACACCAATGTGGCCCACTTTGAAGCCACCACCTGCCCTCATCCTCTTCTTCCTTCCTTTGTTTCCCTCTTCATATGTTCCAATGAAAGAAGGCTGGGATCTGTCAGAATCCATCCTTTCTTATATCTGGCTTGTCAACTTTTTTTTTTTCTAGGTGGTCTACCATGAAGATTCACTCAGCCCTGACACCCTAGCAGTTCTTGAAATGTCAAAACAAGTGGAGGCTGAAGTGTTGTCTTTTCAGATGATAGAATTCACTCTTTCATCATCATTTTGATGATTAGGATCAACTGATGATGTGATTCACATCACAGTTAGAATGCAGCTTTTTGAGGATGCTCGTTGTCATTAATTATTAAAGTGTTATGAGTAGACTAGATTAAATTTAAAACATTTTCATCGTCTCATCCAGGCATATTTCTAAAGATTTTCCAGAATCTAACTGCAAAAGAAGCACTATTGCTGCAATCATAAAAACTGACAAGCTAAACAGTGATTACCCGTGGAAGATTTTCTTGCTTTTAAAGATGCACTACAGAACTTGTGCAGATTTTCTATGATATGTCGCTTATCAACAGCTAAAGGCCCATTTATGCTCCCATACGCTCGTAAATAGGGACGTCCATTTCAAATGTTGACATACGTTGCCGTATGAGCCAGTTTAGAGTTCACTCCCGTGAGCTGACATCAGTTTCAAACACCGTTTAGCGATGGTAATGCATTGTTATAAAGTTATTTCCAACCACTCAACATGCACAAAACACTCAATCTTTATTCAAAAGCTCACTTAATTTCTACCTTTGTTGTGCTTGTCTTCATTCTTCTTCTGCTTTTTTTCATTCTGATTCCCTTCTTCTTCTCTGGTTTGTTTCTTTCACATATCAGCTATTCTGCTCAGCACTGCCCCCGTGATTTCCGGTGGTATTGCTCCATATTCTGTGTCAAGCCACGGATTGCTAATCTCCCTAAAAATGGACCAAATCACATGTATAACCGACGTAACGTACATATTGTACAGTTTACTGTACATACCTGTACATTGAGCTCTCCAGCCAGTAAAAGACAGTTTTATCTTGACTTATCTCTTGCACTGCCCCTTTCGGTTTTTTATTCTGGCTGTGAATGTTCAAAATGGCAGGTATTTTTATATCCACTTGCAAGCGCATGATGCGGCGTATAAAGCAAACCTCAGTTGCAACAAGTTGTGCAGTGCAGTTTCTCAGTCTTGGGCCGACACACATATACGTGAAACGTGAAATAAACGTTGAGTTTTGAGGTCAGAAATTTAAATAGTGTGTCTTTAACCTAGCCTGGACCAACTCAACTGTAGACCTGTTACAACATAACTGCAAGAAGCAACTGACAAGATGAAATTCTTTGGGGCCAGAGATGCTTTTTTTTTTTTTTTTATCTGCTTCATCAAGAAGTACCTGCAAATAACTCTTAAGCAAAACTTGGGGATCAAGTCAAGTCAGTAAATGCTGTTAAAAGTTGGTTTTGGAAAAGAGCAAAGACACAGACAGACACCAAAAGGGCAGCTCCTCAATCATTTCAATCCCAAGACAAAACAAGAAGACATATTGCATGCTGCGCCTTCTGACATGTAGTAGTACAGAGCAAGGTCTCCTTTTTCATTCCTGCATAGCACAGAAATACACCACAGACAACATTAGGATCTACTGAGTAGGGAGTAGGAGGAAAATCGATGTAAGGTGAAAATTAAATTTGGGCCAAAGAGCCTTTAGGCAAAGTGCAATTTGAAAACACATCTTTTTATATTCCCTTGGGTGTCTGCTTGGGGCTGAGATGAGATGGGCAGTGAATTTAGCCATTACAGAAATAAAAACAAAACAAACAAAAAATAGAAGTACACTATGAACAAAAGCAAAACACCTTCATTTCATCCCTAATGTTCCTTACCTTTGAGTTTCTAATTTGGTTAGGGCCTAGTGTCCTTTATCGGATCATATCAAAGGTCAGAGGCGTATTGTAGACAAATCAATCTGCCCGTCTGAAAAAGGTACAGAGAAGGGATGTACTGAAGGAGAGCTGATCCATCTAGCTGGTCTTGAATGAGTGTGAGTGAGGAGAACGAGCTGGGGCAAGAAAAATGAAGGCATCTGAGATTGAATTGTTGACTTGGGGATGCAAAATGCTTATAGAGGGGAAAAAAAAGTTTTCATTACTTTGAAGAAGATAGGTACAACTATTTGAGAAAATTTGGCATAAATTTTTACTATCAAACAGTGAAGCGATTGAAATTTTAACAAAAAAATTAGCTTTATTGTAGGACTGACATGTTTTTTTTTGTTTACTTTTTGACATAAAAAAGGCGCTGTCACCCTGTGATCTAATTGGAACAAAAATAATCCATTGGCTTCACATCTTGTCAGACATGGCTTCCCTTAATCACTTTTATTTATTTTATGAGAATAGATTTACAGCGGTCCAGTTTTGTGCTTTGAGCAGTCTAACTATGTCTCATGGGGAGTCCTCTACAAGGTCAAAACCAGAGGTGATATAATTATTTGATCAACTAAGTTTATAAACCATGGAAATAATTTATCAAATAGGACCACATGTTATATTCACTCATGTCTATATTAATTCAGATTTCTTGGTTTTCCGTATCATTAATTCGGAGGAGATGGACTTTTTTGTTAGGAAAAATATATGGACATTTAGCATAAGAAATTTAACAAAATGATATGGAAAATATTGGCATATTGGATAGTGATAAAAATCCAATGTCATCTGCACCTAGCATATGCCCGTGACGTAATGCCATATCACAGCACAAAATCTTTTTTATAAAATAATAAAAATGTACATAAAAAATAAAAATATTGTTAGATGAAATCATGATCTTGTATTTAAACAAAATGACTTACAAAAAAACTAAAAATTATATATATATATATATATATATATATATATATATATATGCACTGCCTCTAGCACTACATGACAGCACCTGAACTCACAGCAGTCTGACTACCACTTAATTATGATGTCCCATCTTGTTTGAATTTTTGCTTGTGTCGCTTTGGATAAAAGCATCTGCTAAATGACTGTAGAAAAGTAGAATAGAAAAATGAAGTTATGACTTTATAAATGAGCTGATTCAGGTTTTCAGGGCAATTACTAATGTAAATCATAGTTAGCTGAATCCCCATCAGTGATACATCCTCTTTTAGGAGGTCCATTGAGGACTGAAAATAGTGTAACCACCATCCTTTCTCATGACTGGGGTATTTTTTAACAAATATTCCAGACACACTCAGACTGCAAATTAACAACATTATAATTAAACCAGTGATGCATTAACACACTAGTGGTGGGTAGCATTCATGGACAAAGTTTATAGATTAGTATAAATTATCCACAGTTTAATGCCAACAAAATGCTTAATTTGGTCCTTTTGAATTTTTAATTAGTTCAATTAACTCTAATTCTGCAAAAAGAAGCATGCAGAATGACCCAGGTTGCCCTGTGCCTTCCCTAAATTAAACTGCAACAATAGATTTCCTTCTAAGAGATTAAAACTCACTGTGTAATAACTCACCAATGCCTCTCCTTTAGACACTTTTGCAACGGTTCAGTGTGAGATAATGTTTGCTCAAGCAACTCTCAATGAGATTCAGCGCTCTGGTGACACCATTACTCTAAGCTCATTGCCTAGTCAGGTTGGGTGGGTCTACACTGCCTCAGAAACTTGAAGCGCAAAGGCGGCAGAAGAGAGAGTACTTCTCGAGACAGATTACATGTCTGTAGACAACCGAATAGGCTTGCACTTCACCTCTGCCTCAGACAAGTGACTTATTATCTTCTTGTGTGTGCATTTTTTTCTTTTTGTTCCGCACTCTTGCCAGTCATGTAATGTATCCAGGACAGGGTGCTTCCTTGACAGACCGAGTAGGTGTACGACAAGGCAGCTTACACATTTTTGCTAATAGTAGTCAGCCAGTGAAACATATCTGAAATGAAGATGATGGTGCAAGCCTGCAGAGGAAGTCAAAGCAGCCTAGGTCTGAGCCAAAGTGTTTTAAATGGATTACACCAGTGTGTCATTGCGATTACACACTCCTTGCAGGGACCGCGACAAGATGAATTGCATTTTATGGCTTTACAGCTGATCTTTTTTTTTTTATTTTCTCCTCCAAGTTGAATACATTTCCCCCTTCTATGTGTAACATGGTCTGAATGTGGAATTGTTTTTTGTCTTTGAACTACCTCACAAACATTTCATCTGCTACTTTGTCTTTAGGGGACATTTTGTGCTTATCTTTGTGCTGTGTAGCTGACTGAGGAACCTATAAATAGATACATGAATAAATTTCCTGCTTTGTAAATAATTTTCTTAGACTTGGGAAAAAAATGCATGGTTTTGTGAGGCAGAAACACCAGATAGAGCTCCCATTTTGCATTTAATGCAAAACATACTTGTAGCCTTTTCAAACCAAACTCTTCACAGCAATCCTCAAAGGTTCTCCACAAACTATACATATAAACAAAATTTGAGATTTCTTCCTCTGTATCTCTACGGTAGGTCCATTTATTCACTTATTGTTCTCTAATAATACCTTCCACTCGTGCCAGTATTGAAAGCAAATCAAAGCAGCTATGTCATTTGTATGTCTATGGATGGAAACTGTTATATTGCTATATTGTTGAAAACGCATCCTGTCTGTTCACTACAAAAGTGATTTAACAACAGTGCTTAAGTAGTGTCCTCTAATCCTAACTTCATTATTTCTTAACATCAGCAGATACAGCAAAGTGAGTATGAGCAAGTAGAGAAAGTTATTAAACCTTCATAGTCAGTCAGAGGGAGATTGTGTGTATTTGCATGAGGTTACATCGCAAGGGAGTCCATTTAGAAGGAAAAGGGCAAGGGGTTAAAAACTACCGAGATCATATGAACCAGAGGATCATATGTTTAAATGTATAGTCATAGTCTCCCTTTGGTTTAAAATATATGCCACTTATCAGCATTATAACACAAGCTTCCAATAACTTTACATAGGGTTTTAATTTACTGTTGTTCTACACTTTTAACAAGACTTGTTACACCTAAGCGGTATGAGGGGGTTTATCACCACTGATTATTTGTGCATTAAAAGGCCAATTTTATGCTAAAGATGATCACTGAGCTTTCAGTCTCTCTCCTGTGTCTTTTATGTGAGTAATTTGTTTGTTAGTTTTCAGAGAGCTTGTCGATGTGTCCCCACTCTCTGAGCAGTACCAGTTGAAACCGCAGGGGCAGTGTTGAGTAGTATAGCCAACATGCGATAGGCATGTTGGATAAAATGGAGGATACAATGATTTTTGGTGGATTCGGTTCACCGCTGTAATAAAGCTACACCTACATGCCCAAATTCAGCTTCCCTTGCAGAAATAATGCTAAAATAAAAATAATCTGTGAAATTATTTCCTGGGGGTGGAGACTCCCAGTTTGTGAAGCACTGCTTTGCAGTATACAGTTAGGGGAGCTTTAAAATAGGTAAATATTTTGTGAAACCTTCTTATTAACATTAATGCCAAAATGTGTGTTTCTGTATAGTTGACAGGAAGCCAAAAAGTCAGCAAGCACCACTTAACTTGGAAACAAGAGGCAGATGTGTTGTAAGGCACTGTAATCAGTCCATTTCTGTCATGATTGTTTAATTCATATGGTTCTCATAAAACATTCTTAGTGTGGCTTGTTTGTTTCTTCCCCTTATTTATCTACATCCTCATATGACACATACGTTTCTACCTCATGGTCCATTTTGCATGCCACAGACAAAAATCAACCTTATGCTCTTACTTGGACCAGTTAGTCAACCAGTCAGAGAAGAAAAGGGAGGTTTTAAAGACACACAAGTTAAAATGCTTCAGAAAGAAATGTTACACAAAGGTACAATATGGGATGATTTTGGAACATTAAAGGTTGTAAATTTATTATATCCTCTAAACCTTGTAGACATGCCTAATAAAATTCTAAAGTCGTAAATGAGCACAGTATGGGCTTTTTGATCCATAATGTTATGTAAGACTACTGAATTTTAAAAAGTAAACAGTGCCTTAATTTTATGCATGATGTTTTTATCAATGTTTACCCCTCCTCAACTCGTTAAAACAAATGAAAGATTTTTTATGAGTCTTTTTCTTTCTTTTTCCAACAGCATATGAGTCATAGATGTTCATAATCATACACTTAAGTGCTATGCACAGATATGATTTAGCAATAAACTACAATTAGCTAAAAATCTAGCAGACAGCTTTTTTATTTTTTAAATTATCTGCTGACTTTTGCACAGACTTTGTTTATCCTTTTTTTAACAGACTTCTGACTACTACACTGTATCAATTCCTCACTCTTTCCACTTGCTTACAGATCATAGGGCTCTAAAACTGGATTTTTACCAGTAAATACATTTGCGTCTCTGGCTAATCATGGCAGTACGGCCTGTGAAATTTAAGAAGTCTTAATAATGACCACTGTGTGTTAAGAACTGTACAAATTAGCCTTTGTGCTGGTGGCCACTGGGACAATGTATTCTGCTGGCTTTATCAGATCTTGTTCCAGCCCACTATTAATCTTGTGGATGGTATGAGATGAATTAATGCACTAAGGAATTTGTAAGGCTCTGGATATGGATTACATTGTCTAACAGTGTAGCTGGATTGGTCTCTGCATGTTATTCCAATGGACTATGATAAAATTCAACTGATAAGAGGCTGCTCTAACTAACCACACTGTTATTACCCTTTTCTGTTGTGCATGACAAATTAAAGTCACATTCTCATGAGCTGCTCATCTCCAAAAAGGCCATAACTTTACTATGATGGAGATTGCATTAAAATATCTTGAGCAGACCTCCTGTCTCTGCCTATTAGTAAGTATTTTCCATCCTCACTGCATCTTCCATGAGCTTTATCAACTCGTGAATGTACTGACAATAAATTGATCAACTATCCGCTGCTGTTTAGCTATAGTGTTCACAAACACCAACACATAACCCAGTGGTTCCCAACTTATTTTCCTTGAGGACCCCCCTTCTTGTAAGTACTAAAAAGGACCCTCTGCCCCATCCTATGCTAAAACCATACTTGGTTTAATGCTTTCAAAGGGGAGATTGTTACCATAAATACTTTTATTCTGGCCAAGTACTGTCCTTCGATTAAGCCAAAGTTAAAATAACAACATTTAGCATGAGTTTTTTTTTTTTTTTTCCTTTGAAAATAAGGACAATGTGTGGACATTAATCACAATAGCTCTAAATGTTCAAAGCCTCTGGGACCCCCTGTGCTCTATGGAGGTTTACTTTTAAATGCACTTTTTTAAGGATGATAAATTTTCTCCAGCAGACTGAAACAATTTTAACCTTCTTCTTCGACAGAAGTTAATGTAATGGCTGATTTTCACACAGAAGTGACAACGTTAAAATGGTAACAGGTGGAACAATCTTGGTCTGCTGTGCCTAGCAAACAATGTTGGCATCCCTGGAAATGTTTTTATTTATTTATTTATTTCGCAATTACCCCTGTTTATCTCTCCTTCGTACATTGTGGCAAAATGAGGATAAGAGATTGCTTTTTTTTTCTCTTCTTTTTTACAATCAGGCCACTGTGAGCCACATTAGAATTCAGCTTCAAGCTATGCCACAGTCAAGGAGGATCCTTTCTATATTTTCCCATTCATTGATGCTCTGCCTTGGTTCAGTCTGAATCAAGCTTCAGTGGAGGTTGGTGTTATAGAATAAGAGAAAAAACCAGATCCAAAATCGAACATTTGCTTTCTTTTTTGTAGCCCACATAAACGTTTCAAACAGGTTCATAAACATTAAGAGGGAACATTCCATTTTGGGGTCAGAAAGATGTTTTCCCACATTTACTATGTGCAGACACCTTTTGTTGCACAACTTACAGTGAGATGGCAGTGCTTGCAGCTGCCAACGAGACTGAATCATTCAGTGTTTTTTCTGTGCTTAGAGCTGACCCTGCCATCCATTTGGCCCTGCTTTATGATTACCACAAATGCCTGGATTGCCTACATAAAACTGGAGTGGAGATGAGGGCCTCCGTTTCCATTAGTGGCCTCTTTTTACTGGAAGGGCCAAGTGTGTCCCCTGGGTAAGGCCAAAACTCTCACTGTCCTCTGCAGTCTGTCAAATAGACTCTGTAATGAAGAACTGAGCTAAGTGGATAGCTGCGCTAATGGAGATGTTCATAAAACGATTGTTCATCAGGAACAGAGTGTGCGTGTGTGTTAGAGAGGCAATAAAGGGCAGGAGTGTTTCTGTATAACTAGATCATTTTAGAAAAATTAAAGCTCCATCAGTGAAGATCATTTTTATTTTGATAAGTTGTTAAATATGATCCAAACAATCATTATTTTGAGTCATGGAGTAATGATATTTATTTGTTTTGATTTCCTGCCTACAACCAACATCCAAAAAATAAAAGAGAATTTAAGTGTTTTATAGTTTGCTGAAGCCATCTTAATGAAGTACATCAATAATTTAAGACATACATCACATTAAAAATAAATACACATTAGCATTTAGGCTTTAAATAATGTTCTATGGGAAACAGTGAGGGTAATATCAAACCAAGTCTACAGGCACATGGTCTATTGTAATCCATGGCTCATATATCTTTCAGGTCATTTAATCATTTGGGAATAGAAAGTCCAACTCTATTTTAATATTAGCAATTTTGCAAAAAAAAATGTTCAGGCGGTGGAGTCTGTTATAAGTTCTTGCTGAAACAGTATAAAACCGCCTTGAGTTATTCATGGGAGTTTCAGTTTTATCCTGTCCCTGTTTGCTTAAAATTGGCAACCTTTCTGAGAACAATATTGTAATGCTGACAAAAATCCAAAGGTTTCACTGCATATACATTTTCAGTGAACTAAAAACGCATGCAAACAAGCAGCACAACAAAAAATGTGAGCATCACTGACTGTATAAGTAAAGTGCATTTTCCTTTCTTGAAATCATTAGATTAAAATGTGAAAGAACTCTCAGGATCTCAGTGGAGAGCAGCACATTAATAACGTATATACAGAAAGAGAAAGAACAAATCTATAATAAGCATGATGACGGGAGATCAATGTTACCTTTTATTCCCAGTGACAGTCTGAAACTAATATACTCATTAGCAGTAATGCCACAGTGATACCAATCGACCAGGCTTTATTTTTAATTGTCATGCTGCCTTCCATATTGAGTAAAGAGTGATATTGTTTAAGACAAATCTGCATCATCAGTGTCCAAAGGTAAGCTGAGATTTCAATTCAATAGTAAAAATAGTAGAGGGACTTAAAATGATCTTTATTTTATCCGGCTGAATGTGCACATTAATTGACTGCAGGGAAACTGTAGGAGAAAAGTGTTTTAACAAGCAAGAGTGCTGGTTTGGTGCGCTTTCACCATTTTAAGTTTACAACACTGTACGTAATGATTTCTGTTCAGTCATTTGTACAAACTAAATTAATATTTCTGTTTTTTTTTTCTTTTATTTTTTTCTTAAGTTCAGTAAACAGCTTTTTTAAGTCCAAGTATAATTGTGTTTTTTTGTGTAATATACAGTGGTTATTTTCCTTTGTGAGGTCACAAAGGGAACAATCTCAGACTCACCCGTTTGAGCACACAATTGCTAAAAAGTGGAGCAAGCAAGTGAGAGAGGTGACAGAATTTTCTCATTTTTGGGCCTCATACACAGGCTATGAGGACACATATGACTGTTTGAAAACCTTTAGAAAGTGAATTTTGCATAATATGGGACCTTTAAGATGGAGCTCCATACTCCAGCATGCATCACTGTATGACGTCTCTTCACATTCTCTATATAATGGTCAATGGTTTTATAATCAATCAGAATCGGATGATCCTGTTCTTTTTTATGTCCAGAGTTCAGTTTTCGGCTTTGTACAAGACCATATATTCATCCGTTTCATTGTAATTTAGCTAAATATTAAATAAGAGCTAAGCAGTCACACTTTTATGTAGTATAAATAATCAAATTGTCAGGTTGGAAAACCAGCACACCATGAAATAAATTTAGATGTGAAAGAAGTTAATAAAATACAAGTAATGTTGCACAATATTTAGTCACCCACTAACTGTAATTTATGCAAGTGGTATGGAGCCACCTTAACAACACATTTTATACATTCCTACTCAAATAGTTTCAGCTTGTGTTCATTCAGAATGAGAGCATTGCAGAAATGGAATCACATCCATTACCAAAAGCATGGTGATTTTGTTTTTGAATGCAGCTTTACTTTGAGAAATTAAACTTTACATAACAAATGGAAATGAACGCTTAGATCTGAAACTGTGCAGCAGAGAGTTTTGCCAGTCCAAGACTACCAGTGCAAAGTCACACTATCTAAGAGAGAAGAAACATGCCACTAGATTTCACCACCACTTCAGTAACACAGAGCAGGCTTACAGATCAGAGTTACTCTGCAAATGACAATCTCTGTGTTAATGTCTCAGACTGCTGCTCCAAGTTATTTAAAAAATACTATTGTGGTAATATGTCTCTTAAAATATGTCTCTTCTAAAGTAGTTTTGATTTGTTGGGGTTCAGACTCAGAGACTTCCTATGAGGTCCTGTGGTATTGGGCAACAAAACATAGTCCTCTAAATTGCAGGGTGTGGCCTACCTAGATCATCGACTTACTTTTCTTGCACATCCTACACATACATAACAGAGAAATGATTCACTGCAAAAGTGGGTGTTCTTTTCTACAGACAATTTCCCAGATGGTTTTGTGTACCAAACCATCTGGCTTATCAGGATAAGGGATTTAGTGCTAAAGTTTCCTCTAGCCATTTTTTTGCAGTTGTCATTATCCAACTGAATAGGGAAAATATGTTTGCCATTATGTGGCATGTTTAGAATGGGGGTAGATTTCAAAATGATCATTGTGTCCTTTGCCCCTTCTCCAATAACATACTCTACAGCCAACCCTTCCATTGATAAATCCACATTCAGTTAACCCTTCCTCAATGATATAATTGTAACAGATGGGTGCCCAATGTATGTGCTTTCAGTGAATCAGAATCAGAATCAGAAAGGTTTTTTATTGCCATATGAGTGAACAGGTTCACATCATTAGGAAAATGCTGCGGTACTTGGTGCAGACATAAAAACAATATAAGTTATAAGTTTAAGCATGCAATAAATATAAAATAAAAATTTTAAAACAAAATAAAGTCTCTACACTTTAACACAAAATTACAAAATATACAGGATGGGTATGGAATTAGAGCATAATCCAGAAAGTATGCTAAAGTGACAGTAAAGTAGCTTTGGTATGTTTGTCTCTTTTTGCATGAAGCACAGGTCCTGTGACTGAGACAGAGCGTTTATGGCCTAGAGTTCTTGTTCATGAGTCCAACAGCAGAGGGGTAGAAACTCTTCTTGTGGCGAGAGGTTCTGGTCCGGATGGACCGTAGCCTCCTGCCTGAGGGGAGTGGCTCAAAAAGTCCATGACCAGGATGAGAAGGGTCGGCTGCGATCCGGCCCGCACGGCCCAGTGTCCTGGAGGCGTACAGGTTCTGGAGAGATGGGAGAGTACAGCCGATCACCTTCTCAGCAGAGCGCACGATACGCTGTAGCCTCTGTACGTCCCTGGTGGTGGCTCCAGCGTACCACACGGTGATGGAAGAAGTGAGGATGGACTCGATGATGGCTGTGTAGAACTGCACCATTGTCTTTGTTGGCAGGTTGAATTTCTTCAACTGCCTCAGGAAGTACATCCTCTGCTGGGCCTTCTTGATGACAGAGGTGATGGTGGGCTCCCACTTGAGGTCCTGGGTGATGGTGGTACCCAGGAATCGGAATGAGTCCACAGTGGTGATGGGGATGTCAGTCAGGATGATGGAGGGGAGTGGGGCTGTGTGCTTCCTAAAGTTCACAATAATCTCCACTGTCTTCTGGGCGTTCAGCTCCAGGTTGTTGTGGCTGCACCAGGACACCAGACGTTCAACCTCCATCCTGTAGGCAGACTCATCCCCGTCAGAGATGAGTCCAATAACGGTGGTGTCGTCCGCAAACTTAATAAGTTTGACAGACTGGTGGCTCGAGGTGCAGCAGTTGGTGTACAGGGAGAAGAGCATAGGAGAAAGTACACAGCCTTGGGGGGTGCCAGTGCTGATGGTCCGGGAGGCCGAGATGTTCTTCCCCAGCCTCACGTGCTGCCTCCTGTCCGTCAGGAAGTCAGTGATCCACCTGCAGATGGGATCAGGCACGTTCATCTGGGACAGCTTGTTTTGGAGGAGGTCTGGGAGGATGGTATTGAAGGCAGAGCTGAAGTCCACGAACAGGATCCTGGCGTAGGTTCCCGGTGAGTCCAGATGCTGCAGGATGAAGTGCAGGGCTATGTTGATGGCGTCGTCTACAGACCTGTTGGCTCTGTAGGCGAACTGCAGGGGATCCAGGAGGGGGGCCGTGAGGGATTTGAGGTGGGACAGAACCAGGCGCTCAAATGACTTCATGACCACAGAGGTCAGTGCCACAGGTCTGTAGTCATTAAGTCCAGTGATCCTTGGCTTCTTGGGGACAGGAACTATAGTGGAATTTTTGAAGCAGTCCGGCACGTGACACGCCTCCAGTGAGGCACTGAAAATGTCCGTAAACACTGGGGCCAGCTCGTTTGCACAGTGTCTCAAGGTGGCTGGAGAGACACCGTCTGGACCGGGGGCTTTCCGGGGGTTCACACGTTCGAACTGCTTCTTCACCTGCTCTTCCCCAATGGAAAAGGTTGTGGGGGTGGGGAAGGAGGGGGGCGTTGTGGAAGTCCTTGATGATGCATTCTCCTCTGAGGCGGGGTAGGAGGGGGGGTAAGAGTCTTTGTTGTTGTTGGGACTGGGGCTGGTGGAGGTGTGAGGGCTGCCTGATGGTACATCAAAGCGACAGTAGAATCCATTTAAGAGGTTGGCTGTTCGCAGGTCGTCAGTGGAGTGGGGGGTTTTGGGCTTGTAGTTGGTCATTTGCCTAAGTCTTCTCCACGCTGAGGCCGGGTCGTTCTCTGAGATTTCCTGTCGCATATTCTCAGAGTGCTGTGATCTAGCAGTGTCCACTTCCCTGCTAAACCTGTATTTAGCCTCTTTGTAGCAGTCTTTGTTCCCACTCCTGAAGGCCTCCCTCTTTTCTAGCCACAGCTGTTTGAGTTTAGGAGTAAACCAGGGTTTGTCATTGTTGAAACTCACCCTGGTGCGTGATGGTATAATGCTGTCCTCGCAGAAGTGGATATATGAGGTCACAGTGTCCGTATACTCATCCAAACTGTCCGAGTATATGGTGGAGATTGTGGGCCCAAAACATACAAAAATATACAGAAATCTTCAAAACACAATGTGTGAAACAGCTTTTATTTCTTATTTTTATTTTTTTATAATTGTTAGTATTTTCAGCACTTAGGGCTTCATTAGCTCTTGTGTTGAATCAAACCCACAGGCCCACATGCACATTCATAAACTCTGGGCAGACTGTCCAGTGACTGACCTTTCTTCGACCACTTTTAGATTAGTTTACCAAAAATAATGTGTCAGAAAGCCACAAGACATCCACTGAACATGACCTGAGCTACTAGTCTAGTCAGTTTGATCTCAGTCAGTGTTGGTCAAATCTGCATGCCTCCATACTTATTCAGCTCTTACAGTGTCAACCTTCAACAGCTGAGTGTTCATTTATTGCAGATTATTTCACACTTCTTGACAGGTGCCACTGTGGCGAAATAATCAGTGCTGTGCACTTCTGGCTTTGATGCTGTGGCTTAGTGTATGAATTCTTTATTTTTGTTCTGTTTATTGTTTACAACCGACTCTTAATCAGGGCTAGAATGTTCTCATTTCCTGATTTCACTCATTACCAGTCAACTGATGACATATTCAGTTAAGCTAAGATGGCCTATTTTTTTTTAATATGTGTGCTCATACTTTAATGAGAGGCTGTGTTATTGTGTGCTTTTTTTATTTTTTTTTTATTTTTTGCTGCATCGCCAACATGTGCTTGTGTTTCACTAACAACAGCTGTGTCCATGCCAGTCACTAGCTGGGATAGATGAGAAGGGAGGGTAGGAGAGGTAGGCAAATTAAGAACAAAAGAAAGACGAAGATGCACAGCCAGTGAAGAACATAGAACAAAGAAGTAACAGTGAGAAAGGAGTGTATCTCTCTGGATATGAATAATTAAGGTGACTCCAAAAATGAGAATGCAACTGCATTGTTGGTGCTGTTGTGCTTTTGATTCCTCATTTTGACTTTTTTTTTCTTTTTCTTTTTCTTTTTCTTGAATTGAAATATGCTTCAATCTCCTATGGATTGTTTTTTTGCTTTGTTACTCTAAACAAACAATAAATGACAAAGGACAAAATTAAATGAAATGTCTTTATAGAAAGTTTTCATCAATGTAGTTTGGGTCAAAGCAAGGTGCCATGACTTGTAAACTTCATTTAAAACCCTTATATGATGATTTGATCAGCAGCACGTTGACAAGGTGCAATGCAGCATTGTATCTACTGTGTGACAAATGTGCAAGCATACACAAATCTTGATTTTCTTTTTTTTATTAATTTTTTTTTTAAACTATGCATGTTTTGTTAAGTTTTAGTCACACCCTGTCCATGGCCTGCAGTTTATACATTTTCTGAATATCAGAAACAGTAGGGAACACAGTAGAGAGAAATCACTACCTGAAAGCTTTCAGCTTTCTGCTGTTGCATCCAGCTGTTTTGTGTTTGCTATCTCAGCTACAAGCCTGTATCTGCTTGCATGTGCTCATTGAAATTAAGACTCAGATATGGACCTCATGAATAGGTCTATGATTTTTCTTTTTCTTTAAGGAAGAAAGTAAACTTAACAATAGCAGGGTTGCCCTAAATGTATGTTACTTAGTGAATATATAAATGATAATAATAAAAATGTTACATTGCCAGGCTTTAAAGATTTTTCTCTTTCTTTTTTGTTGTGCTGTTGCACAAGCTAGTATGATGTTTTTTACTCATATAAATATAGGTATTTGGGTACACTGACATTATCAAGTCAGTCCTGTTGCTCATTTAAGAATTTCATATTTTGGGGGCAGTTTCTGATGGAAATGGCTTTGCGCTGGCACTTCTGCCAGGTTTGCACCTGCACCACTCCTATTCTGTATTGGTATACCCAACCTTGAAAATTTGTGCTTGACTCGTGCTTGCTACATGAATAATTACATTCAGGTGTTGAACATATAAATGCTGTCTGGACTTCATTAGTGACTCTTGTCCAGAGAGCTTTTTTCTCTGAGGTTGAAATTACAAAGCCATTATAGTGGATGTTGTGGCTTCCTTTTGGGCAGCAGAGAAATTGGCACATGGGTTGTATAAAAATAAGTAGGGAGGATAGTACACACACACACACACACACACACACACACTGGAATATTGATCAGGCATTACTTAAGTTTAAGGTTGGGCTGCATGTTCCTGTACCTCAACATTAATGATGATGTCTAGAGAGTTTTAAAGACTTTGAATGATTAAAGAGTCTTTGTAGCTCTGCACATTTTGTATACCACCTACCGGCAATCTCTCTGCATGTCTGTTCTTTGGGAGTTTCTTATCACATTAACCCATGCTTGAAGGGAGTCAGATTCTTTATTATCTCTCTCTGTATCTTTGTCCAAATGGGACAAGATGTTTTTTTTATTCCCCCTTGACGTCATTCTGCTTTGCTTGTCTTCACTTCTAAAAGACTTTGCTGAAAATGCAACCCTTGCATCTATCTTATCCATCTTTTTGGAATTCATCCACACAGTGACTTGCTGTACAGATCATCAGCTGAGAATAGAGGCATGATCTTCACTCACGACTGAAGTCCTTCTCTACTTTCTGTCCTTATTCTGTCACAAATGAGTTACAGAGGTATAAGTCAGAGGTCACAGGGGATATTTAAAAGGTCAATGCTAGATCATTATCTATTATAAGTGTAGGAGGGGGTAATAAATAACGAACAAATAAATAAAATAGGCCCAGGTAGTTAGCAGTGTAATGACACAGCAGCACCCATCATCAGTTGATGCGCTCCAGTGACAGTAATCACTACAGCTTCCTTAACAGTGCTTTAATTGGATGTCAGTCATTTACATGGCTGCTACACAAAGACTTCAAAGACTGCTACGTGCTCATGCTTGCATAAGAAAGACAAAATGATTCAGGTGTTTATGTGAATTGGTGCTATTAGTTATTGAGTATGGGTATAATTACAAACTGTGTTTGCATTTGTGTATACAAACACATGCACTCAACTTTGTAATGGTGTGTCTGGAGCATTCACCAGTCATTAGCATTGATTTTTCCAGAAGGTGCCTCACTCCTTCATCTCCATCTCTCTCAGCACACCTTCCCCACCACCTCTTCCCCTTATTCTCTTGGGTGCAAATAGCTATAATTTTGTTCTCACGGTCTTGGTCACTGTGGGCCCTGCCCACCTGCAGAGTAAAAAATGGCAGTCATCGACCGAGGTATCCAGATGCCTGCTCTGCACTCCCCCATTGAAGGATCCCTCTGTCGATAAGAATCACAGGTAAGTTACAAGCAATCCTGTATGGATTCCAATTAGCAAACCCAGTTTCAGCTAACCTTTGCCTGTCCTCCTCCTAATACATTAGTCTGCTGTTAGCATTGGACTGCACAGCCACTCATCTTATACAATCCCTTAGGATACTACAGCTAGGCCCAGAAGTATTTGGATAGTAACACAATGTTTACGATTTGGGCCACTTCCACAATGGAAGTGCAGACTTTTTGACTGCATGTTGTTGGTTCACAGTGACAGCTTACAAAAGCAAATGCCACACCTGGAGTCAACTCCAGATGTTTTACCTGCTTAACTGATGACGGATGCATGAGGGAATAGCCTATGAAGCCCATGAAATAGCTTTAAAGTTAACTGTCCAATTACTTTTGCTCCCTTGAAACAAAGGCAGCTACATGTTACAAAGTTGTCCAGTTTGGATGTGAATACCTTTGAATTAAAGCTAAGAGTCTGCACTTTAAGCACACATTGCTAAGATAATTGTATCTTAAAAATGTTTTTGTAGACAATTAAAATAACTAAACTTGTGTCATTGTCCAAATATATGGACCTGATTGTAAATGTGTCTCAAGGACCAAAGCTTTAAGAACTGAGCGGTGTTTTTTTCTGGTTTTTTTTTGCACACATGATTTTCTTTTTTCTTTTTCTTTTTTTTTCAGTGGAGAAATGACTTATAAAACACCTCCCTCACCTTGAATGGCGATTATCATTCATATCTGCCATGACGTTATAATCATAAAGAAATAATTGCCTGGCCTTTTTCTATGGAACACCCTATCATAAATGCACAGGCTATTGCTTTAGACATGATTGCTCAGGAGTAATCTGACTCATAACCAGTCATACCCAGACAGGGTACCATTTCCTGCAAAGTCACTGGGTGGAAGGAATAATATTAAATGTGATTGTCTCAGCTGTGCACAGAGCCCAGTTGTAGTTCTGTGCTTCACGACAAGTTCATAACTTAAAGTTTGAGTTGATTAAATACTGAGAGACATGAGAAATATATTGAATATACTATATTATGTAAGAAACCATCTATGAGTCAGTGTTCTTGGTTTCTTGTTTTGCAGTGGCATACTCTGAAAACTTTTTACATTTGTTCACTTAAACATCTGTCCTGGCAAAGAGAGTTATTTCACCAGAGCATTCTCCCTTGAGAATTTGGTATATGGGACTGCTACGGCCACTAAAACAAAACTGCGTGTTTAGAACTAATACATTAATAAGAACAGCATTAATCAGGCACAGACAACACAGTAGAGCAAGCAAATGGACAAGGGAAATAATGAAAAGCTTCACAGCTGTATGCCCACAATACTTAAACCGTGTCTGCTCAAGCTGCAATTAATATTCCAAGGCCATGGCTGAACTGCCACAGATTATTTCAAGTGCCATTGTTTTTTCCACTACTGAAGAGGCTTAATCATCTTAATCTTGTAGAGGGAAGTAGTAAGAAGCCTATTGTTTTTTTTTTTTCTTTCTCCTTCTGTTCAGTAGGACCAAAAATGCTTGCAAGTCCTAGTGCATTGTGACCTGATTTTTTAAAAATTTTCTTGCAATTCAGTATTCAATCCTACTTCTTCCCCTCCCTAAATAAACTCAGCTGTTTTTTGGCAGGTTTGCCTCCTTCTCTCTTTCTTTTTTCTACACTTCTTCCCCACAGGCTCTAAGCCTGCTGGGCCCAGTAGGGAAGATCTAGCAATCCGCGTAATGTGAGCATAATAACGCCAAGAAAACATCTCATTCCACTTCTAATTCAGTGTAGCGGCTGGCCGGCATGTGTGGGATAGAAGACAATCCTCTCTGCCTTCCTTTACCACTACAGTCTGTGGCTGGCTTTCCTTAATAGGTTTTCATGGCAGGGAAATCGGATGGGTGCACTAAGCTATAACTTGGCATTCAAACAAGGCAAGCCCCACAGTGATCTTTTATTTCCAACCACCATCATAATAGTGTATTTTCAGTATGTGTGACCTGTCTTTCAGAAACAATACTGTGAATATGAAATCTACTCGATTTCAGTGGCATTTTAGGTTATTGCATTATGAGAAAAGCCCTTGGCATTGTAATCAAAGGCTTTGATTAATGCCTTCTCTTTTGGAATTCCCACCCATGGGGTTCTGATTTCATCAGCTATATTACAGCTTCCATTACTTTTTAAAAAAATAAACAAACAAATAAACAAACAAACAAAACAAACAAACAAAAAAAAAAGTGGCCCACATTTTAAATCACTACTCTTTTTATGAGCTTCCTTTGCCCTGAGCATCAATATCATCAGATTTTTATTGTATCTCTATTGTCCATTTCCCTTGTAGTCAGGGTATTTGTTTTAAGGATTTCAGAGTCAGTTTCAGAGCCAGCATGCTAAAAAGCCACATATTCAAATTTAATTAATATTTAGATCATTTGTATGCATGAATTAGTAATTCTGCAAATGTAAATTTCACCCTGAGATCACTTAACTTGTGTCCACAGTGTAACGGCTAATCCTTATAAAAGAGAGAAAATATGCATGCAAAATTTATTGGCAGAAACTTGGTAACTAAAGAATTCAGAGTCTATTAATTCACTCACTTTCTCACCCTTAGCGGAAGTCAGGAATAAATAAGTGTAATTAATTAATTAATTAATTAATTTCTCCTAGGTGATGACTTTTTTAGGCAGCTTATTGAGAAACACAAATAAACCTTTAATCAGTACAAATAAAACAAGATAATACGTTGTTTTTGTAACCCTTGGAAAGAGCCAGCAAGTTGCAATCTCATTGTTGTAATATTATTATGACATTAACATCATTGGTCATTAAACAACAGCACATTTCTGAAATTTGACATTTTACTATAATATTAAAAAGGGAAAGAATTACCCTAAATTGTAGACATCAGGTAACAGCCAGTCTAAACATAACTTTAGGATACTAAAAAAAATGAACTAATTGATTGAAGGCATGCATACTTAATCTGACCTTGGGCATTGGTTTTGGCTATATTGACTATATTATCTATTAATGCATGTCAGCAACCCTGACTTACAATTTCAGTTGCAAATGAATTGTCTACCCTACAGTGACATGGGGCATCTGAAAGGAAATGAGTCCTCAAGAGAAAGGCTTAAAGAGGTGTCCTCATCTGCTGCATACTAACTCACATTAATTTCGCCACTCATTCTTTACCCTCTCAACATTCAGATTGTGTTATTCAGACCTCTTCCACACCCTTTAATTTTTTACCCCTCTCACTGTATCTAATTTTGTTTCCAGCCTCTCACTGCGGTGGTACCTGCCCCAGTCCTCAGTTTCCTACAGTAAAATAGATGGTGGATGTCTCTTTTTAAATACGCTTTGAAGCATGAATCATGCTTTAAAGCCTTTGAATAGCTTTTGATCCAACCCAATCATTTAAATAATCAAAGTCAAAGATGCCTCTTTGGCAGTAACCTACTTTAGGTGACCTATTTTATATTGATTGTTGATCAGTACGTATCATGCAGATACAAATAACATCTGTAAATGCACATGAAGCACTACTACTACTACTATTGCTACTACTACTACTAATACTACTAATATTACTAATACTACTACTACTACTACTACTACTACTAATAATAATAATAATAATAGGATATAGTCAAAATGGGTGATTTTATTTTTCAAGAAACTAAGCAACTTCTTTAAAACACCTTTTCCTTTTTTATATAATAGAAAATAATGAATAGCAATAACTAATTAATAATAGATTATAATGTGTAAATTCTTTAATACATCAGAGAATGTGTGCTGTCCAAGGTCCTGAAACTGCCCTCTATGAGCACCAGCACTCAGCAGAGACCATGCCATTTCCCCTTTGGGGGGAAATTATTTTTCATATTCCATATGTCTTCCATCATCACATGACCTAGCAATCGATCAAAGACCATCATCAAACATTTTAGTTCTCTAATATGAGCCAAGGGGCAAAAGAGCTTCCTGTAGAAGGACTTGGTGTGGTTATACAGTGAGAAAGTGTCTGCTAACAGCTTTCATCTGACATATGCACCAGTTCAATTGGAATTTGTGAGCACAGTTGATCTAATGAGAACAAGCTTGGTTGAAACTGGCATTGCAGCCCTACAAATGTATCTAGTGTCAGCTGTCACAAATACCGTGATGGTCAATACCACAAATGCATAGTACTTGTGTCCCTTTTTTGAGTTATAAAAGAAAAAGAGAAAGAGACCAAAATGTTGTTGGATTTGTTCATGATAAACTCTCTACTCTTAAGCAAAATCAGGTGACTAGAATATTTCCTTGGGGTTATTATCTTGACTTGTGAAAATAAGAAGAAATTTAAAACTCCCCCAATGTCAGATAAATATCTGCATAGAGAAGGATATGTATTTTACACTTTAGATTTCAATTACCACCACAAGCAGCTTTTCTTCATAACTCCCATTCCATAAAAACCTGTTTCAGTGAGCTCACCCACTGGAAATTGTAAATTTGCTTTTTGTAATATCTGTATAGGGACTCCCTACACCGAAATTACCTAAACAAATACAGTATATCATCTGTGCAGTGATATGCACTCATCATCATGATCATCATCACCAACTGATGTTTACCTGCTTCGTCTCCTCATGTCTTCCACTCACTGTTGATACAAAGACTGAATGAGATTAAACTCAGGGAAATGTATAAAAAGGCTGAACCTAGATTTTGCGCTTCTGTTGCTGTCCATGGTCCTGAACCTACTACTGTTCAGTCGCTGTCCATGGTCCTGAGCCTACTATTTCTCATGAGCTTGTTTACTACACAAGATACTACATGGTTCACTTGTCTCGGGTCCTAATGAACACAATTATTCAATATAAATAACTTTTCTGAGACCAGTGAAGTAAAAGTCATTAATACAAATGGAGACTAAAAGGGTTTTTAAAGCTTGAACAGTTTAATGCAGTAAGTGCTAAAAATGCAAAACTGAGTTTTTGTATTTAAAGTAATATTTAAAATGCTCTTCATGTGTGGAACAAACTGCTGGTAATATGCAGCATCTGCTCATGAAGCCAGAGTAATGTGTGTGTATGTATGTCTTTTTTTCCCCCTTTCCTATCACATGTAAACCTCATGCTCTTCAAAAACGTCCTGAGTTTTTCCTGAGTCCTTTGTGCCAATTCAGTTCAGCTCTCTACTGCTGGCATAAAAAATGAGCATGCAGCTTGTCACAGCTGAGGTCATAGGTTGTCTTTCATTTTCTGAGCAGACTTTTTTGTGTGTGTTGCTCCTCCTGAGATTCCTTCTGCTCACTCTGCCATGTGGAACCTTTCCCAAAGGAATCCTTTCTCCATTATTTGACCTCCCTTTCATTATGCTCTGGCTCCCAAATTTCTTTCTGGAAGGTGTACATGCTCTGAGGATGGAGATCTACATACCCAAGACCTTTTGGCCTTTTCACTCCAGCTACATAAGAGGTAAGAACATAGACAGGATAGTGACAACTATTTTATACACATTTCATTGTCTTGAATGGTTCCTATTGTTCAGCGTCATCATCAATCGTACTTTGCTGTGCGCTGCAGTGCTCCAGAGTTTTAATTCGCTGCAATGTGCTGAATGGGCACCAAGCCTAACCCTATAATCCTCTCACACACCGCTTCCTACATTCCTCCATCCCT
The DNA here is from genome assembly GCF_017639745.1 of Melanotaenia boesemani. NCBI lineage: Eukaryota > Metazoa > Chordata > Actinopteri > Atheriniformes > Melanotaeniidae > Melanotaenia > Melanotaenia boesemani. The sequence continues at coordinate 18,726,039 of NC_055686.1, read as the reverse complement.
GCTCATGTTTAATATCAAACAACGATTTATTTGTGTTGCTGTGTAAGGTGCACTAACTGCAACACACCGCTACAATTTACATTACCTGGCCTACTTATAAGCAGAGAAATATCCACCTTCATTATGCATAGGGCTCTTGACAATCCCCTCCTAGGATTATGTACACGTGTGACAGGAAGCGTGCAAGCAGGCAGGCAGGGTTCAGGCGAAAATAGAGAAAAAATCAAAATATGCAAGGTAATATGTATTTTTCACCCCCTTCTGCTCCGTCTTCATGCTCTTGATTGTATGCTCTCCCAACTGGCCAACATAGCGTATTATATATTAAACTGTCTGTAATAAGAAAGCTGAAACATATTACACTTAGTGATAACAAGAAAGCCTTTGGGATTTATGAGGATCTGCATACATAGGCACATCAGAGTGTATCAGTGCTGCAATGCATCTAGTCCTTTTCTGTCTTTTTTAATGTTGATCTCTGTTGAGGGGTCAGTAAGGTATAGTAGGGCAAACAAATGCAATATGCTTGTTGCTGCAGCTTTAGGACAAGACCACACATCACTAAATGCTAGTATTTGAATTTGTTTTTAATTTGCTTAATTATGTTATTACTTCATTAAAAATTTGTTTTTATAAAGACATTTAAGGTACATAAATTTTTTTAAAAAAAATTACTGTCTTCGTCCTTGAGTTTGGACAACTTTGTCTGGGAATTCACTTTCAAGACAAGCTAGATCAGCCAGGATGGGAGAAAACGCAGCAGTTTTCTGCGAAGCACAAAAGCTGCAAGAACCTTTCATGGCAATCCTAAGTGAAAATGAAGGTCTTGTATTTTAACACCCTAAGCTTTTGCCTATATATTAACATGTTCTCAGTCATTATCACTGCTAGATGCTGTCTCTCGTCTCTCCTCACAGCCTGCAGCTTGAGAGATTTCATTAAAGTAGCAGCTTAATTATGTAGGTGTTGAAATTTAATTAATGAAAGAAGAGAGCAAGTCCATTACTCTGACACATTTTTGACACCAGCTCAGACAAAGAACGAGATCTCGTTTTAGCAGAGCAATGTCCCTTGAACATATCTTTTTTCTCCTGCGTGTGTGTAGCCTACAGTACCCATCTTTATAGTTGCTAAGCTTACACCTTGCAATCGATCATGCCTTGCACTGTCAGAAGAGTTGACAGCGAGATTCTTCTATCTACAGACCGCACAATCTCAGTCAAGAAAGGAAAAAAAAAGAAAAGGCTTTCATTTCTGCTGATCTTCACTTCCATATCACATATCACATGCATTGAGAAGGAAATGCACATATGTCTGCCAGCTTTTGTAATGCTTTCTGCAACTGTGTGTCTCATCACATGAGATAAACAAGTACATACACAAGTAAGTCATACAAGAAGACACAATGCACAAGAACTTCTCAGCTTTAAGACAATGTAGTGAGGGATAGCCGTACCTCTCCGTGACCCTGTATTCAACAATTTCTTTGCGTGTAGGAAATCACATTATATCAGGTTTCTTGATTATAGGAAGTTACTCATATTGAACGCAATATCCAGAGGTTCTCGTACCTGCTAGAATTCAGACCTCCCTTTCTTTATGCCATGACTCAAATTTCTTTCTGTAAGGAGTGCAGGCTTTGAGGCTGGAGATCTACACACCCCTGAAACAGGACCTCTTTGTCATTACACTCCAGCTTCATAAAGGGGACTTCCACAGACACTCAGTGGGAAGAGTGTTCTTCATGGATAAATTATAAGTACTACTTCCAGACTTTTTTCAGTTCAGTTCACTTCAGCTGGAAAGAAACAGTTAAACATTTATAATGAAAATACGCCATTTCACAAACAAAAAGGACAGACAGGTTGGTGACTGACAGCAGTGTTTTGCTTTCTCTGTTGTATTTATGAAAATTCTGCTGAAAAAATGTTAAATATTTGCATCATTTTCTTCAACTTAGTTGTCGTCACCTTCCTAAAATAATGGCAAAAGTCAATTTTTTACAAAAATAATATTTTTGCCTAAATCATCTTTTTATGATGCCACCTCTGATAATGTCACCAATATCTTTGGATGAACAGTTCATAATCTGATCTATTCATCTGAGAATGAATGAAAAAGAATGAAATCTAATTGAGTTGTGTTTAATTCAGTATAGTTGCCAGTGATGACATTCTATACTGATAAATATCAGTTTTGGGAAATATAACAAAGAAATCTTTTTACATATTTGGACTTTTGGAGAGTTACCTGTACCTGTCCTCTGTACATGGAGCCCAATGATCCCATATCCCAGTGTTAAAACTACAGCTTTCAGAAAACTATACTTCATCTAGTTATATAATAGTTTTGTATTTTTCACAAACACAAATACACAGACACCTCTGAATTCAACCCAGGTGCCTTCCCATCTTCTCAACAGGTGCCTGTCTTACTAACTGTCTTTGCATCTCTACAAATTAACTCTTCTTCAAAGTTGGCCTCCACAGAAATTTGCTGAGCTGCCATGGCAGACTTTTCATTCAGGATTCCACAGCTCTGTCCACTCTGACAGGTGTTGCATGATGAACATGTTGAGGGAAAAAAAACTTTCCTTCACAAGCGTTCTTTGATGGAGATTAAAGAAAAGTCTGGAGAAACATTTGTCACAGCAGGTTTTTCCTGCTTCCATGTCTCTTTGACGGTGCAGACAGCAATGCCAGCAAAAGTCTATTACACAATCTGTGGGACCAGGGGCATGCTGGTGTGTGGCGAGCAGACACAGATCCGGACAGAGGATAATGAGACCAAAATAAAAGAACAGTTTGTGGCTTTCCAGTTTCACTATTGGATGTTCATATAGTATGAGACCGTAGATGGCCTTAAGTGCAGCGAACACCAGCCAGCTCAGCTGAATCTGTGTCGCAGACTTTCTTTGATGTCGGCTGGGAGTACAGAGGGAGGAGAAGACGAAGGGAGGAGGGATGAAGAGGGAGGGGATGGTGAGGGTGGATAGACTGCAGCTGTTTGGCCTCTTCATTGCCACAGCTGACATGGCAAGAGCTAACAATAATTCTTCTCTGTACTTCTGTGCTACAACCCTGATCCACCCCCACCCTTGCCACCTTTCCCAACCTCCCTTCCATCCTGCTGGAATAACTGCTTGCGTGCCTGTCTGTAAACTGTATTCAGAAACACTTGCACATACATCATCATACATCCAGCATAAGCATGAAGTTAGAAATACCCAAAATAAAGAACATACACGAGCATCTACACAAAACTTTACTTCAAATATATCCACTAAGTTCCCTTTAGCAAAGCAAATTGGTTTAGCACAACATTGCAGCTGGACCATTATTTTGCTGGCTATGCTGGTGGACAGATCAATTTAAAGAAAAAAAAAAAGCAATAAAAGCTGTGCAAATATTACACAATGTAGCATAAAAAGACTAAATGTCATATTGTACTACTACGTTCACTCATTCTCACACAAGTGTCATATGAGTGCACAACCCATGTGCAAATGCAATAACTTTAAAAGAAAGAGTGAAAGTAAGGTTGGTTGTACTCTTACATTCAATTCAATGTAAAGAATTGAATGATTTGTGAGTTATTTCCCTGAAAGAACACTTAAAAATTCAGCAACAGTATTGCTGTGTCCTTGTTGCATCACCTGTAGCTGACATGACCACGAACTTCACAAGTTAGAGCATGCTTCCAGAAAACTTGCAGAGGTGATTTGAGGTAAACCATTTTACGCTCTTTAGGAACATGCTGATAAAGTCCAGTGGCACAAAGAAAATGTCAATTGTCAACATGTCCTAGGCATTATTGTAAGAGTTCTTAATAAAGAAGATTATGCAAAACAAATAAGCAAGTTTGTCTGAACTGGTAAATTATTTCAGTCCTGGCTTGATGCATAGTGCTTGCATTTTGCTGCAATAACAGCAATATTTACGGTTAAATCCCAGACTTATTATTTAACAACATTGCCTAAAATATCACTTACAATGTTGTTAAGAAAAAAAGATAAAAAGCTCTCCCATCCCTTCTTGTGAAAACTGTGTGTCTGAATCAAAATGTTCTGTAGAAATTTTAAATAAATCTTAAAAGAAATAGATTAATTCAAAAAACAATAATACAAAGCCACCGTCTTTGAAGTTATTTTTATCACCCTGTGGATTATACTCTGTACCCAGTGGAATAGGTTTAAACATGTCCAGATATAATATGAAGAAGTAAATGAAGTGGAGACAAATTTCATTGTGATCCACAGATAGTTTTCAACTTTTTAATGATGCCCCTTGGCTCCTGTGGAACATCACACACCTACAGGCATTAGTACCATTACAGCACAATGGGAAAAGCCATCTTTGTAATAGTGAGAGCTCATTTCCCATAATGCTCAACATTACCTTTACAAAAATAGCACAGCATTCGGGATTGTGCCATTGCAAATGCATGATAACTCACAGTAGATTTTAAAAAATATCCAACTTCTCCAGAGATGTGCAACTCTGATTGATATGTAGCAATAATAGTATTGTTTTGATGTGGCATACATTTGCTCTATATTCCTACTTAAATATCAACTTTAAGATAAAGCTTTTGTGAGACGGCAGTTTCATCCTGACGGTGTATCATATGTGCAAATTAAATTGTAGACATACTGAAGCAGTTTCCCTAGCTTACCATAATAACAACCATTATTGTCATAATATTTACATGCCTTTGTTGCAGCTATGAGCATCTGTCAGTAAGGTACAACCTTCTGATTGATTTTGCTGTCATTTTAACATGATGAGATTCTATTTGAATGGTTTTCTGTACAGTGGTTGAGACACTGAAATGCTGTTTTGGTATTCCAGCCAAGTTTTTTTCTTCACCATCCCAGGAGGAAGTTCATGCATAATGGATTAATTGTTGCTCACATCCACATGTAAAGGGCCCACAGGTTAGTATTCCCACAGCCTCCTGCTGCTCAATAGGTCAACCAAATGGCCATGCCCAGCAATATCACTGCAAATCTGTGGAAATAGTTCAATTAAGTCCACAAGTGCTCTAGATTCCCCTGTGAATGACTGCTTAAGAGCCATAATAGGTACCTTTTGAGTATTCCCTATCACTGATATGGTCAAAATTGACACAATCATGCTGTGTCTTTCACAAACACACACACACACGCACACACACACACACACACACACACACATACACATCACGTATGTAAAGGCCTCAGTCCCAGTGGAGAATGACTTTGTGAATGTCAATGCGATTCAGTGGTGACAGCAAGCCGTGTCAGCAGTGAAATGGGCCCTATGTTGAGCAGAATGCAATGACTCACAAGACAATTGAAGTCGAATATGGAATGCCCTCCACTTTGTTGCAACAGGCTGAAAAGGGTGACAGGCAGACTAGAAAGCAAGCAAGAGCCCTTGAAAGGGGGTGTCCTCTCTTCTATTGCAGAGTATATCCCCTTGGAAATATATTTCTATTCCAGTAAATTCCAGCTCCCTTGTTTTAATTCTCAGAGATATTGGTTCTGTTCGAGCCGGAATAAAAGGTCCACCTCTGCTTTTCTTCTTACACCTGCATTTTTTTTACAGAGTAAAAACTGTTCAAAAAATAGAGATCTTCTTCTATTCAGACAGGCTTGAGGATTTGTTGGATTTGTTATTCTCTCAAATGATATGAAACTTTTTTATACAATCTCTTTCACCCGCTTCTGGCAGTAGCATCCATGTTTTATGAAATACTGAGTTGTAGTTTGGTGTTGGAAAACAAAAGAATAAATATTACATTACTTAAAAACACTTTTTTGAGAAATACACTGTAATAATGAGATTTCTTTTTGACCTACAGGCTAATTTTCTGTCACATTATGACATTATGATTGTTCTCACAAAAGATAAAATTTGTTTCCAAAAAAAGTTGAAGACCAGTTGAATCGAAATGTTAACATCATCAAATCAGTTGGATACAGACCATAATTGTAAGATGAATAAGGAAATTGTTCAGTTCAAATATGATGGCTGTGTAAAAGCTGTTGTACAGATGATTTTGGTGTTAGCCATTGCATAACTATTTGTCAAAATACAACCAATTCGCGAATGCATAAGAACAAAACAGAATTGCTCCACTAGTTTTTTTTCTCTGAACAGCACAATTAGTGGCTGGGTGATTTGAATCCTGCACAAAAAGCATCATTATTTTAAATGTCTCTTTGATTACTTGGCTGATGAGCAACAATTCAGCCCCAGCTTTCAAAGTAATAACCAAGATGGAGATATATATATATATATATATATTTTTTTTTTCTTTTTAACTATGATTTATGCCTGTTATGTGTCAGTTATAATGTTAAAACTCTGAAATATTTATATAAAAAAGGTATGTTGAAATGCTCGCTAGTCTTTTGGAATAAGTAAAACTGTGTCAGGACATGGCTAGCAGGGGGGTGTTGGCAGACATTTTGCCCCCTAATGATCAGCAGGCACATGCATGCAGGCACTCAGACTTTTACTTAAGCCCATTGGGAAGTAAAGGACTTAATGTGAGAACGAGAGTGTGGTGAGCCTTTTGTCAGAGATGAATTAACACATTTGAATGCTGAAAAAAAACAAAAAAAAACAGACTTAACAAGCTACTTCCAGTTGTTCCACCGAGAGAGCAGTGTGCAGAGATCAAAGATGGTCATTGTAGCTGCCAAGGACATCTTATCAGAGCTATCTGTTTTTTGGATCTTTTAATTGCAGAAGTTTCCATGGGAGTGCTGAGACAACAAAAAGTTAACAGGCACAATTAGAGACAAATAGGGGCAGCATCCATTTGTCATTGCTAACTTTCATGTTTTGCATAGTTCCTGACTTTTGCATTCGTTAGACTTTCTTCTTTTATCTTATTTTTATTCAGTTTTACGACGTAAGCTCAGAGTTGCAGTACTTAAAAAAAACTGCAATAATCATGTTTTCGCTTTCTTGAGCTCAAAAAGAAGTATCTTTTGCTATTATCGTCTTACTGTTATTAATGCAATCCTAGATTTTCTGAGAAAGTTGGAACATTTCTTAATAGTCAAGTCATAAAGACCTGAAACCTCATGACATGGTCTGAGTGGATGTTTTTAAAAGAATGCTGAATGACTTGGAGGCAATTATATTTCTTTGCAGATGTTTGCGTGATTTATGGAGGTTTAGTGGTTATGATAATAGTCAGTGTTCATCTGTGTTGATGGTTGATCTTTAAATTTTTAGCTGTACTGCTGCTGTCTTGGTGAAGACACTCCTGAAAAAAAAAGTCAATTTCAATAAAATTTTTCCTGGTTAAATAAATAAAAGAAATCGTCCATGTTAGCAACCTATGTATGTACTAAATTGATGGGAAAAAAGTGTAGAAACAGTTTTACTTTGAGTGTAAAACATAATTATAATGAAAATAGCATCTGTTTGATCTTTTGTTTTGGCAATTTTAACTTTGATTTCATGTTAAAGAGAAAGTAGTTTTGATGAAACCAGTAAACAAGTTGTCAGATATTTTTATTTTTATTAAGTTTGAGGTCATATCCAAAGACTTCAAAGTAGATCAATGACTCAGTCCTGCTTTCAAAGTCTAAGCTTCTGAATTTAAAGTTAATTTACTATACAAAGATAAACCTGGAGTAAACTGGATCATTGAAAACATCTACCACTAATACCTTGTTTATCTTTAAGCTTATTCATTCAACACACTTACAAACACAAAAGGCAACCCACCGCTACTAATTCCCTTACCCCCCATGAGTTCCGTGGATTGAGATGTCTTTTAAGTGCTCAACCACAGTCAATTATTGTTTACTTACAGTAAAAGGCAAATCAATTCCTTCTCTTTCGCTGTGAGTTGTTGCCTCTTGCTGAGACAACACAGTGGCATGTTGAGAGGCACAACAGTTTAAGCACTCCACTTTTCTTATTTTCAGCAAGGACAATTTGCTGTGGCAAAGCAGTCTCAGAATATCAACCATGTCCCCCAAAACACTGACTGAATATAACATAAGTTTCAACCTCAGTAAGCAATCTATAGCTGTTTTTACTTCCAATAATGTGCAGCCCTGAAATGACAGCACCAATGAATTAAGTTTTCAGGCTTTCAAATGGCACCCCTTTTAAATAATTCAACTATACAGTGCTTAGTTTTTAGTTAAAACAAATATTCCTAAGGGTTGAATTGTTAGAGACAAGACATTGGTAAATTATACAATGCTCCCTGCTGCTGAAGGATGGTGTGATGGCTTTTTGTTTGACATTTCCATTTCTGTAGATGTTCATAACAGTTTGTACTTTTATAGACACAATGTCTTGGTTTTGATCCAGTATGCACTACATGACAAAACTAGATTACCTGCCATCTCTTTGCTAAAAAGTCTTGTATCTTCCATCAAGAAGATTAATCATTTTGACGCACAGTCACCATTTTACTAGTCACAAGGTCATTGATAATTGTAGCAGCAACATCTTATTAATTTTTTAAAAGAGTGAATGATCAGTCACATGAAGTCTGTTAGAGGACTGACCTGTTTTGAAGTGGCAGTCAGGGTCAGCTAATACCTCAAAAGGTCTCTGGGTGCGGTCACACATCATGGCTTTCAGGGAGAGCCACAGGGAACAGCTTGTGTTGGTCGATGCCACAAGAGCACTTCTTTGTCTTCCAGTGAGCTGAATATTTTATAAGTTCAGAATAGAGAGGATGGTGCTGTACTCAGGGCAACTGACCTGTCACCTTTACACTACCATATAAAACTCTTCTTTTTGGCCTTTTTTATCTCAGAAGCCAGTCTGAACTTAAAAATCTCAGGACACCATGCATACATGTTTAAATTGATTGTATCTTTGTACATTTAGAGTAAATTGTAAATTGACTTTGTCAGGCTGTTTCGTTTGTCTTTAGAACTTTTAGTGACTTTTTGGGACTTGTTGTTATTCCTTGATGTAGTCCAAATCTAAATTTTAGATTTCTTTCTGAGATGCAATAAGCACTGTTAGAATGGTCAAAAAGCTTGCACAAACATACAAAGATTTATGTTTGGGCAAAACATAAATCTAAGATACATAAACACTACTTAATTTTTTCCGTGCAGGGTTCAACATGTCAAATGCTTTTGTCACAGAGCTGAATAACCTGAAGAGAAGTATTTGAGCCCATTTAGACCTACGATTTCATGTAAGAATTGTTCTAAAACTTAAGCATTGTCAGAAAGAAAGCCTCCTATAACCTGTCTTTTTAATGGAGGTAAATGAAAGACTGACAGGAAACACATGCAACAAGAGGGTGAAGCATCCATCCATTGTCAAAATTGTTTAATACTTTGGTTTCTGCCTTATGATTCACATTGGGCATATCTGGAGGCAATCAGGTCTGGGAAATTAAACCAAGGCCATGAAAGAATTTAATAAGGTGACAGAGTGAGGTAAATATATACAAGTAATAGCTCATAACCATAAGCTTAAGAAGCCCACATTGTTTTTACATCGTCTATAATTTTATTAGTAAAATTCCAGCAGTCACATCAAAGTTATTAGATTTTAACCTCACAACTACTGCTGACAGTTCATACAGTTTGTCTATTATGGCAGTTGTGATGATGGTTGTAGAAACAGTGAAAAGATCATCTCAAGTGGGTGTATGAATATCTGAATGTCATGAAACTATGTTAGGATGTCGGTTGATTCAGAAATGAGAAGGATGCTCTTATGTTCAAAGCTATTTTTATTTTTTCTATCCGAGACTTAGCCTTTTGTTACATGGATGGTTTAGAAAAGTCTGAAAATCTACCTTTTTTTCTATAAACACACTACAAAAAAATGTCCAGGCAGAAAATTACCAGTACATATTCCTGTTCCAATGGTGGCATCTCTCCATGTACTGTCCAGAACAGAATATTTTTACAACGTTGTCTAAATGCTAGCATAAAACAGGCAGTAAAGCACATAACTTAAATATACAGGGTAGCAATCACAAAAGGCTAAATTTCTGCTGAATATATATTTCCCATGAGCCTTTGCATAATTGGTACAGTGGATCTGGATGGATAGCTCAGTTGGCAGAGTTCAATTCCCCCAAGTGACGGATATTATAACCTTCCAACCTTGCCCTTAGGCAAGAACCTTAACGCTACTTCCTAAACACTGTAAGTTGCTTTGGATAAAAGCATCTGCTCAATGACTGTAATGTAATCTGGAAAAAAGCATATGTCTTAGGATACAAAAGATTTTTTTTAAACTCTGAGAGTAGAAAACTAATCTGAGATAACAAATTACAGGAAACAGGACTACAGATATATTTGATAGAAATATAAAATTGTAGGTTATTTTTGCTAGTTACTACTATCATGTTGCACAATGTTGGAAAGTATTAGACAACTTTTTTTTTTTTTGTAATTTAGTAGTAAAACACCCAAATCCCTACTTCATAATTCACGTATTATATGTTTTATTTATTTATATTTTATCTTTTTTTTTTTTTTAAATAAATTTAGAATGCTAACATTAAGTTGGCTCAGATCTGGCTTTCAAACAACAGCAAGACTCAAGTCCGTGGCATTCACTAGCTAAATGAATTCATGAGCTTAGTTTTCGCACAGTACTGGCTATATGAATGTTTATTTGAAAGCATAAAAAAAAGAAAAAAATCTGGGAAAAAAGCATGAAGGGGTCATGCACATGTGTGAAGACTATTTAAAGACAGGCTAACATTTACATTTACTGAGTAGATCTGTGTGGTGCATAGCGTACATAGTGCTTAAGCACTGCTTTCATTCCAGGTGTTGCCAGTTTCATTGATTATGTTGGAAACAGTGTTCTAGGAGTTGGTTGCCTGAACAGTCTGCATATCTTGAATGTTCAGTTTAATGATAGCATGTTTGTATCTGTAACATATAATTGCCTGTATGCGTTTTGTGAATATTCACCCTAATACAGACATAGTTGAAGGTAAGTTTACTTTAAATGATGATACTTTTTTATAGATTATTTTTGTACAGAAACATCTCACTTTCCTATTCGAGTAAATACCTTTTGGATAGCATCAGATTAAAGAACTGAGTTATGTAATTGCATGTTTCCCTTCGCCTGGTACAATTACAGTTTTTAGCTAAATTATAATCTATATTTTTTATAGTTTTATATGCAGGTAGTGTCATAAAGAGCCTCACAGCATAGGTCTATGTTTATATTGTTTTGTCATCAGGGCAAATGAGCAATAATGAATATAATTACCAACAGAGTAGTTTGATCAAGCAAACTGAGTCACAGAAAGCGTTGTTTCAGAGGTTTGATCAGACAGATGAAGGAGTTAAAATCCTCTAATGTGTCAGGAGCTGTAAGGGAAAAAGTCCCCTGTAAAAATGACGACAGCCCTTATTTTCTTCTCGGTGATAGTAATTGGCAGCAGAATTCCTTTCTGACAAGCTTCTCACCCTCAGCACCTCCAGCATGCAAGTATGATGAACTGCCAACAGCGGAAATAATCCCAAGTATAACTGGGAAGGATCATTAAGGCTTTTTAGAAAACTGCTGGGACCTGAAAGATTTTTTTCTGGCATTCTCAGATGTCTTATGAATGTTTACTTCATTTAAAATGAAAAAATTGAAGAAATTTAATGAAATTAAGTCAATTGAAGGAAAAAGAAAACGTAAAAAAACTAAAAAAAAAAAAAAACTTTTTTTAAGAGAGAGCAGAGTTTCATATTAAAAAAAAATATCTTACTTTATATATTATACCCGTTTTTTTGTGGAATTTCACACTATCCTTACTGTCCCAAATATCCCACCTTAATGTTAACAATTTTAGTTTTTTACACAACTTGGAAAAAAGGCCGGTAATAAAGAAGCATTCATTTTCTTTCCAGGGATAGATTTTTTTTCTCTGCTGGTGGGTAATTTGACACTTGACAGTGTAGTGGGTTTCATGGATGAATGAGTGTATCTATCAGGTTTGCACCTATTTCATTTAACCATACAATTCAGCATGGTGTATTTCTCCCTCCACCATACCTTCAATAACGTCTACCACTGTAGCGACCTACAAAGTCAATATGATGTCTGAGATTTCTTGGTAAAAAAAAAAACCCCACAGATCCTTTAGCTGTAAAAAGAAAAAAAGAAAGGGCAGCAAGTAATTACTGTGCAAACAGAAACTGTGGAGATAAGACTCTATAGATCACGCTTAACTATAGATCACTGCAATATAAGGAGGCATGCTTTATTCTGTTTGTAAGGGAGGCATGCAGAGGAAAAACACATTTTTATGCCTCTGGATGCACTTTAGAAGGGTCATTAATCGAGGAAGCACTGTGGCTCTTTTTTTAGTCCCTACTCTTCGAGGACAGAGCAGAATAATGTGCAAATGATAAATTGAGTTTATGCTGAACTGCTAAATTCCATCTCTTGTGTTAAATCTTTCCCTCTTTCCTGCCAACTTCTCTCATCACAAAGAGTTCGTCAGTGCATTTGAGTGGCCATGTTTATATTTGAAACTGATCAGCTTTGACAGGTCAGGATCCCTTTAGAATCATGGCCCCTAAAAGAGGTCAGTCATGGGATGAATGATTTATTTATGGGGGATTTTTTTCCCCTTTCAGCTGATACAAGATGTATGCTAAAATAATCACTTGGATTCAGTGAAAATATGGCCTACACAGCTTGACTTCTGTAGCAGTGTTCTGAACATGTGCACAGTGCTCTTAATGTTCAAGATGATTGGACTGTTGGAGTCTCTGAGCATGAAGGTCACCTTTCTATCCCACTTGACAAACTCTCAACATAAATCTCCACCAATAAGGGAGCAGGGGTCTATCTTAGCAATGATTCACAACTATGTTTTTTTTGAGCATGTGGTTCTCCCAAAGGCATTTTGGTGCACTGCGCTGCCAAACCCTTTTAAACATGCCTAACTGCACTCTGACTTGACGTATGCCATGTCCAAAACCACAAAGCTTCATCCAGCTAATGGTTCCTTAGTACTCAATCTGATGACACCAACTGTATTTGTCCTGACCTGTTCCAATCATATTAAAACACACCTGTTGATGAAATTATTAGGCATGGTGCATAGCCCTAATTAGCACCATGCAAGACAATGCATTTCAATCAAATTGTGTTTATAGTTTCATTGACTGCTCAATCCTCTCCACTGCTAGATGGTTTATTTTTGCAGTCAAAGAACCCTTAGCTTTCAGCAATTATTGAGGTCACGTCCTATTACCATCTGTCTTTGGCTGCATTGGGAGTAATCCTTGAGTATGCTCCCTTAACCTTACTTAAGAGATGAAGGAGAGCAAGCAAACACTGCAGTTTTAATGAGCCTGAACCAACATCTAATTCCATCACATTGAACAGGGAAATAAATAGCAAATCTCACTTTCCTCTGCATCTGCTGATACTGTTCCACCTGAGTTTAATGAGAAAAAGAAATCCAGTGATGCTCATACCACAGTTCAGTATTTTTATGATCAAAATTAATATAAATAATTAATAGGTTAATCTAAGGCTGATGATTGGAAAGTTCCTGAGAAGTTAACAGGCCTGGCTTGCTCATGACTTTTAACCTACATTGCATCAATATGAAACCCCATGTCAATGTCTTCGAGCCGCTTGTCTAGGAGCTCAATGATGCCTAACAGTGCATGCCAGTGTGTGTTCAGAGCTGACAAAGAAGCTACCATTTTTCACACTTTTCAGTAGCTATCATGCATATTACTGAAACATTACGAAGGAATCCAAAAACTGCATGATCTACAATTTCCCTCTGAGTAGAAACAAAAAGAGTTTGAGATTTGAGCTGGGTATTATTGATGTCTCAAATTGATTCACTTCTCTTCACAGGGTCTTAATTTGATTGAAGTTCTGAATTGATTCAACTGATTTAATTTTTTTTTGGTTAGGAATATTTCAATTTTCATACATATTTTACTTGAGACAGCCAGAGGCTTACTCTGACAAACAATTATTCAGCCCCCTTTGCATCCAGTTTTAGGAGTTTTGCTAGTAACAGCCACATTGATATAATCAGCAACAGTTCCTGTTTAGTAAGTGCAGTAAAGTCAACTACCACTTTGACAGTGTCACTAAATTATTGTACGGCACATGGTCAAACTAGTTGCTCAAAAAGTTTCAGCATAATTTCTGTAAACCTTTCTAAAATGTATTTAATTTTTTATTTATTAATATGATGTAAACTCATATTTAACACATGAAGGTTAAAATGAAACCATTTCCAGAGCAATAATATATATATATATATATATATATATATCCCCCCCAACTGAATATATCATTGCATCTGGAAATGAAACCTAATTCCATATCGTAGATAAATATGAACGTACATAGAATAGCTGCTGTTCTATACGCTCATGTTAGATGGACAAAAAGGAAGTGGATGTATTATTTGGTCAGATGTTTCCCCATTCCAGTTGCTTTTGCATCCACTGAGGTTTTAATAGTCCATATCTTGGGTGATTTGTGTGGATTTACCTTGATGCAGGGGAATATATACATATATAGCAACTGGAATTTGTGACTGTGCTTGAAATTTGCCTCTTTTTACTGTATTGTATCAAAAAGAACAAGCCAATGCTCACTTGGGTTTTTCTTTGCTTTTTTTTTTAAATAAGATGACCACTTTAGTTGTAATAATCAATTTTACATAAAATCAAGACCTTAGAAAAATATATCTCATTTGTGTCCCCCTTTTCCTGGTCAGTGCTGATTTGTATCTCAGACCTGTTTATAATTTCTCTCACCACATTCATAGCCCCGAAATGATCATCCCTGTGTCTCCAACACATCTGCACAGCACCAATGATTTAGAGAAGACATCCACGAACTGCTAGTTTCCTTTTCCTCCCCTGAATGATAAACAAAAGCAACAGGAGAGACGGTCCTAGTGACAGAAAAGACGATCAGCTGATCACAGACGGCCGTCATGATTCACAACAGGAGAGGCAGGAGAGGAGGCGACTGCCGCGGTGTGCTGCAGCAGACAAACATAACTGGAACATGGACAGTGACGTTTGTGCAACACTATAAACACTATAAAAATAGGATTTAAAATGTTGTTGCCTATTTTGTAAAAAAAAAAAAAAAATCTTCTAGGAGTTGAGTTGTCCATAAACTCTTAAACTTGACATTTAGCACAGAGGCATTGTGGCATTACAGTATTCAGCAAAAGAATTATAAATCTACAGTTTTTTAAGCAGATAGAATAGAAATACTTTATTAATCCCTTTGGAGAGTCCTCAGGGAAATTTGGGTACCAGCAGCAATACAACACCAACAGTAAAGCAGGATAAGCACAAGATAGAATATATACAGGTACAAAGTAGAATAGAGGCAATAAGGTGTATAAAAGTATAAAATAAAAGTATAATATAATAGATATGCAACTGGCAATAATTGAGATTTAATAAAAACCAAGGACTACAGGTTGACATAAAGTAAAGGCATGTTTCCCTTGCTGGAGTTCTCTAGAATCTATATCAAGGATATTAATCTACCTGTCTGCAGTCTGATATCAAATGTGATGGATGACGGCCAGCCAATGCCAAAGTCAGCTATTTCTGAGGAGCTATCTGGTTCAGACTCAGTCAAGCACAAATCTGAATGTCACAGTCCTGCTCACATCAAAGGACCCCTTTTGAATTCATTAATTCAGAGAGATGAGCCTCCCTATCAATTACAGCCATGATTAAAATGTTTTAGAGAAGTGTTGCTCAGACTTAGAACATTTTTTACTTAAGACATAACTTCAAACATATAGCCCTCTTTCTTAAAAATGCAAAAAAAATTCAGTTTTTTCATTAAAACAGTACTTTGATGGAAAGGTACGTTTTAAGATGAAACTTGAACAGGAACAACATAGGTTATTAGAGACAGTAGACAAAAAAACAACAAAAAAAAACAAAAAAACACGTGAAGACATACAGTGGATTCAGCTATTAAGAAACAGAAAGACGCTAAACTTAGAATTTATAATTAATAATTCATTGTTTGGCTAAACAATCTCATTAAACGACTTACAAAAATGTTTTAAAAACTCTGGGTTCATATCTTTCCAACTATAATGACCAATGTTTCTGCTTTACAGCTTCCCTCAAAATCACTGCAAATGCAAATTTGTCATATGGACCACACCCTAGTCAATCAGCTGATGGAGATTACATGACCACGCAAAACAGTTTTCTATGAAAAATAAACAAAAAATCATGATAGCCACAGTCAGTTCATTTCTTTGTTTCCATTGATTAGTGCCATGTTGATATGTTGTGTGTGCTTTACATTTCTGCAGTAAGTTTCATTAGTGGCAGTTTCAAACTTTTGATCAGTGCTCAGAAACTTAGTAGATAGAGAAATTCAAGTTTTAATTTTTGTTGTATCTTTCCAAAATGCGATAAAATATGGAAAATGATAACCGCTAATAGAGAAGTGGTAGAAGTAGTATTAGTAGCATTGGCCCACAAACTCTAATCATTATTAACCATTTATTTGCCAGAGTTTTTTAAGTTTTTAAGGCATACCGTAAATGCTAAAAATGGGAAATATTTAACCAGAGTTTTTTGATGGCAGTAAAATCACTCATTTAAATTTTGTATTGTGGCATCACAGGTTGGCAGCAATGTTTCCATCACTTTCACCATAAGCTACACTCGTGGACAAAATTGTTGGTACCCTTTGGTTAATGAAAGAAAAACTCACAATGGTCACAAAATAACGGTAATAATGGTAATGGTAATAATAAATAAAAATTCTATGAAATTTAACCAATGAAAGTCAGACATTGCTTTTCAATCATGCGTCAACAGAATTATTTAAAAAAAATAAACTCATGAAACCGGCCTGGACAAAAATTATGGCACCCTTAACTTAATATTTTGTTGCACAACCTTTTGAGGCGATCACTGCAATCAAATGATTCAAGTTATTTCTGTGACCATCCTGAGTTTTTCTTTCATTTACCAAAGGGTACCAACACTTTTGTCCATGTGTATGTATAATGTGTTTGTCATGTCTATAAGTGAGCCTTGACCACAACCTGAAACTCTCCTAAATATTTTGGAATTCTGCCTTCCAGACCTCGGTTAGGTAAAGCCTCATTGCTGTCATTTTCCATGTGTTAATTCAGGTACTTTGTTTCAAACAGAAGCATCATATTCACTGTCGCTAGATGACCATTCATCATTCTCAGAAGGGACAGTTTGCCCTCCACAATCAGAGATGGCTAATTGCTAAGAAAGTACTTCATCAACAGTGAAAAAAGCGTTGCAATATACTGCACTACATCTCTGTAATCCACTCTGCATCACTGTCTACGCCAGATTCCTCACTGGCTCCATATGATGTCTTTTAAATGCAATTTCCTCATAAACTTTGAATAGACCGCCTTTGTCGTTTCCCTCACCTACACCTCCCTACCAATTGTGTTACATTAAAGATTAACATCTGCCGTCTTGCAGTGGGAAGTAGTAACAGGTTAAGCTCTCTTTCTGGTCACTCAAAACAAAACGCAGCAGAGCTCCACCCCAACATAGTGGGTATCATATGAAACTAAACACTCTACACTTTCAGATCATACCAAGCATTACCTTAGCTGTGCCGACCACCTCACATTAGTCTCAAAACAAACACAAAGCCAACATTCACAATTCACAGCCAGCACATCAGATTGCATGTTTATCATACGGTACCACACAAAATCCCAAAAACTGTTCTTACCAAAAACAATATATTTTATTTCCTTACCATGTTGTGGTCATTTTCAATCTATCCACACTGTTCTTTGACCAAAATTCACAGTGTACTTATCCAGTGAAACTGTGTCAGGATTTCATATGCTGCTCTTGGGAGTTTAACTATAGTTTGTGACTTTCTGGGGCGGCGTGGCTCAGCAAGGTAGAGCGGTCATCTTGTAACCCAAGGGTTGCTGGTTCGATCCTCGGCCAAGTCGAGTTCATGTCGAGGTGTCCTTGGGCAAGACACCGAACCCCTAATTGCTCCTGATGGGTCGTGGTTGAGCACCTTGCATGGCAGCTTCCTCCACCAATGTGTGTGTGAATGGGTGAACGTGATGTATAATGTAAAGCGCTTTGGGTATCATCCCAGGTACAGTAAAGTGCTATATAAATACGGACCATTTACCATTTCTACATCTGGTGACCTTTCAAACAATATCTTACACTTGAACGATACTTCATCCGTCAGGTATATATCTTTGAGCGTAAATACTGGAGTCTCACCACATAGGAAGCATGGTGACACACAGCACAGAAATAGAACTACAGTGATGTCTTTGATTTTAAAGATTTTACTCATTTACAATGACATGAGTTATCAGCATGTCCAAGAAACCTAAAAAAAAAAAGAAATACACCCTTTACAAATAGTTATATGTAGTTCTGAAGACAGCATCAATGCTAATGCTAACTATGACTCAGATTATGTACTTTTTGATTTTATACTGTGAATAGTGGTAGAAACTGATGATATAGTGGCTAAATGCCAGAGCCAAATGGTGAATTGTATACACACAGTATTTTGTAGCCAGATTCCCCTTCCAGGAAGTAAAAAGAATATGTGGCACACTTAGGCACGGTTTTGGTTTATAACTGGCCAAATAGAATCCTCCTGGTACTATCCACACTAAAGCCTTCATAAAATATATGAGCTTTGTGCTATAATCATGTAAGTTGGTACAGTTGTAGTCTAGGCATTACTGAATGCATGAAGTGTCATCTGTATGCATAGAATCATTACTATATTCATGTTTTCCAGTATGTAATCTAAAACAAACAATTAGGCAAAAAAAAAATGTCTTATTTTTTCTTTGGTTTATCAGAATTTGCTCAGGCATATAAATATTCACAATGTTTCACTGGAATTATATTCTGTAAAGTCTTAGCTATCCATGGAGACCATCATTTTGCATATTGACCTGATTATTGCAGAGGTATTGTTGATTTATTTTGGGTAGGTCTGTTTAGGTGAACCACACCCCCAAAAACCATAGGGTTTAACAGGTTAATCCACTCTGCCTTTATAAAATACTGTTTCTAATGTCACAAATAAACTTTCAATAGTAATGCAAGCCATAAAATGTTAAAGCTTGGATTGTGGATATAACTCCAGCTGTAAGAGGGAACAAACACAAACAGCAGTAATTTCTTTCCCAACAGCAAGAGGATGTGAAAGATTGAAGGGTTTGCAGCCTACACTACACACCAAACGAGAAAAAGTAAACACTTGCAAATGTAAATAGTGTTTTTAATACCACTTGTTTAGAAACACCCTCCCCCCAGACAAACACACACACTAATACACACACACACTAGTCCTTCTGAGTCAGACTAATTTTCCTCATCCATCCATTTGGCTTGAAAAACCCTTTGAAGAATGTTTTTTGAGCTTGTTTGTGATGTTTATTTCTGTGGTGCATTGGCACTGCTGTACAGTTGTTCCACTGGGAGTAACAATGAAAAATTATTGATGACAACTTTGGTTTTAGTTTGATAAAAAAGCCATCAGTAGTGTTGGCTGGTAAGGATATATATATATATATTTTTTCTCTTTAAATCAGAACTTTTGTAGTTGCCCACAGCATTATCATGTGATATTTCCCTTGATGACATTGGTCTGTATTCCTTTGCGGGTTTTAGTGTGTATGCTGAGTGCTTTATTTTGTTTTGTTGAACATTCCAACCAATTGCTTCTAAAATAATTAGCAAAGCTGTGTGAAGGACTTCAACAAACAACAGTTTTCATTTTTGCTAATGCCAATGTCCCTTAAAGTGAGACAGGTGATGCTTAGTAAACTGCCTCACTAACAACAACATGCTAACGTTCATGAGCATACTGGTGCCATGTTTTCTTGTTTGTTTTTCTCTATTGTTTTTGCCGAGAAACTTCAAACACAAAATGAATATTGGTAGATAACATGGTTTATCAAGCCAAACATCACACAACTGCTCAGAGGTTCTGTGGTTAGGTAGGCATCCCTCAGACCGTGACACTTCCGACACACTGGGTCTGATTTTATCACAATTCCTGGATTGCATGTTGAGACAAGACGTTTGTTCAGAAGTACACAGCTTCATGTGCAGAGTCACTGTGAAGGAGAGTAAACATGGACAGTAAAGATGCCATCTTTTATTCTCAAAGACAGAGGAGGGTTTTCTTTTCTTTCTTTTTTTATTTTTTTTATTATTCTTTTGTATGCGGAGTATAACTTTGCACCCAAACTGTCAAGCTACACAGGCCAAAGCCTTTTGTTTGTAAAACACAAGACACCTCAAACCTCATCTTTTTCAGGGTGTCTTATATTTATCCTTTGTAGAAGTGTGGCAGCTTTTCAGTGCTGGTCAGAAAATTGCATTGCTCTGTAAATACTACTATTTTTGGGAGCTAAAACTAAAATCACTGGGACCTCATTGTATTTATTGTGACATACAATATTGCCTGTGTGTTTCTGGCAAATCTCACATTAAAAGCCCCAAACTTAACAACAGAAGACAAACCTTTTCCTCATCTGTCCCCACCTTCCTTTTTGTTCTTACCCCAGAAGTGTTACTGAAGGCAAGCAATCAATACAGCTCTCATGCTGAAAGGCCGTAAACCTGAAATAGTACCCATGACAAGCCCTTGCAGGTAATAGGTCAGGTGCATTGATTGATCTGTTCATAAACACACATTTTAGGATGGCTCCCTGTAAAATGTTATATCCTTGTACTGCCAAGCCAATTTAAAGCCAAGAGGCTTGAAATTTATGTGATTTGTCTATGTCTAGTTAAATATTTTAATGTCTCACTAGCACATTTTTTTTACGAGGAATGTAACCCAAAGAGGTTTGTTGGAGTAGATGACATGCTACTATAGATAAATCATTGGTAGTAATTTCAAGTTTAAAAAATTATGAAGTTCCTTTTTACCCACACTAATACTCATGTCTTATTCACATGTACATATTTATTTTGCAACCCACCTATCAGAAAAATGTCATTTTGTTTACAGTTCATCAAAATATTTCTTTTGAAGCTATATTAGTCTGCAATCTACCATACAAATGCAAACTATTGATTTCCGTGCATGGTTCCAGAGATCCTGTGCCAGTCTAAATATGGAGGCATAAAAGTGAAAGTTTTGTAGATGTTTAGGCTTAGCTAAGGATACATTTAGCCAAAAAGGACTAACAAATGTTTTACTTAGTATTATTATTCTTCTTATTATTATTCATTGTCCAAGACAGCTTGGTGTCAACTAGGGCTGCAACTAATGACTATTCTGATGGTCGATTAGTCACCCACTATTAAAACGACTAGTCGACCAATCGGATTATGTATCTCACGATTAATATAAATGGATCTTATTTCACTTTCAGCTTTGAAATTTTGCATAAGGTTATTAAGTCTGACGTGCCTCCTCTTTAAATGTTAGAGCATTGCAGACGTACTTCCGTGGAACACAAGGTCAGCTTTAAAAATCTCACATGTATTTAATTTATTTTGTAAGTTTAATGTGAAGTTATACCAGACTTTTAACATTCTCCGCCGCCGTTTTCTTCCCTAGTCCGCCACCATATTTTTCCCCTGGCGGACTTCAAGGTGCATGTGCAACTCTCAGCAGAGATTAAAAAAGAAGACGATGTCTCACTCTGTATTTTTTTTCCCCTCTTTGTGCATGTGCATTGTGCAACTCTCAGCAGAGATAGGATTAGAAGACGATGTCTCACTAGGTAGTTTTTTTTTTTTTTTTTTGGACAATAGTCGACGGCTAAATTCGTTGTCAACTATTTTTATTGTCGACTATTGTCGACAGCGTCGACTAATCGTCGCAGCCCTAGTGTCAACACATGGCCGGTATATCTTTATACCTATTACTCGTATGGCTTGTTAAATGTGTTGGAATTACGACTGTGTTGACCACATTTCATCCACTCAGGAAGTTTTAATCACATTTTCAGCAACTGAAAATTGGGTAATAAAACAAGCACCGAATAGCTGCATTTAGAAGTTTTTTTTGTTTGTTTGTTTTTGTTTTTTGTTTGTTTGTTTTTTTGGTGGTGTCTGTAACATTGTTGGAATGATAATAAATATATTGTGCTAAACGATTACACTTTCTTAAAATGTTTGTATTCAACGGTGCCCCTTATGATGCCAAGAGGCCTGTTGTTGTCAGCATACAGCCTGTTTCATATTTGACACATAAAAGAAGCTTTAAAACATACAAAAAACAAATCCTCTTTCATCAATTGTCAACAAAACATCAGCTCTGAAATTCTGTCAGATTCTTTCTATGACTTCATCATGACTTATAGACTTTAGTCGTGCATGTTACATATTTCTGGTTTGTGTGATATATAAACCTAGTAATATGACTTCACTGCTTGGGCTTAAAGGAGTCTACATTTAGTCAGATATTCACAAAAGAGAACTCAACCCAATGTTTAAATCAAGTATAGTGCTCATTATATGTGCACATGTATACGTTTGTGTATAGACAATGCCATAAACGACAGCTACTGTAATTACTTGTTTTTATTATGGTGGATGGATCCAGTCGTTTTAAGTATCCACTGGGCATATAATCTGTGGCTCTCCAAAAAAAAAAAAAAAAAATCACACCATATGATTTTGTACCCTGCTTGTCTGGTTGAACCAGCTGTCAGGATACACTTCAATGTCACACAAAAGCTTATGTAGACTGTAGGAGTATTAAATCACCCAGACGCCATTTTCAGGTGATCAGCTTCACATTCTTCTTGGATCTCAGTTGAATCCCTACATGGGTGAAATAGTCACTCAAGCTCTTTTAGCTAGTTTAAAAATCATGATATGGTAGTGTTTCATAAGCTCATAACAAGAGACAGGACCTATACATGATGTGGTAAGACTGAAATTAAATGTATATCATTTAAAGCACAAAAGTACAAGCTGTTTAAAAAAAAGGTTTTATATAGATGTACAATATAGTCCTTTAAAAAAAAAAACAATGTTTGGTGTTTTATTAGAAAGATGTAGGGCCAGTAAGTAAGGAGAAAAAGAGCGCTGACCATTTGAAGTCAAAGGTCATTTTCACTTTCCAGTTTCTTACATTTACCTTTTCTGACATCCTGAGGAGACGCTGTGTCCCTGATCAGATTGAAATTTAGACAATGTGATCTCTCTCCTATCCCCTTTTTATTTGTCTTTTTGTCTCCCCTCACTAATAAGCAATGCTCTTTTTGTCATGCATAAGGGAGGCATTTGCTTCCCTCCTTCAGTCAGACAGATAGCAGGGGAGATGAATGTGTCAGTCACCAGCACTGCCTCATCTCAGTCAGGTGCTCTGAGCAGCTTAGGTTATTTAGAGGTCTGCTGGTTGGTAAACTGCACACAGCTCATTTTCAAAAGTCTTAAATTTGTTTAGGGAAAGCAAAACTGAGCTCAATTTGGTTAGACATTTTCCAGCTGTTCACAGAGCTGTTTTTAGATCTTGGCCTGTGTGGCAATCTAAAATTCAACACTCAATAAATAAATAAGGAGGTAAAAGACACAGTGCCTCAAATGTTTGGTTTCAAGGCTGTTCTTCAGGACCCGTTTACATTGATAAAGCCACTCCTTCCCTACAGAAACTGGAACATTCAGTTCAGTACATCTCTCCATCTGCCTCTCTGCAGCGTCATGTCAATGAATAACAAGCACCCAGCCACAATCTCCAATTATGCAAATCAATGGCAGGATCTAGATATAGGGTTGTTTGTGGCAGATCTAAATGCAGATTCGCTGATGGTTTAAAGTTCTGTCATATTACAGGCATGAATAAAGGACCGTTCTCTTTCACTCTGTGCTCAGCCATGTCTGTAAAATGGCAGCACATGTACACTGGTGTGATGCTATTAAAGCGCAAATGTGTGGGAAACATATTTTTTTTTCTTTTATACTGTTAATTTCTTACACATCACTCATAAGTTTTTTTTCTATTATGAAAAGGGGATATAAAACATGCCACAAACTGATGAAAGGTGGCATGTTTTTGATTGGTCTTCTCATACATAACAATTCATAATTAAGTGAAGCTCTTTTGGCAAGCCCCTCTAATCAGCTTTCTTTTGTTTTGAGTAGTGTCTTGTAGAGGCTGTCCGCTAACAATCGCTAAGTGGTAATTTAAAAATCTGACTCATTTGTTCCCATAAAGAAAGCCAAAACCTCATTCTTAATACAGTTTTGTTGCACAAATAACCTCGAAAAGTAGTTTTTAATGGATAAACTTACTTCAAGTTCACTTTCCATGCATACAGACATTTTATTGAGTTACAGAAACATTTTCCTAAGGCTTTTGTTTTCAGGACTTTGATTCTAGACCAGAGTTTTTTGTTGTTTTTTTTTTTTTTAACATTTGATGACTGAGTGTTGTTATTGAATGACAAAAATTGTCCAGTTTTGTTTGCTCATGTTGCAGCTCCAAAGCTTAGAGAAAACTACTGTCAGACAAATAAACCTTTTTAAACTGTTCAGCCTTATGTTAGCACCTTTTACACATAAACTTCAATTACTTCACTTACCTCACTTACTGCAGGCTTTCATGTGGTAATCAACACTGTGTTATTTAGGCATTGTAAGGATTTGACATAAGCTTGACTACCTGTCTTGTCTGTTCCAAGCGACATGAGAATCTATCATTTTTATTTGAAGTACTTTTTTTTTCCTCTGTTGTAACCTCCCCTCTGCTGTGTTGCTCTCATGATAAAATGTATTTTTTACAGATTTTAATGTCATGTACAAATTAACCATTACAAATTAATCACTGGCTAAATAAATAAATAAATAAATAAATAAATAAATAATCATCGTGGCCACAGTAATGAACCAATCCCAATTAATTCAGGTTTGCCTTGAGTGGATCTACAAAGGAGTCAGGACTGAGAGAAATGCAGCAGTTCAGTTCTTTTAAACCACCCTAATAAGAACCAAAGCTAGTTATTTCAAATATGGGTCACAACTTGGGAGCCTTTTATTTTCTTTGCAGTCAGAGCATTGCATCTTGATGAGGATTTGCACTCACTATTCACTCACTAGGTGCTGGCCTCTGTTACGATTAAAGCATCTGAAGGGTGGCATTTAATTGAAATACCACAATATTTTTAATTACTCAAAAAAGAAGAAAAAAAGAAGAAAACATATCTACACAAAGTGAGGTTAAAAAAAAAAAAAAAAAAAAAAAAATCAAGAAAAATGGCTCCAAATGTTTTCTAATGAAGACATATTTCATCATCTCTCAGTTTCTATTCTCTGGCCACTTTTTAAGAAAACTCTTTTATAGTCCTCCCTGAAGATGCATCTCATTTAAGAATGCAAACCGCTGGGGGGCCAGCCACAAAAGCCTAATTGAAACCCTTTTGAGTTTATGAATAAGAAAACACCCATGTGTAGTGGATGACAGAATGTCTTTAACGGCCTTGCATCATTGCAAATGCAGGGCATGTCGAGCGGTCTTCTGACTGGCCTGTTACATAACCCCACCAGTGCAGGTGCAATTCGTACAGAGAGGATATGAATGGCAGGCGGCAGCTTTTAAGTGACCATCAGCTTGTGAGTGGGGGCAGGCATGACAAGTGATGAGCGTTGCACACCACTATGCATGCTAAAGCTAAAATTGGACATGATATTCAGCGTTGAACTCTTTCTAGTGAGACAATATGACTGGATATGAGTGTAACATATTTGAAAGGAGAGATCTTGAACAGTGTCTTAGTTTTGCACTGAGAGTCTTCAAAGGGAAGTCCATTATCATTTTAAAAAGTAACAAGATAAGAAGATGAGGCTGAGGCTATCTTTTAAGAGATTTGGATGGTGAGGGTGTCACATCAGGACAGTTTTCTATGAAAAATGCACGAGTAATAAAGCAAAAACAACACAGATCTGTTGAAGGTAAATGCTGTATCAAACACCAGAAACAGATCTCTATTCAGTTGGATTAGACTTTGTAAAAGATGGATGAGATGAGGGAGTGAGCTGCTACACATTCTCAGAGTTGCTAGCAGCTGTTCAGGGTAGGGATTTGGCAGGTACAGATCGTGAGGGAGATCGCTACCAACTCTCTCCTCCCCTCCTCCTCCCTCAGCTAGCGATGGCCTCATTTATCTGTCACCACCCCTCCTACTTTCCAGCCCTTCCGCTCAAGACATCTTTGTCTAACGTGCCTTCACCATCGCCATTGAGCTGAAGCAACAAGCCCAGTACTTTTGTTTTTATTTCATCCGTTACTCTCCTGTCATATGCTCTGATGTCCACTCTACTGCTCCAAAAAACTTGACATCTTAGCTGCTACCGGATTCCTGCCATTTAACAGACTCACAATAGGCTTGACATGGAAACAGTAAAAGTCATTCATATCCCAAGTGCTACTCTTTTCTCATGGTTGAGAAAAACACCTTCAGTCTCTTTGGGCACAGAGTGTTTTCTGAAATATGTCTTCATTTAGAACATTGTATCGCAGTACACAAGTCATCTTTCACCATTTCTGCAAATGATAAGAGTGAATTAGGCATCAGTTCTCAACATGACTGATGCCTGCCTTCAGGATCTATCATTAGTCAGGTGCATCTCTCTCTTCCATCACAGGATACTTTCATTGATGATCACAAATCCATCTGATGATGACCCACACCTCTTGTATTAAGGTCAATTAATAACCATTTAAGGCAGTTATTTCACC
Organism: Melanotaenia boesemani; assembly: GCF_017639745.1. Lineage (NCBI taxonomy): Eukaryota > Metazoa > Chordata > Actinopteri > Atheriniformes > Melanotaeniidae > Melanotaenia > Melanotaenia boesemani. The sequence continues at coordinate 18,699,346 of NC_055686.1, read as the reverse complement.
ACAGCAAATGGCAGTATTTACTGATTATGTAAGAGTGATGTAGAACAACAGTAATTAGCCTACAATAAAAATGTATGTTTAGCAATGCTAGTTTATATTAATAGCACTTAAAAAAAACAAAACAACAACAACTATATTTATAGGTTGTTTCTTCTATGTTTTGATACACTATCTATCCAACCAAAGGTTGAGAAGACCATGTGAAGTCTCTATCTACTTCTCAGACTGACATCAATTGCCTTTCTCCCCTGCTCTATACTATGTGCTGATGAAAGCAGAGTGCTTCACCATTTGGACGGCCCACGCCGATAACAGAGCTTTCAGTCTAACAATCGGGCCAAGCAGGTGTTTGGCGTTGAGCTGAGGGAATAGAGCAGCTCAACAGCACATTGGAGGATCAGAAGAGGCTTCTGATACACCTGGTCATGTGCCAAGGCCTCCCTCCTCACACAATCTGGCCTGTTCTGTTCCTACTCAGTGGCAGACGCACCTCCGGTGGCAGCTATGATGGACGCTAAACTCTTCTGGTGACAAATGTAGAGATCATTCGCTCCTTCCCACACAAGTGTTTAAACATGATGCATTGCTAATGCTGCTCACACTCCAGATATTATATACTGAGTGAAATCCTATTACTCTTAGATTATAGGAGGGAAAAGGGGTTTGGATATATTAAAGTCAGAGGTATTATTTTACATGGCAAACATCTCTTACAAATATACGGTCACATTTAAGAAAAAGACATTTTCTTAACCTGCTCAAATTTCATGCATGTTTTGAAACCACAGGGCATGTCTTTAACCACATACATAATAAACAGGCATGAAAATCCCTGGTTAACATTTGAATAATTCTTTGTTGTAAACGTTCTGACAGTTTCAATCTGATTTTCACTAAATAAATGCAGTGTTTAAGAAAATTTGCAGCGTGGAATGTTTATGCATAAAAATTAAGCGAAACTACTTATCTCAACATTAAATCCCATATAATAGCAGAGTTGTAAATATATAATGTTGGCTCCTCATTACATGCAGCTGGGTTTAAAAGCACATTCCTACCTTCACACTGTATGTGCAGACATAGTAATTATTTCCATAGTACAAATTTATCGCCAAACCCGTGTGCAGAAAAGGTATCAACAATATCAAAGGCACTCTGAGCAATGGGAATGATCCCATCCCACAGGGTCTGTGAGTGGAAATAAGACAGATACAACTGAGTGAGCCTTGATGGGAGAAAAAAAATACAAGTAAAAAAGAATGTAGCTTTTGCAAGGCCTGACTTTGGCGAACATAGGTCCTTGTTCACCAAAGTGAGGGCTTCTAAAATGAAGAATTTAGAGAAAGAAAATACTTTTTTATGCAATTGGACATCAAAATACTCTAAGCTATTGGACTATTATGCATTGATTTTATTGTGCACAGAATGTCTTTACTAGAGTCAGAAAATGCTCAGGTTTGCCTGTAATATAAACCCCAATCCCTTACTGGCAGATAAAGAAATTTGAACAAGGATAGCAGTGGCCCAGTGGGAAGAAAAAAAAAATCTTCTAATATATTCTGTCGTCTAGAAGTTTTAAAGCAGATGGCAATGTTAGTTTTGTTTGATAAATATACGACAAAGAAGTGTTATGTAAAATTTTAGGTTTGGAAATACAAGCAATAAAACATTTTAAAACCATCTGATGTCAATGGGCTGCCCACACTACATAAGTATTTATATTGTTCCAATTTAAGTAGATGTCCACTTTATCAATGACTTGCTTTTTTATGACAACCTCTTCTATGTAATTGAATGAATGATGTCTTTTTGTTTCCTTTTTTTCTTCTGAAATGACTTATTTGATCTTGGCTGTAGATTACCATATCAAATTACACATAAAAAGGGGGCTTTAACTAAAACAACACAATCAAATGGTATTTTTTATAGGATATCATTGAACACATACAAAATTCATTCATATAAAAGTTAATATATTCTGTAGTTGAAGATTGTGCTTGATGTTGCATTTTCAGGATGTTATCGCTCGACATTATGGGTGTTATCTTTATAGCTATTGTTTTCATTAAGATTATTATCCATGGTGTGGACAACCTTTTAGCTAAGTCCTTTGCAAACACAAAAAGTTCTTTAAATTTAGTGATTGATAATAAAAATGGAGTACATATATTATTATTCAGCATCCATCCATCCATCCATCCATCCATCCATCCATCCATCCATCCATCCATCCATCCATCCATCCATCCATTTGATATCCAGCAGTCATGTAATGCTAGGGTAAACCTTCTTGCTGTGAGGTGATGCTAACCACCATACCATCATACAACAGTTTTTTTTTTTTTTTTTTTTTTTTTTAAATATTCTGTGACCAAATAATATATTCTAAAACAGATAGTGAAAATGCATAGCATAAACCTGTCTGTCAAAAAATTTTCAAATAAGATCATTTTATTCTTGCATATACATATAAATTGCTTATATTTTTTGGGGTTTGTTTAAATTCCTAATTATTATGTTTTTCTAAGGATCAAACAAGACATACTAATGTATTAAATCCTGGGCTATAAAGATGGTGTTTTATTACTTATTTTTCCAATTTTCCTCTTAAAAAAACAGCATCTTGAGCTATATTTACGAAGAGTCATAGAGAAATATAACTTCTGTACAGCCAACAAGGTTGCAGTTATATACAATCATTCCCTCATTCCAATTTAAACCACAGAGCCCCTTTTTTACCTTCTCAGTGCAGCATTTTAACCCTAAAGCTTTTGATGTTTGGGACTGACAACGTCAAATTTTTTACCAACACCCTATAAATATTCAGATCATTCTGTAGGCTTTTTTCCTATTGTAACATATTGAATTATACCAGTGAAAGATATGGTTATATTACTGAATTATTACATAACTAACTCAGTGAATCACATAGTAATTTCCAATTACAAATTCTCAACTAAGCTGCAAATTTGTTTTTTAAAAGGGTAAGATTCATTTAAAGCAGCACTGCATCATGTTTTGTCCTTACAACTGCATCCTCAGTCTCCTCTTCACTGTCTTACATGATGTCTAACTAAGTCCTTGCTGAGCTGATAAAGCTGTGGGACATCAAGGACCATCAAGGTGATGCCCATAGTTATCAGGCTCTAGTGCTTTCTATAGAGCTCAAACCATTGCTTATGGAAAAATGACAGAGCTTTAGTGACAGCAGAGAGATGTTAGTGGTTAGTGTTGGTGAAGAAAGTCAAAGCCAAAAAGTGATGTGTATTTTTAAATGCTTAACTTTGTGTTCTCAATATTTAGATTTTTTCTGTGGGGTTTTTAGTTACTGTTTAGTAGCTTTTATAAACAGTTTTTTATCCAAGGTGTCCTGTACATATGTGCACTATTATATTATTTTTTTTAACTTCGAAGTGGATTAAATTGCATGTGGTTGAACATTTTTGTGCAGCACCAATGTGCTCCTGCATTCAGATACTGGAAGTAGGCAGTGCATCCATAAGGTGTTGCACGACAATATGAAGCAGCCAGGCTGTTTCTCGCGTGAAGCCATGATTGCTCAGAGGTGTGAACAACAGGAGTGTGATTTCTGTCTTCAGTTTGCAAACGGCAATAACTGGCCTGAGATGGTTCTATCAGAAAATGATATTTAAACTAAAACACAGAGCATTTGCATTTGCAGAGACATAATAAATCATCTACAAGACTCACTACTGTCAGTGGTGTAAAGGAACTATCACTGACTATTCTTCTCATTGCAGAAGCAATCATTCACTGCCAGTCAGTTGTTCTCAGAATTCGTGGACAAAAGTCTGCAGATTTTATTATCATTCTTGCAGTGATCTGAACTACAGGGCAATTAGTCATCAGGAACTGTAATCACTCAGAGTCTAAGCATGCATTTAATTACAGGAGTATTAACAAAAAATAATCGCTCTTGAACACCAGTCACACAGAATGAGATTTGGCGAGGGGACTCAGAGATGATTACTGCCTGTAAATCTAGCCATAAAATTGGAGGCTATTATGTCTCCTGCTCAAATGGCTTGTTCAACAAAACTCTAATCACATGCATAATTTTCCATAGTTCATTACTGTAGTTCATTAAGATACTAGAGGTGCTTTGCACAGTGAAGCCTGTTTCTGTATACGACTGCGTAGAACATTTACAGTATTCTGCTGGCTCTAAATGTTGAAAGAATGAAAATGACATTCAGTTGCATTGCTAAATGATGCCGCTTGTGTAATAGGTCCATTACAAATTATAATTTTTATTTCTTGCATCAGTTAGCTTGTAAAAGGCACCCCATTGCCATATGATGGTGTTATTCTTAACACAGCTTGTAAACATAAATTAAAATCATTAAATTATTTATGAAGCACAGATTCTTTGTTACTGCTCTCATTCTTCCTGTTAGTCTGTCCTCATCTTCTCTTAGCTATGATCTGACAGCACGCAGCAGTCTGGGCTGCACAGCAGGTGGCTGCTGGGTAACATGCTGTCTCTTAAGTGACCGCCCCTTGGCAACCGCTAACCTCGTAACATGTGCGCAGAGTTTTACAGTCTAACCGCCTTGTGTGTCAGCCGTGACCATGTAGCAACCCAGGAAGTCTGTCCAACACACTGAGTTGATAGCAAGAGGAGCTCAAGCGGAGAGGACATCAGCCTCAGGGGTTTGCTTGTTATATATCAACTTCACTTAAGCAGGTAAATCCCAAATGTTCAAATAAAAACATATACCCATTAGCTTTCATTGTTTCCATATGCAGGAAACCAGTGAGTCAGATTGGTTTGTTAGTTTGTGGAGAATTTATTTTAGTCAGCATAAGTAAAAATGCTAAGTTGGGATTAAGAACCATGATGCTGCAACACCACCAGAACCTTTTAATACTATTCAGATTAAAAAATTTCACATCCACTTCCTCCAGCATTTTTTTTAAATAACTAAAATGAGCTCTTGAGTGCACACACTATAAATAACAGTCTTGCAGAAGGAAGAAAAACAAAACAAAAAGCAAAAAAACAAAAAAAAAGCTTCCTCCAGCTACAGAAATCAACAAAGATAAGTCCACCAGCAGTCATTTGTCTTCTGTCGAAATTGGTGTTGAAGCCTCCTTTCCATTCTTATCACACTTGGCAGTTTGTGTTATGTTCATATGCAGTTATACAGTGAGTGCCCTTCTCCCTGACAGCTGGGCAGCAACGAAGGAGGAAACGCATATTTCAGGAATGGGTGCCCTTCTGCAGGCTCAGAGGCTTAATGTCACGGGGATGCACATAAAGTAGTATTATTTCCATGGCGATTACTGTTGTTTTAATCAGACGCAAATGTGCCTGCTGATTGACTGCAGGAATGAAAACAAACACAAAAGCAATCAACTGAGCTGCAGTAGGATTATCTTTTTTCTGTGGATTTGTCTACACAAGAACACCTGATTCAACACGTACATATACATCTACAAGCTTCTAGCCAGGTGCAGCTGTGTTGACCGAGGTGCTTTTTTTTTTAAAGAATGTCTTTTATTGTTTCACCTTTTATGGCAAAAAAAAAAAGACTCCAACTGCTTTTATCTGGATGTGACTGACCTGCTGGCACAAGCTTTTCAATTTGAACAAAGCCCTCCAGTTTTGTGCTCACACAAATATGATATACACGTTTGCAAAGAGAGGAAGTGACACAGTTCCCAAACACTTCACATGACAATGCAACTTTTGAATGAAACCTGGTTTATGATTCTGCTGCAGTTTACGGGAAGTTTATAATTACCAAACAGCATTAATTCAGAAACATTTGCTTATAAAACTTGGAAGTATGCCACCATCAAAATGCAAATTTTCCCCACCAGCTAGATTCACTGATTCACTACCTTTTCAAGTGACATATAGTCCCCAGCTTCAATGATTATCAGGCTTCAAAAAAAGTTGTTTGAATGACCGAAAACCATACCATGTAGTAGTGTAAGAGTCAGACAAAACTGTTTTTTTACACTCAGGAACTGCATTAATTGTCACTATAGACAGTGACTAAACAACTGCCTTAAACAATTTACCTTCAATCATTTTTTTTTTTCACAATAGCATTTGCTTAGTGTGATGATTGCAGGGATAAAAGCACAATTCACTCATCCTGCAAGCCATTTCCTAGTCTTAAAACGTATTTGCTGAAAAACTGCTGCACTGAAACAGAGTTCAGACACAGTAGGCAGCAGATTGCAGATAACATCTCTCCCTTAGCCTGTTCAATAATAGGTTAAATCAATACTTTCTCATCTTTTCTTTGTGAATCTCGGCTCTATGAAAGCAATGCTTAATCTACAATGTGCAACAATTAACTATGTTAAACAAATCTAGGCAGAGAGAGATGCTATAGGATTCTACACTCACAGTTATACTTAGGAAATTAGTCTTTTTTTTTAAGATGAGGATAAAATACAGATAAACAGTGCTTTCATTTCCACAGGTGAAAGGCAGGTCAACCTTTATCTAAAGTTATGGCTGAAATCACAGTGTCTGGCCAAAGCTGGTGTACTTTCATGACTCACCTGTTTTGTCTCACATACACTTGACAGCACATTGCAACAACAGGCTGTAATTTATAGGCAAAACATACTAAGAAGAACAATTAGATTTCATTATTCAGCTGGTAAGATTTCCTTGTTTTTTCTAACAGTGCATGGACAAGCAGACCTGTAATAATAATAGATCTAACTGGTCAGAACAAGGGTGGGGATGTTTATTGTGGCCAGATTTGTGTATCTTTTTTTTAATCATTCTGCTTTGGTTTTAAGGATTTAAAAAGACATTTTTACACTTTCACAAGTGTCCTTCATTCTCTCAATAAACTGCCAATCTGTGAATACAGAGAGCCAGTAATAAGTATGCTTTTAAGGACCTGCATTCGTTTTCATTCATCTTTAGCTTTAGTGCTGTTAAACGTTAAAGTCTGCTCTTATGAAGAGAAACAGAAACATAATGAGGCATAATTAACTTGCTTCCCTAGACAACTTAGGCCTTGGAGCATTAAATGTTGCTCTTATAGACAACACCAGTTACTAAATAATAAATCACAATCCCGCACTCAAAGCGTAAAATATTATGAGGGGCAGCCATAACTGCAATCGATAAAAATTATATTAAAAAATAGACTGTGAAATGATAATTAGGCCTGCAGGCATTTTACATTAGAATCCATTGGGCTTAAATGTGTTGTGATTCTTGAAAACAAACACATATATAAATAAAAAACCGATATGAAATCTTAAGAAATTCACTCAATTTTACTGTGTCAAATTTAAAGTCATGTAATCCATCTATGTCAATATTGCAGTCAACTTTTTATAAACCCATCAATATTATAATAGTACCACATGCAGAGATGTGATACAGTGGGCGAGAAGGATGATAATACCCGACGTGTGATCATATGATGTTCATGCCGAGTAAAAACTGACAAGAGGAGACAGTAATCCCTGCTTATCCTGCTGCAAATTGTGACTGTAATCTGAGATTAATGTCCAGGAAATGTCCTTAAAATGCGATTGTGTACAAGGGCAGATGTTGCAACATCTCAAGCCGTACGTTGCTTTGCACTGGAGATAGTAGATACATGAATGAATGCTCTTGTTCTTCGGTCTATCTGAATCTGGTGACCTGGGGGAACAGTGCTAGAAAGCTGCCTTGTCAAAGACGGAAAGCTTTGTCTTTTTTCCATGAGTACTTTCTTCTCTCTTTTCTTTTTCCTCAAAAGATTGCTGCAAAGAAGAAAGCATAGGGTCTGTGAGGTTTCAATGATGTGAAGTTTCCCTACACATGAAACCATTCGCCAGCTTAAGAGGCAAAAATATGGAGTTTTTTTTTTTTTTTTTTTTTTTTTAACCATTTCTTTTATGTTTTTTTCCTTTTTGGGGTTTCCAGGGAACCATATGTTTTTTTTTTTTGTTTTTTTTTTAAGAAAAATAGTATTTAGAAATAAACATGGAATTCGGGGTTGTATCAAACAGAATTTATGAATGCATTCTTGTTTTGTAGTATTGGCTTTGGTCATGTTTATTTTATTCATTTGCATCTATTTCAGATTTTAATTTGTTGACTCACAGCGGGCCAATATCGTTTTTTTTTTTTTCCAAAAGTTAAATACTTTTCCTAAAAGGGCTTATTACTCTAACAATTATTATATACCATCATCACAAACCATCAGGAACTAGTTGGAGCTGTAAGTGTGTGTCCTTTTCTCACACTGAGCAAGTAGTGAAATGGTTAAACATATACAGCTGTAATGGACAGTAGCAAAGCCTTGAGCAGTGACTTAATGCACTGCGCTGAGGCTGCTTCACATCCCCTCTAATGGATCATTTTTCACCTGGCACCTTAGTTCTCTTAAGATCAACTGAGAGGGATCAGCTTTATCGACCCCTTTCCTCTACACCGATTCAGATCAATAAGAATTCCTGCATTATAAACCACCGGTATTATTTCCAGTGTTGTTGCTTCTCATCATTATCCCAGTCTTGTCAATTGAAATCACATAATGAAATATGCTAATACAAATCATTAGCTAAAGAATAGCAGTGTACTCATAGAGGGCAGCTGTGCAATGTATTTTAAGCAAAACCACACCTCACATCGTCTTCTAATTAAAAGTGATTGATTGTAAAAGCCTCATGATGTCCATCTTTAGCCTCAGCTGTAGCACTTAAAATGACAATTGCTCTAGCGAGTTGTCTTCATCAATGCCCAGATCTATTCCCAGGGTCTACATTCTGTAAGATGATTCATTGACATGTTGAAATAGCTGTTGGTAGTCTGCGAGATTGTTAAAACCTGCGGGGGGGTATGTGCGCTCTATCAGTATGCAATACATCAAAGATGCTAAGATGCCTCAATGATGTGCTCGCTGGCATGATCAAAACAGCATGCTTAAAATGCAAAATCGTACCCTGTGATAACTAAGATGCAAAAGCTGCACTAATACAAACAATAATCCAGAGAAAACAAAGGAAGAAACTTAACACATTGTTATGAAGAGCCGTCAAAGAAAATTGAACTTACACTGAACCTTCATCAATTTACTAACAGGAAAGAAAAAGATGACCAGATATCATAAATTAAGATGAAAAAAGGAAGCATTTTTTCTGCATTTTTTGACACCAGGATCAGACACTTGGGGAAGATCTCAAATGGTTGTTGGGGGGTTGGAGAGAAAAATACATTCTTACTTTCTCCTGCGGCATTTCCAGTCCTTATTATGGGAAGCTGCTCTGGGTTAACAGCACAGGGATGCCGCTACACCTGTGAGGATTATTGGCAATACGCTCCCACAAAACAGTTGCGCACGGCAAATAATTGTCTTAAGGTGAATAACAATACTATGTTATTCTGGCAAGTGGGGGTGGGGTGGGAAGGTTATTACAAACCAAATAGAGTTTATTCTCCAACCAATGTTTAATTTATGAGATGCCTATATGAGGTATGTTACTCTTGGTTTATATTCATGGTTTACACACAAAAATGCAAGGGAGGAAAAGGATTTTGCACAAGGAAGTGCTTGCAGGGCAACGCCAATATGCTTATAACACGGTGGTACAAGCACTCTCCCCAGAATGAGTTTGGATTTTGTGAATGAACCCCTCCTTATCTGCACTGCTCGGACTACCGATCAGTAAATGCTGCCTTAGGCTAAGTCCTCTCCACAGCAAGCAAAGATTCAAACACATTTGCAAATTAGCCTGTTTCTCTAATATAAATAAGCTAAGATGTGGAGAGCCAGAGGTAAAACATATTAGAATAGCCTGGCTCAGCCATTACTGGGTAGAAGCATGCAGTGTTGCCTCAGGTTAGTAACTAAGCAAGACTGCTGTGACACTGACAGAATGAGCTTGTATTTCTGACCACAGCAGGTCATGCTGGACTTGGTTGTGACTCATGTTAGGTTAAACAGATGCCGTGTAACAAGGAAAATGAACTATTTGGTTAATCCACTGTCAGTAGGAGACAAAAGCTTTGCAGGCTCTTATTATAGACATAGGCTGCTGTGCTTGATTAATATTTAACCTTTAATATATCTCTCATTAAAAAAAAAAAAACTCAAAAATAAAAAACATTGACTACTTCTAAAGATGATTGTAGCTTCATTACAGTTTTGTACTTTATTGATTTAGGCTAGATTTTAGACTGCATTGGTTAAGCACAAAACATTTTATTATTTTAATGATTAATTACTTTTGATGTCTGGAGAATTACAACAAATAGTAGGTGGGAGTTTAAAGTTTATTGTAACTACCTATTTAACATCATGTTTTATCTGTATACTTTGTTTTCTTTTGGTCTCAATGGGCACTTTACCTCAGCACATTTTTAAGTTTCAGCATGTTTGACTTAATCCCCCTTCCTTATCAGCTATGCTCCAGCAGCCTTGTTCTATAATTAGTGCCTGATGGAGATGATATGATTAATAATTGCACAAATTAGTGTTGCCCTGAATCTTAGATCATTATTTAAAGACGATAGGGTTAATCAGGAAATTTTACTCTGATTTTCTACGCTACAAACATGGATTTGGATAGAGTAAAATGAAAAGTTCATCTGTGAGTCACACTGTAAGCTGTATATTCATAACATTACACAAATTACTACATGTCTTTAGGGCAGATAATCATAAAGGTTACACAGTTTTAATTTTCAAGGAGCCTTTTGTATTTGCGTGTGTGTGTGTGTGTGTGTGTGTGTGTGTGTGTGTGTGTGTGTGTGCGCATGTGTGGACAGTACAGTTAAATTATAATCACCTACTTTTATACTATATGTCTATATATTTATAGTTATATATATATATATATATATATATATATATATATATATATATATACTACATGGCATTTCATGCATGAAATAATGCCTTCATATTATCAATCTTGCTAATATTCATGTGTGCTGTTGTTATTTTACTGCTATCAATATTTAGAAAAAGCAAATGCTCGGGAAGAGAGAGGTGAAGTGAAGTCAAGTTGGTTACTCCATCCCCTACAAGATGCAGCTTTGAAATGAGGTTGAAATTCATGGTTGTTGTAATGTCTCTCTGTGGTACTTTGACCAAAGCATGTGACAGACATGCAATCAATGAAAAAAACATTTATTGACTGTGTTATTACTTTAAATGATTTGTCAGTCATTGCGGTAAAATGCAGAGTTGAGTTAATCTGTGGTTTGCATTTGACCTGCCCATTTAATTGGATCATCTTCCATGGCTCAGTAGACAAGTAAATGAGACTAATGGAGTTATTCACAATGCAGGGAGAACATATTTGCTTTTTAATTACATGTATGTGTGTTTATCATGGTTGCCTCACATGTTTTGCATTGTTTGTGCATGTCCTCAGAAATTATCGCTATGCATCTGCAAGCTTTAATATGTGAGTAATTGAATGGACTAATTTAACTGGCTGTAAGGTCAAGGACTCAACAGCAGTAAAAATGGCAACGTTTTGAAGATTAACCTCGTCTATTATCACTTTGTTTATAGTTTTGTTAACACCCAAAAAACTCAGCAGCATTATCCAGTCTGAGTTCTCTAATGTGCACCCTAGTGGAATCCTCCAGTATCAAGTGTAGTACAAACATGAGTATGTGAACAATAAGCTGGATGTCTGTGTGAAGGCAAGGTTAAAAGCTAGTATATTCTCAGCCTAAGTTTGCCTGATACTGCAATGCTGTGGACTGTGTAAAAGAATTTTCAGGATTTCCAGTTCCTTCAAACTTTGTCTGTTGAAGTTCATCAAACAAGTAAGAAAAGCCAAGGGTAGTTTTGTCAAATGATGCAGTGGTTATAAAAGCAAGATTTCATTAGAGAAGTGTGAAAGTGTGGATATGCTTTAAACAATTGTGCATTTTTGGCTGTGTTAAAACTCATGTACCCAGTCTCCCAGGTACACTCATACCACATTATCTATGTCTTTCTTAAGTCCGGTTTTGAATAAAATAACAAAATGATTCTTTTTCTTTCTTTTTCTTTTTTAGTGTCATATAAATGCTCTTCCTGACAATGTAGCATTTGTAGTGGTACTGGTTAACAATGGTATTATTAGAATGAATAATGACCCAATAATGTAAAACAAAAGGAGGTGTCAAATGCCATTTGTGTAGTACTCACCTGGTGCATCACTGCTGAACTCTGTTTTTGCAGTGAAAACCCTTGACAGCACTGACATTATTATCTGGTTTCTGCCTTAAGCCATATGATGCAGTTTTGACACCCTTGTCTCAGAGTTTCCCCTCAGTGCAAGCCAAAAAAGGGTCAATTGAAGAAAATGAAGAAAATTGCAATTTAAATATTCATAAGGCTCTTTGTCTTTTCCTTCCCATTGGTGATGGAAAGAGATTGTGCTATTCCACTGTGGATTTTGGCAATTACCTCTCTCTGTAACCTCGGTGTGTCCAAAGTCACCTCTGTGCTCTTGAGAGGCATGGGCAACCTTAACATAATTGTGAGGTTAGAAGAGGATGCCAATAGATTGGATACTTCTCAAGCTGACATCATTTTATGTTAGTTGAATAGAGGCTCATAGCTGCAATGTCTACAGAGAATTAGTCCTAATGCCATGGCTGTGCAGTCAGAAAAAGATTACATTGTGTAATTGCATGTCTAGCTCTGGCATAACGAGCTATTGTGCAAGCCAAGCGGAGGGTCTTGATGTCAGGTAAAAATAATTTTGTTTTCTTTTTACTCACACCAGTTTTCTCCTGATTTAATTTTTGGGAAAAAAAATATATGCCTTGCTTAAAAAAGAATAAATAGAAATGTGCCCTAGTCCTCCAGGAGTGGCTGCTCTTGGCCAATTTAATCTTTTAAAAGTACGATGTACCTAACCATGTGTTGTGACAGCAGTGCCATTAGGGGCTGCATAGGATCTTGGCAAAAAGCTTCAGCTAAAGGCCAACTCACTGCCAGCTCTGTCACACAATCATTCCACTGCGGACCATAGGGAGTCCACTCCCCAGTGTCTCTGTTCAGTGCCAATTATACCATCCAACTGAATTATGCCCTTGAGTGGCATTATTAACCGTTGTTGAGGGATCCAAACATTTGTATTCATTAAGGCTTGTTCACAGGAATGATTGAATGATCGGCCAGTCTAATTACCATTTGAATGACAGCAATGCATAAGAAGTCTAAATGTTCATTTTCACCATACTTTGCAAAAAAAAAATAAAAACTTTTGATTCCCTTCTGGAAGGTAGTCTTAGCTTTGATTGTAACACTGCAAATTATGCATTCTATCCCAATCTATGTTCCAGTGGTAGCCAGGACTCGATTGGAAGTTGATCCATGCAGATGAGTTTTCAGTGTAATGAAGCTGTAAATCAAAGGCCCAACGTCCTCTCCTGGCTAACTGGCACTGCAGCTGATGCATTTCCCAGTACACCTAGTAATGGTATTTACACAGAGGATTTTTGGATTCTGTCACCAAACGTTACAGAAAGTCATTTTACCTTCTTCCATCATCAGTTCACAAATTCCTTGAGAATACACTGGGCAAAAGACTAGAGTCACATTCACCAAAGTCTCAGACATCATCAAAAGGTAGGTTTTGGGAAATATGGTTAAGTAAGTCTTCAGAAATTTGTGTCTGTATGTGGTGGAAAGTAAAGGGCTGTTTTTTTTCTGAGTACTGTACTGTACTTGAGTACTTCAGTACTTACCTTCATGCGTGGTCAAGTCTCTTGTTAGTTGACACTTTAAAAGGTACTGTTGTTTCACCTAACCTGGATAACTAAACCTTTTGTATGAGTAGAATATATTAGAGTAAACAGAGCTAATGAATCAATATAACATTAAACAGTAAAGCAAAAGTAAAAGATAATTGTATTTTTTTTCCTGAAGTATATGTGCAATTTTACCTTTTCTTTATCTGGGTTGTCTTTGTTTGCACCCACTGTGACATACCTGAGTGGGCTACTTATGTCACACTTTGTGTCAAAAGGCCATCTCAATGGGAGCAAGTAGCCAGTTGGCAGAGCGTCTCCCCTCAATGAAACAGCCCAGGTTTCTGCACGCCCCAGTAGTTCACCCCTTTATGACCACTCTCTCCCTGCCCTGTCCTTTGAGTGCATATATCTGTTGTTGGTGGGTCAGAGCCAACAAAGCAGCTTGCACCTTTTTAAGTGTGACTTCAACTCTGCAGGAAGTAATAGTCTTTTCTTTAGCAGATGTTTTCTTCTCTTTGGTAATATTCACTCTCAGTTTAAGGGCGCTGGAGGCTACAAAGCCAGTGCTGACTTTTTCTGCATCTGCAAGGTTGTTTGTCTGTTGCCAGGATAAATGCAGCAAACTTTTCAAAATTTGACTGACTGCTCTTGTGGACATATTTCTTTAAATGGACATGCAACCTGCAAGATAAGTGCTGCTTTTGTTTTCATTCTTTAATGTAAGTACATCTGTGCAAAAGCTTGTTACATTAAAAATCATTAAAGTTAACCATTTTCAGGATTAAATTTACTTGGACACCAAAAATCAAAGTTAGACAGTTCCAAGGAAAAATCAGTCAAGAGCTGGTCTGATCCTTTCTCATATTCAACTTAACAGAACTGCTACTTTATCCATATTTAATCTCCACCATCCCAGTTTCCCTATGTGCACACATATAATAGGCTAGAATGTTCTGTGACTCAAAAATCAAGTTTTGCAGCACAATTTAACTTAATGGTTATGTGGATTGAAAAGGCAATATAGAAAATATTTTGATTCAACTCATTCTATAGAATTTTGAACAACTTTTTATGAAATAACAAAAATAATAATCTAATGGATTGCAGTGTATATTGTCTGTTTCAAAGAATTCACCAAGAAAAAAAAAAAAAAAAAAATGAACCTTACAATCTTCAGGTTTACTTTTTGCTTAATTTAGGCTCTACATTCTATTTATGTAATTAAATAGTGAATAATGGATGCATACAGTACAATGATTTGATTAAAATTTTAACAAAACTATGTCTAGAAAATCAAAATTTAGAACATGGCTGCCTCAGTCAGTCAAGTGATACACCGTGGAAACTCATCAGTTTCTTCCTAACAGAGTGTGTGTGTGTGTTTGAGTTTGGGAATGCTGGTGTGTGCACATGTACACACATGTCCATGACCCTGCCATCTCAGTACACTAGATAATCCACATGCTGGACAAGCACAAACTGCAGTCTTCCAGAACACTGCAGAAGGTAATTACAAATTAGGCCAGCCCTTGGATCATGTAGCAGGCTGCATTCTCCAGCACATCCCATCACCCAGACTCTCCCTGGCCAAAACAGGCTTAGACCAAGTGAACAATGAATCACACCTCCCCGCTGTGGCAAAAACACAAGCAGGCATCCTGCACTAAACCTGCTGGGGACTGCTGTCCTTAGTGAATGGCTTACCAGAGAATTTGCAACAGGGGTCACTTGGGAAGACTGCACACTGAGGGAAAAATCAGGGGAGGTATACACGATGCAAAATTCTGAGCCAATCAATTCCTTTTGTTTTTTTTAGAGAAGGACTTCTTGGTGGAACTGACATACATACAATTTGCATTGGTACCCTTCTATGTCCTCTTCAATAGAGGAATAAAAGCCTGCCAGCATCCAAAATACTTTGTATACAGGTAGTGGCAGGTTACTTTCTCTAGCAAATTTGTGACATCTCTGATTCTTCTGATAATCATTACCAAAAGTTTATAGCTACAGTAGTCTCTTTGCAAGATGTACTGTACAATAAACCCTTAAACTCCATAAACTCTCTTGTTTGTGAGAATGTTTATGTAAGCCCCCAAGGCAAGGGTGACTATCATTTTGAGCTTGTTGGTGTGCGCACACATGCATGTGCCTCCTGTCTTCACGGTCATCGGCGCTGATGATGTGTTCAAGGTGGCAGTAGAGCTTGGGGACAATACACTGGGCGAACACGAAGGGGAATACCAGCCATTGAGATGTTCCAGTTCATGAAGTGTGCAAATCAGGTGACAGGGTAGGGACGGAGATTAGAGGGGAATGAAACAACAAGGCTAGGGCTAGACTACCTCATCTGGGAAGAGAGGAAAGGATTACGGGGATCGAGAGGACAGACGGGCAATGAAGGAGAGGGAGTAATAAAAGGAGGGATACAGAGACAGACAGAAAAAAAACATCAAAAAAATCCCAAAAGAATTCTTGATGGGTCGAAGTACAAAGTGGAGATGGTCTGACTTTAACGTGAACTTCCCCATATCGGTTAAATGTTCCCAAAGACTTCAAGAAAACAGCTCACAGTAGTTTTGACTACCTTCCTCCAAAACATTTTTTTTTCATAGCTAGTTGCAGCATGAATTAATAACTACGCAGAGCAAACATGATACATTATACATTCTGTCCTGCCTCAGAAGACATAAACAAGTCTGTACACAAAGTCATCATGCATGTCATTTTTTTCTTGGGGCATCAAAAATAATAATAAAATAAATAAATAAATAAATGAATAAATAAAACAGCTCTAGTGATAGTGGACTCTCCAACATCAAGGTTTCAAATGAGGTCTATGTTGATTTTTTTTTTCTTTTTTTTTTCTGTACCCCATGTTGTCACCATGGCAACAGGGTTTAAGGATTTGGTATAAAAAAAAAAGAAGAAAAAAAGAAAAGGAACGAAAAGAAAAAACGGTTCTCAAGAGTTGCCAACATTTACAGACAAGTTGGTGGGTCCCTTTGCACCCTCGTTTCTTTATTTCTTCTTTTCTTTGTTCCTCAAATTTTCCAGCATTTTTCTGGGGATTTTTTTTTTTAAATAACCAGATTGGCGTGAAGAGCAGCGCTGAAGTGGTAATGGCAGGCAGAGTGCCAACGATAACGGCTGGCAATTTCACTTCTCCAAAGCAACACAGGGCACATTTTAATCTGCTTGTTTGATTCAACTTCCTTTCTCCAGAGAGTTCTGTAGAAAATAGGTTTTTAAAGGTTACATCATATTTGTGTGAAATGATAAGACATCCTTTTAAAACACATACATAAAATGCAAAGCATTTACTTCACTAATATATCTCATACTGTTTCATTAAAGGCTTGACTGATACTGTTCACACTTAGGAATGATGAAGGTGAGTTTCTCCCTCCTATTTTTTTTTTTTTTTCAATAAGAATGTGAAACTAAAGAGGCAGATTGGCCAAGTGATTTGATCTGGGCTAGGAAGCAGTGTGTGTGTGTGTGTGTGTTGGGGTCTGTGTAATGGTGCTTCTCTCTATTAAATCCCATGATGTAATCCATCTTCTGGATAATTAGCAGTGAGGGGATGGAAGGGAGGAGGTGCAGTAGCTGGTGCACACTGTTGCTGATGCCTCTTTGCCTTTACAGTGATGGAAGTTGTGATTAATAAGTGTGAATTATGTCAGTGTCTCAGGGAAAATTCAGAGGCTTTGCATTACCTAGATGCTCTCACTGTCACTGTTAATCTAAAAACAGCTGGACGTCTCTTTCTTACTTGATTTTTTTCCCATACTTTTGAAAGGCTTTAAACATATATTAACCTTATTTTTTTGTCTTTAAAATGTAGACAGATTGAGAGATTTGCAAATCTTTGTGTCATATAACAGCTGATGTGCAGTAATGATGATATCAAGACATGATTTTTAGAAGCAATAAAAGTGTTGCATCTACTTTATTGACTCTTCTGTGTTGGCATCATCTCTTATATTCAAACCATTGAAGATATTTAACTGTTTCCAAAGAGTGAAGCAGCATTCAGGATCACAGCAGTTTTGATCCTGGATTATGTGTGGCACCGTTAACCCCATAATGCCATATGTATTATGTGTGATACATATGGCATTATGAAATGTGTCAAACAAATAAACTTGCCTTGCCCATTTTTTCTTGGGTCGGGTTTTAAAGGGTAACACTATGGCATTCAGACACGCATCATGGGTGCAGTGATGGCTTTAGCTTTCCACACAGGCACAAAATGCACAGTAACCCACTCTGGCATAAGTATATAACAAACTTATTATGGTATGTTTTATATTCTTTCTGGTACAGTACACATTTAAGAAGTAGGAGATAATATAAATCTTTAAGGTTCCTTGAAAGCTTTGGAATGCGGTGAAGATCGCATGTGTACTGAATGTCAATGTCATTCATTGCAGGGCAAGTCCAGCTTTCAGATACCATTGTAGGTTCCTTGATAGCCCCAAAAAGACCTCTCTGACATCTCAATTCGCATACTGCCTCAAGCCCACAAGCACCCTAACTACATCACTCCAGCATGACGGAATCCTGATTTATTCCTAGAGCATAAGATTAAATAACAGCATATATAGATGATGCTGACCAGCGACAAAATAAGGCTGCATGGCAAATATGCAGTGCAGGGCCGGTTTCATTTTCCCACAAATGCTTAACAACAGGTGCATTTCAGGTCATCTATATTTCATTTGAGCAGCCATTTCAAGATGATAAATGTTAACTGGACTGCATGTGTTTGTGTGTGTGCCTTTGGCAATGGCTTAGAAAGTTGTTCTCCCTTCAATTGAGCTGCTGCCATGCTTCTTTTTTTTTTTTTTTTTTTTCAAAAACCTGCTAATTAAACCCAACAACATCCATCCTCGTGGATGTAAGGGCAGCCCAACATGTGAACATGCATGGTTGTGTGTATGCTTTAGTAAGCGTATACACTTTGTATTTGTGCTTGCGCCTGCTCTATTGTCAGGGCTCATGGGATGGGTCAGAGGGAGAGGGTATTAATCAAGACAGACAAGAGCAACACTCTTGAGTCCGTAGGATGAAGGTGTAACTGTGAGCTGCAGGTCCCATAGCCCAGATCCCCATCTCCGATCACAGCACCAATTAAGAACCAGGCTGTTCCACTCCTCGGCAGAAGCAGGGCAGGCAACCTTTTGTGTCCTAGCCTTACATCATTCTCCGTTAGACGAAAACCCAAGAGCATTTACGTCCAACTCAGTTTTAGTACAGCGTGAAGTAAAGTACACTTGATACACTCAGATAAAAGGGACTTTTTTTTTTTTTTTTTAAATTTTGACATCATTTAAAGATTACAATAAATTTACATTTCAGACTGAGTTTTTTCTTTTTTTTTTTTTTTTTAGGTTGAAGGGGACAGGCAGTAATTAGATGGCACAGGCAAAAACTAGCAATGTGTAATCGTTGACAATATAAATCATCTCTCAGGGATAATTCCATGCTTCGATACCACTTGTCAAATTGCCGGGCCTCTATTCCATCTTTTATCTTTTTTTTTCTTTACCCTCCTCCAGACAGCGCTAATGATCAATTCCAGCCCTCAGCATATTTATTCATGAGTGAATTACACCTAGTTCCTTTTTGAAGCTGATGCATTTCCTCAAGCATTGTGCCATGCCTTACATCCCACACTCCTGGCTTAGATGGCATTTCTCTCTCCTTTTCACCAACCCGCTTTGTTGAACTTCACACATGCACGCTTTCATGTGCACACATGACCACAAATGCACACTGTGGCTTGTCTCATTGTAAAACCTGTTTTTTATTTATTTATTTATTTAGTCCTCCCTTGTATGAATTGATTTATTTTACGTTAGAGTGAGATGTGCTACCTGTTTAGTACTTTGGATTTACATTCACATTTTTTTTTTTTTTCTTTTGTGTGTGACTCATGATCCTCCTCTTGCTTCTGTGTACATGTGCACAGACACAACTTACAAGTATGTGGAAGTGCCCTTGTGTGGAATCTGAATCAGCCTAAAAATGATGGTGACATTAAAGTATTGAGTGCAAATAACTGAATCCTTACAGATGTTCTGTGGTTGTCATGGCAATTTAGGCCATATCTTGGTTATTACTGATGCTATCCCAAATGTTTATTTGTATTAAATAGGCCAAAAATTCTAGAGAAGGTTATCTTCTGTCTAAATCCAAGGTGGATGTTTTTTTTTTTTTGTTTGTTTGTTTTTTTTAATTGATCATGGGACAGAGGAAGGCAGCAGTGTACAAAGCTAGCAACAGCAAATGTCAACTTGCTGTTAAAAACACTATGAAAACAACAGCTCTTTTCTTTTATCATCAACTTTTATACAATTAGGTTTACAAATGTATATGAAATTTTCCCATTTGGCAGCTATAAAACTAATTAGCTGCACATTTTCTATTTGCAAAATCAGACTGGTGTTGTGAAGATTCTCTCAGTACAAAAATCTCTTTAGTGAAATTTGCAAACTACACAAATTTTGAGCTATTAACATTTCCGAAAGCGTAGAATAATTGCCTGCTTGTTGGTCTCTCAGTGGACTGACAGAGACTCAGAAAGCTCAGACTTAGAAGACCAACAAAAAACTTTCTTCTTCCAAAATATTCTAAAATTTCCATTCAAAATAAACTTAAATGTTTAAATACAGTAAAGAAGACCATTAAAATCTGTTGCAGCCCTTACAGACACCATTGGAAATACTATTATCAGTCTGTGTTAGCTGTTGGACTTAAGATTGTGTGTCATAACTATAACTCATCTATAAAAAAAATAAATTACCTTTTTTTCATCTAACTCTCCAGTCATCTCCAATATTTAACAATGTTAAACTCAAATTAAAGTGTCTTGCTTTGTCAGATATTATGGGGTCTATCCTGAAAAAAAGAAGAATAGCATGTATGTAAGTGCATATGAATGCATCCCTTTATCTGTGTATCTGTCCAGCCATTTTTTTGACCCTTCCCCTTGATGCCTGAAGCCATCTCCTTTCTTAGCTGTGTGGTCACTGAAGAATATGAAGTTTAGCCTTGACTGTCTCGCTGGGGAAATATGAGTTGACTGTCTATTGCATTACCGTTTCTAGGCTTCAAATCAGGAGGTAATCAGATTCCCTGGGGTTGAAGGAACAGAAAGGAATGATAGAATGAGAGCCAGTTTGTCTCTTAATGTGTATGCGGACATCTATGTGTCTTTGTGCAAATGAAAGTTATTACATATCAGTAAATCACATCTGAACAGGCTGTTGTATGAGTTTATTTGCTTGTTTGAGGCAAGGAAGGCCTTGTTGTGCATACAGTGAATAAACTCTTTCATTACCCATGTCCATGTAGACAAACACAACTAGACTCAAGACTTGTGAGATGGCTCACAGACACAGTGGCCAGAATCCTTTTAGCTACCAGTAAGGTTACAAGTTCAAAAAGGTGCAGTAAGTGCAAAGGGGGGTGTCACTCTCAATTTTGTATGTGTGTGTGTGACCCAAAGAGATATTACTGCACTGCAAAACAGGTAAAAATATTTCACCAATACACTGATCCACCCTGTTTTTTTTTTTTTTCAGAGAAAAACCAGTGTAATTGCACATGTTCTTTTTGCACTTGTTCATCCCCTCAATAAGAAATAAGGATGATTGTGAAATTTTACTGCATCTAACCACTGGTGCTGATGCACTTGTAGATGCACCATTATGACAGAGCACTGTTTTGAAAATGGTTTTATAAACAGGTGTTGATGCTTCCATCTTCCCCAGTAATCCATTCATTAAGCATTTGTTGACTGGATCTGTAATCTAAAATCTGCCAGATCAGCACTTTACCTGGGATACACCAAGCAAGGCTGTCCGGGTGGTCTGTAAAGGGTTAGCTTGATACTTAGCAACATAGTAGTATTTCAGAGTCACCAAACTGATCTCTGTGAATACTGTTGTGTTGATACTGTTGCAAATGTTCTAATTAGGGAAAATCCAGTTTTGTAACCCTTCTTGAGTTTTCCCAAAGCCCTGTTTGGATTTAATATAAATCTGCATCAAACACAAGTGAGCCCCTCAGCTTCTTAGGTCTAATAAACATTGTAGCTATAAGCAGCAAAGAGCAGTGATACTGTGAGTGCATAGAGCATTGCTTTGACACTGAGTAGCAACTTAACAGGCTTATAACAGGGCCTGGAAGTGAGTCAATCAGGTGCTATTGAATAACTCTGTAATGGGCAGCCTGACTATCACACTCCCCCAGAGAGCCAGTTTTATTTTCCATTAAGACTGTCATTAGGCAGGGAGACATCGCACAACCTCAATGTGAAGTGTCTTGTTAGGAAAAAAAAGAAAACACCAAAGGAGAGCTTTTACTTGTAATTAGCGCAGTGGTAAAGAAAATAATTTCCACATATTTCAGTTGATATTACTAACTACTAGTTGTAGATGTCATACAATCTTGCAACATCAGTAGAGCCTTTCCTATTTAAGATTGTGCTGGGTCCTAGAACGGTTAAAGAGTATCTTATAATTATTGTGTAATTATTGTCAGTCAGGCCATCATCAAGTAAAGGAGAGACATCAGTTTCAATCAATGTCTCTCTAATTGAGAGGCCTAACATCTTTATAAAGATAATTACAATAAATGTCAGACTCTGCCCTCTCCCACAGACCTGACCCATTGTGATAAACCACATGGCTGGACATGTATCTTTATAAGAGGTTAGTGAGTTGATTAGTCAGCATTTGCCACAGATGGGCCCCATAATAGAACTAAATGCAAGTGAGTTATTCAAAATTATCTGAGGTAGTATTTAAAGGCACTGAAATAAAGCCCAAGCATTTTCTTCTATGTATAATTAGCTGTGGATAAATGGGTTTATATGTTGCTCTGTCTACCATGTATGCAAAGTGAGATCAATGACCACTAAGCTTTCATGTGGTGAAAGCTTGAGGATAGTTTGAGGTAGACAGGATGTCTGAGGATATTGCAGATATTTAAATAAATGTGGCAACATGGCATCAGTCAGGTGCTACTTAAATAGAGAACAAGCATAACAAGCACTTTTATAAGGATTTACAATATGGATTAATGTTGATAATGGTTAACTGATACGTGTAAGGAAAATCTTAAACAATAGAAAGCCAATGAAAAAGAAAGAGATGACATACATGCAAAGAAAACCAAGTGAGTGCACAACAAAGACAGAGACTTTCATTTGGCATCTGATTAATTAATTCTGTGCATGCAACTCAGCATAATGCCATGGTATTTATGTGAAAAGAATAACACTGTCAACAGTTATACTGAAGGATTAACTTGTGACAGGAGCCTCATGAATAAATAAATCACATGTGTTCAGTAAAGTGCATGTCTTAATACTATGATAGATTAATGAGGTATCCTTTTTGTTTTCTTTGTTTTTTTTTTCTTTTCTTTTTAGCTAAAAGTTGTTTGAGAGATACTAATGATGTAGTTTATTTAAATAATTAAATTAAAAATATAATCACTGTGCAGTAACAAAAAAACAAAAAAGCTTTAGTTAAAATTACTGAAATACGGTTACATCCAAACAAGTTCAGTGGTGTAATACAATTCAGCAGTTAATGCCCAACCATGTTCTGTGGGTTTACACTGGCCCATCCAAGTCTTTATATCAAAATGGTAAAGAGGAAAAGAATTATGTGATTCTGAAAAAGGGGTTATTGTGGCAGGTGTTTCAGTCACAAAGGTTGATTAAGTGAATTTTTTTTTCAATAGTGAGGAAAAACTAGATCTGTCTGTCCAGATTTAAATGCAATTAGATTTACACGAAGGTGTCACTGCATGTAGATCTATGAAACAGACAGGTTTATAGAGTCAATGGCTTAACAGAGCCCTAGTTTATTAGCTGGTCTGGTTTATTTGAGGAAGTTGAATATGCAACCAAACTCTCATGTACATCACAGACGCAAACTCTGGTCTGCCTAAAACCGGTCTCGGTTCACTTCAAGTAAACCAAATCCAATAAGTAAACTACAAATGGCATGGCACCATTGTGCAAGAATTTTGCACAATTCTCAGTTAAGCTTTTATTTATCAACTGGTGAGTTATTTGACTAAATTTATGTTGTGGAAACAGTAGCTGCCCTATATTAACCAATAATGTGACTAAGGGCACATTTACACCAGCTTTCTTGATTCAAATCCTAGTGTGATTACCCAGAAAGTCCACTTGATTTAGGGAATTAGGAATGCACTAACAAACTTTGATTCGAATCAAAGATATGGACCGTCCCACAAAACTCGGGTCTCGGTCCACTTTAAGCAGACTAAATACAGGAAGAAGCAAAGCGCATTGTGGAATCAGCACACAGGGCATTTGGAAAAACACAAAACAGTACATTTGGTACGATAGGCAGCTCTGGACAAGAGAAATAGCTCGCTGGATGTGGAAGTATTCTGTAAAAGTTCTGATAGAAATATAGAAATGATTAACCCAAGGCTGCTAGGATCTGATGCAGCTTCATATATTTCTTTGATAGTAACAAAATAGTCCTGCATTAACCAATAAATTAACACGTTTTATTTTTTGTTGTGGGTCTCATCTTCTCCTTCAGTAATTCTTGGTGCAGTTCCACTTCTGGTATGGAGTAGAATATGTTATTTAAAAGGTCCAGTTTTTAAAACTCGCTCTGGAAGAATATTGCACCTTCCAACTGAACCAAGTCCCCAACTCGACCGTGCAGTGCAAAAAACTAAGTCAAATCAGCTGAATGTTGCAACCCCTAAATGAACTAATTCCTGAATCATACAAAGTTTAGTGGACTGTTAGTCCTAAAAACAACCTTTATGTACTTATGTGCATCATATAAAGAAAAACGGCAAGTCCTCAAACAACTGCAGATGCTAATACTAGATGTTAACAGACTGTCCGCAAGCATAGTCTGTAGATGGTGACACAGAGGTGGATTATATGCGGAAATCCCTCATTACAAAGGTTAATGCAGATTTGAGAGTCCAGTGCTGCAAAAATAGCCATTAGAAGATGTTGTAAAAAGTGATTTTGGTCTTATCTTTAAAGGAGTTACCCCTCACTAAATTGCTGAAAAGCAAGAAAATGCAAATGCAGTGTAAACCAAGAGAACTGCATTGGCCCGATTGTTAGATCCTTATCATAAGAGGATTCAACAAGTTTGTTGTACTGCGCTGCCGTGCTTTGGGTCCATTTGTCGTCGCAAGGGTTAGTCATTGCAAATCAGTGTAAGGTATGAGAAATCATCTTCATTCTATAATTAAACATTTATATGTGTTTAAGAGAGGTCTCTTTATTGATGACATGACTCCCACCCCCTGGGCATAAGGGGTTATCCATGTGCAAGAAATTACATGAATTACATGAGTCACAACTCATCTAACACAAGAAATGGGTGATTTTGAACTGGTGTGTTACACAGCATTCTTGACCACCATTGTAAAAACAAAAAAATCAGGGAATAGTTAATGTAAGACTGGTTTGCCATTTCTCCTGCAGAGTTTATATTGAATCAATGCCAGCGTGCACTAAAACTGTTCTGGCGGCATGTGGTGACCTAGAAGTACACTTTAGTCATTGTTGCAATTATAGGTTAAATACCAAGTAGAATGTAGCTAAACAAAAGTCTGTTCCAAGACTCAAAAGACTCATCAGCTCTCTGATGATACGTCTCTGTGCCCTGAACTTTGAGTGATCACTTTCTCTGGGCGCTAGCAGAGTGACAAGAGATGGACTGACAGCCAACAAGCAGTAGCTGTTTCCCCTCACAAACCACAACTGAACCAACCTAACCTGACAACAATGGAATAATAAGTATATTTTAAAATTCAGAGAGTGCTTAGTCAGTATTGGCTTCCTTTGACAAAAAAAAAACGTATATAGTTATTTTTGTCCCAAGTCAAATCTATTGTCTACATTTAGATACATGCCATTTAAATTATTTTTAATTGGTTATATACTAAAAGTTTCAAAGCATATCACACATATGGTAGCAAATAAAAGGAAACTGATATGGATTTATTATATTCTCAAGTACAAGTGTTAATTTAGACCGACCCACGCTCAGGATATCATGAAGTCAATATTGCTTCCCTGTGTCTGTGGCTGTTCTAGGTGGGCCTAATTGAAATGTATGAGGGAGCCTGCTAAATGATCTGTGCAGGCAAGGGAGCCAGAGTGATTGCAAACATATGGAACGGGTCCTTAGACAGAAGAAACATTTGTACAATGTTGTGAGAGAAACAGACAGATGAGGAAAAGAGTGAGAGTACAGGATAGAACAGGAAAAAAAAAAGAAGAAAAGAGCCGATTAAGTAGTCAGTCATCTCTCTTTGCGCTATGTGGTGTTTCTTCATGTCCATGCAGTTGGACACAAAGATTTTTCATCAGGCTTTGACAGTTTTTCAGTTGATTGCACAAGTCAGTTAGAAATATGAAGGCTGAAAAAAGCAGAGACAGTTGTGGGTGTTGGCACATTATCATCCAGTTAGAAACAAATGAAGGCACAAACATGGACGTCGTCATGTATTGTAGTTGTGGATGCTGAAACATTCAGCTTTGACCTACCTGGATGCTTCTTATGTTGTTTTTTGAGTGAGGAATTCTGAGTTTCATCAGTCTCTTTTTCCCATTTTCCTTTCTCAGTTTCTCCCCTTTCTTTTTTCCTGTGTCTCTCTGACTATGTCTGTTTCTCAAACAAGCTATTGGCATTTTGTTTAGTAATGACTAATAGAATAATGGGTCTTATATCGTCCAGAATGAGCAAGGAGTAGAAGTAACATTTTCCCACATCCACAACAGGTAGACATCAGTGCCAATTGGCCAGTTTAATTAGGTTATTACCTCTGTGTAAAGACTACTATCTCTTGTGGACAGAATTGGCATGCTATCACTCCGGTGCACAACAATGCTGTGGTTAGTCAGGGCCATGTTGCCCTATCATGTCATTTCATCAATAAATCATATGAGTTGCAAGCACTTCAAAAAGTACTATATACATTGTGACATGCAGATGTCAGTGTGTTGACATTATTAATGGTACAATGTGGAAAACACAATCGTCTAAAGCAGTGGATTTTAAACTTTTTGAGCCACGACCCCAAGATAGGATGCACTGGTGTGCACTGGTGCAACCCCCACCCCTATGCAACAACTTAGTGATTAATTGCGTTGCGTATCAAATGGGTCTTCTTGCAGCATCATCTACATGTAAGGCTGGAAATTTATCAGAATCTTTCGAAATAAGGAGGATAAAGTGGGTTTTTGGTGGTTTGCCACTGTGACAAGGCACTTTCATGCCCAAAGTCAGCTGCTTTTGCAGAGATAATATCAAATTCAGATTTTTAATATGGCTTGTGTACTAATTTTATTTTATTGTCCAAGATTTATCTCTTCATTAATGATTTACTTTTGACAGCCCTTGTAAAAATATCCCAAATTTATATATATATATATATATGTATATACATATATATATATATTGTCTGGCGACCCCCTGAAATCCCATCCCATCCCATGACCCCCCCCCCCCCCCACCACCACCACTGCTCTTAAGTAACAAAAGCTGAAGTTAATTCTGTACACATATTTTAATCAGCATTGCATATTTAGCAGCCTGTTTTTGTCAAGCAAAATCAGCAGTGATTAAAAAATTTCTAGGTAATGCAGCCAAACATCCGATCTCACTTAAACTAAAACTTGCACAGCACATCTACACACAAGACTAAAACAACAGCACTTTTTCACAAAGTAAAAGAAGCCAATCCAGTACACTCAAATTTTACATATTCTTACTTTGCTTCCTATCCCACCTTTTCAAAACGTTTTCATGAAATTTTACTTATTAGGTTTTTTAAATTTTACTGACAAACAGACAAACAAAAGTTGAAGTGCTTCAGCTGTTGGCAATAAATAAATAAATAATTAAATAAATAAATAAATAAAAACCCTTGACAAACTCAAAACCATATTTTTCTAAGTGGCCTTAAGCATCTTTCTAATGCTTAGCTGTTGAGTTTATTCCATTTCCTAAAAATGAATGGAACATTTCATGACAGCCAACTGGAAATCATCATTGCTTGGGGCTATAAACAAAACTGGAGAGACATGCCTACGGACTAAGGCATGTTGATGAGCAAATGTCGTGTGCTGATATACACCTTGCTATATCTTTACAACAGGATAAAGATGAAGCGTAAAGAGTATGTTAATTGTTCAGCTAACAAGGTGTTGAAAACAAGAGACTTCATCACACAATATGTGCTATTTTAATTTTCTAATAGTTACTTGACCAAAATGCCTTTTCCAAATTTTAGCAGCATGTGAGCTCCTCAAAGAGAAAGGCAGTTGGGACAAGGATGTAACAACAGAGCAGCTATTATTCATTTAGTCGATGCATTGACATGGAAAGCACAGAAGAATATATGGAAAAAAAGGATTCAAGGAATGAAATCTGGGAACAACATGGTTACAGATAAAAATAAAATGTTTCAAGATGGCCAATCTCAGTTAACATAGCAAGTAGAGACTGCACTTCGGTCGGAATACAAATGTTTCCCTTGGGTAGGGAATTCCATACAGTGAAAAGTCTATGCCATAATAAAATAACTGATGTGGCTGGTATAGGTCTGATTAACCTTCTATGATGTAGAAACGTTATGTTTCCAATGCCACTTTCAGGATTTCCCCAGTCGTACTTTTTCTCATTCATATTGCCACTACAGATTGGTAAGTGTTTTGGAGCAGGCATGATCAATCCTAGGGTGTACAGATGTGGTAATCCATTTGTTTAAATACATCTGACATGTTCATTAAGCTACTAAGCCACACACCCTCACATTTTTCTCTTTTCTCTCTCAATCCTCCTCCCAAAAGCTGCTTTTTCTTACCGCATTGAGACAGTAATTACCATGCAGTCAAATGAGAGGATGGCAAGCAGAAACACAGCACTTGTCTGTGGCTGCCTGCCAGCTAAGCTACTTACACTGTAGAGCACACAGTGCCTAGACACTACAGGCTAGATATGGGATGCATGTTATTCTGGCTTTCTTAGCTTATATTGATCATATCCCTGGCTGAGGCATGATATGGCATTTTGACAGATGCAAGCTTTGTAGATGGCTGAGTTGTACATAAAGAAGAAGAAAACAAAAAACAACAGCAAGTAAAGATATTTTTTCTTAATGATTCATGAAGATATAGCACAACCTATTGAGTAACACTAAACCAAATTATCAAAAAGTTATTGTTAGCACATATCACACCAACACTGACACACACAAATAAGTCATAGAAGCCGACAGACCTTATACCAGACTGTGACATTTTCATGAATTCTGAAAAGAAAATGAAAGGTTCCTCACCATCTTTCCTCTCCAGGAACGTTAGATACTCCCTGCTTGTTTACCCGCCTGCTTTTCAGGCATGTTGCTGCCAACTTGGCATATTACCCAGGCGCTACACTGGTGTCGGCAGTGAGCCATCTCTGCCAGCTCCATGATTGCCATGATCTGGGTCGGCAAGAGTATTACATGGCCACCTGGTAAGAGGCGAACACCTGGACTCAGCTTAGCACCCAGCTCAGCCCTAATACAGATCTTTTCACTGCCAGTATACACAAACCTCCCTGCTCGCTCTCCTTTACATGGTTCACACAAGTGATTGGACATTGTGTAGGTCTACTTTTGAGCTTAAGTAGTAACATTTTGCAAAATCAAACTTGATTCAGTGCTCAAGCTGTTTTTAAGCCAGTTGAAAGAAATTGTATCTGCCAAATGATGCATTGTGTGATAGATCATGCAGTGTATATGCTGTGTACCAAGCAAAAACTTCCTGTATAATTAGTTTAAAATTTAAATAGGATATTGTGTAGCCTGCTTACCTGATTTTTTTGTGGCTTGCTGGGCCTTTAATTGTGTTGGATGTATCCACACACTTTGTTTTTTGTGATGCAGTTTTGAATGGAGTATCAAGTCTTACAATAGTCATTTTTACTTTGATGGCCACAGTTAAAATGGATTTTTTTTTACCCAACCAAATGCATTTATTTTATATGACTGCTAAATCTGCTGTGTGTTGCCTTATAATAGGTTTAGAACACCACTTTGTTTTCTTTTGTTTTTGACAATTATTTCTTGTATCAAGCTTATTATTCTGAGCTCAGTGTTTTGAAAACACAACACATATGTGTCCAGCACAATCCTGCCAAAAAGCCCATTTTTCTATATCTGAAAAATGGTTGGAATCATCATTTTGTTGTGATGTCATGTGCACTTTCATCTGATTATGACTGGATTTTGCAATAGTTTTGATAAATACCCATTGTTTTTCAACAAGATAAGAAAATATATAGGAAAAAGAACAAGTAACGTCTCTGCACTTTTATCATTGTCAATGTCCTCTTACTATAAATTCAAGAGGATGCAGCTCTGATTGCAGGATAACTGTCCAATGACATACTGTATAGTACAGTATTTAGCCCCAAGACAGGTACTCGGCCAGAGAACTGTTTATTTATATCACATAATTCACTTCAAAACACACATATATATATACTTTCTCAGAAAAGACAGTATTCATTAAATACAGTTCCCCAGTCAGTAGGTTCACGAGTCACAACTCACAAACAGGAGGATATAAAATCATGCCTAAGAGAGGCTGTAGGGGTAAAATGTCTGACCTCCTGTGATCTTGGCAAAGGAAGTGGCTGGAGGCCATCAAATCCAGACAGCTCTCACAAATGTATTCAGTAGAGCATCCTGCCTAGTTCTTCCAAATCATCTGAAGCAGTGTGGCTGTTGGAAAAAGAAATGGACAGAGATTTAAACACTGATTAAACACAGATGCTTTGGTGTGATAATAACAATTGCTGAAGAGTTACAATGTGTACAGCACAACAGGAGCCATATGGAAAGGTCACACTAACAGAGGGCATTGATAAACAAAACTGTACTGCTGCCCAGCTAATGAGGTGAGAGAAGCAGTGACTGAGTTAAGCTTACCTCAGAATTTGTGCTAATTACAACTCCTGTGGGTGATTGTAAGGGAGGAATGTCCACTGCTTATGTGTGCTTATATAAGCAATCAATGGCTTTAATTAGACTATTAGGTGGGAGTGGGTCCCAGTGGACCTCTCCGGGCCTCATTGTTTGCCTTCCTGATTGCTGAAAATGCAGCACGTTTGTAGGTTGGAGTATTGTAACTATTGACATTATCTAGTTACATTCTACACGTAAGGTGGAACCTTTAATGTGGTGGTTGGTTAGCAATCACTACTGTTGATGTAAGTACAATTGACATATAAAAATATATATGGGTAACTCTACAATGGCGGTTTCCTTGCTCAAGGAGTGGTTTTCTTGGCTCATATAAATCAGTCTTTAGTATTCTCCACTGGGAATATTATAGCAAAGACCATCTCTATGATACTTTTACCTTACTATTACTACTGTGGTATTTTACGGACTTTGATTTATATTATTTAATGTTTTTCAATATATATCTTTACATGTGCATTTTTGCAGAACTTACAAATATGCATGTGTCAAAATACATGCACTCAATGGATGTGAGGGGGTTTATATGTACAAAGCAGTACAAAAACTGTCAGTGGCCTGTGCTGAATAGAGAAAATGACAATATCCTGCAAGGATAAGGTTTTAGGCCATTATATCAAGAACCAAATTGTCTGTCTTTATGTCAAACTGCAGCAGTTTGTTAGGAGAGCAAGACACACTTTTTCAAGTGCTCAAACAAGTCTGCTTGTTTGGTGCAAAGCAGTAGCTGGATGACAATGTTCCCTCTTCTTCAAATGATCAGCAACAGCAGAACAATAGGACCAGAGCTCATTTTAATTAAACTAAACTCGTCAAATGTGAACACACCACACATGTTGACATAGTAAATATTTAGTTTACATAACTTTTAACAACAATCAGTGATGACCAATCGGCAAATCGTTTCTCCTTTTGTAGAAATTATCTCAATACCAATTGTTCTTTGTTACCGCCATGCTAATCCAAGCTCATGGAAAACCATAAAATACTGACCAATCAGAACATTATAATTTTGTTGCTGATGAATACAAAATCTGTATTTCTCCTTCCCCATACCATCTGGCATGACCAGCAAGAAATGTATGAACAAATGCATAAATGAAATCATTGACATGTACCTTTCACAACTATTTCACATTTTACCCCGAGGCTGAGGTGACCATGAAAAGTGTACATTTCATCTGGTGACTCTAAAGAGCCAATTAGATCCAAACCAGTAAGTGTGAATGTTTCCAATGAGCATTTTCTTTTCAGCAATTCTCTTTTTTTAAAGCCTGGTACACACATAACGATTTTTGTCCTGATTTTGCCTCTTCCCAACCTCGGACAGCAAACGCCCGTTTATCGTGAGATTTTCCTGTCCAATTATCATTTGGTCTGTGGTGTGTTACGAGCAGATTTGTCCTGATAATCCGCTCCGAAACAGGTCGTAGCCGACAGTCGGAAATATTGAACATGTTCAATATTTCAGAGCCGATTTCTGAGGAACGCCAACGACTTGTGCATTCTGACTGCGTAGATGGTGACGTGAGCCAGAATGTAGCCAATCAGAGAGTGAGCTGGCTGGGGAACAAGGAACTAAATAAAGTCCATGTTCACACTGTCTCCAGTCTTGTTAGTTTTTTTTTATTATTTCTTTATTTGCCTGTTAACAATAGTTCCAAAACCACCATCATTCCATCGTCCTATATATCCTCTCTTCCGTGCTGTGTGTTGTGTTTTCCAGTTGTTACTACGTTTCTTCTTCTACATTATTTGCCGGTTGTTGCTCTGGCTCTTCTTCTATGTTTCTACGGTTGTCCGGTTCGGAGGACTAGATTGTAGATGAGTTGAGGGACAGCATCGATATGTGTGTGTTGTTCTGTGATTACATTTTCGGAGCACACACAATACGATCAAAACTGATTTTTTTTTTATCTTCACATGTGAGGTCTCGACCAGATAAAAAAAAACCTCATAAGATTAAAAAAATCGTTATGTGTGTCCTTTAATTCTACTAAATTTTGCTCCTTAACACCGCTGACTATTACTGCTTCCCAAATTCATTTATTGGGATGCAGTAATAGTCCTCTGTGTTTTTATTTATTTATTTTTTTCCTGAGCTCCAAAAGCAGGTTTGTATTAACAAGAATACTACACATACTATGTAAACATTCTAAATAACACTTCATATATCCCACTTCACAAAGTCACTGACAGCTCAGAGCTGAAATGCTGTGAAACAGGAAACTTTAAGGCTGGTTTAATTTTAACTGAGCTTATACTTTCATTAGATTTTTATTTAAGCAAGCAATATGACATGGAGAGAGAGAGTCTTCAGTTCTTGCTTTTGTTCAGGAGAGAAAAACAAAATATAAAAGGGAAAGAAAAACACTAGTGAATCAGGGAAGGTAATGAAGAAGGAAGGAGGGCTAGAGTGGAAGCACATAAGAAAAAAAAAGAAAAGATGAGCTGAGCTCTGTGAAAGACAAATGCAGAGAGTAACAAAACAAGATCCAGGTGAAAGACCAAATGAGAAGGAGAGACCATCAGAGCTGAAAGGAGGGAAGCACTGAAATAACTTCATGCATGCTTAAGCACAGAGGAAACATAAGCTAAATGCCCAGAGTATGACAGTACCAGTGCCCAGCCACAGGATGACACCAGGTACAACATATCTCATGAATGTAGGAGGGCTCAGTGCTAAAATTAGTTGTCAGCACTTTTAGCCAAACCAGCCAGAAGCCTCTGTGGGGATGGCAATGTCTGATGATCAGATGAGCCACCGGCTTGGTTCAGACTGGAATACTGTTGCTACTGAATGAACTCTATATATCTTACAGGCATTTGTGGTGTCCAGAGGATGAATCCCACTGAGATATCCAGAAGGTATTATTTTGACTGGAGCATATATATATATATATATATATATATATATATATATATATATATATATATATATATATATATATATATATATACATAATCTAAAGATAATATATAGAATTCTTTAAGAAGGTTTTTAGTTTTAGACATAACTGCAGTTATGTTTTAGTTAGATACTAGCTTAAACCCATTATATTTAGTGTGAAATCTTAGCATGCAAATTTGCAAACAGGTATGTTAGCATCGTTTTTCTTAACAGGTACATTAAAACATTCATGTAGGCTTTAATGCTTATTGATAGTGGATCATAGTAATTAGCAGATAAATAGGTTTAAAAATGGCAGCATTCCCATCAGATACACTTAAACACCTTGCTTCACAATTGAGTTGTATTTGATAAATATAGTGTGCATTATCCTCTTCTGTCCTTCACCGTGTCTCGCCATCATACACACACTCATACACAGACTCCTCTTTTCTCACCAGGGAAAATATCCACTGTCAGAGCAAAAGATGAAGTGGAACAGATGGCATCAGAATGATTGAAACCACCTACAATAGTTCCCACAACTTCTCTGTCTTTCTCTCCCTCATTTGCCGAATACGTCTCTCCCTTCACCTCCCTGTTCCTGTGTTTCTGCCCATCTATAACCATCTTGTGGATGCATCATCGCAGCCTTTTCAATGCCATCCAGTCTCACAGTTCTTGCCAAAGAGGCTCAGGCTCCCTGAAAGCCCCACAGTGCAACACAAAGTCAGCCAAGAGGAGAAAGAGAGGAGGGAGGGCAGTGAGAGGGAAGAGCTGCTCCAGTGTTTTCTTTTTCTCCCCACCTACTTGAAGGCTTATTCTCATTTATATGTATGTTATTTTTAGCCTACCAGCCATATTTACTGAATAAATATCATGCCAAAGTATTTTGGATCATGATGTACATGATAGTTTGCTACTTGCTCAGCCATTTTCCTCTTTCTCTACATGCTTCCTTCTACTCCTAGGTTTCCTCTCATTCCTATCTGCCCCTCCTTCTCATCCCCACCTTACCTCGTCACACCACCTCAACACCAGGCTGGTTTGCTGAGTGCCAGTCATGTAAATGAGATGGTTAGCAGATCAAAAGCCATGGAGAGGAATTTTTAACAGCAGAAGAGGTGTTGATTAGTGTCAGAGAAGGAGAGACAAGGCAAAGTGCAGACAGCCTCTTTTACACCCCAGTGCTTTGAGGCATAAATTCAAGTGCACATTTTGATATGTGTGTATGTATGTTTTGATGTGAGGAGCACGCAAAGCAAGGAAGTGTATGTCTATGTGTGCTTAATTCTGCATGAATTTACAACTTACCAACCGACATTCCTTAATGGTGGTGTGTGCGTTCATGCATGTCTTGGCATCAAAGTGTGCGTGCCTTTCCTCCAGGAGACGATTGTTAATGCATAATACATAGCTGCATATTTCTGACTATAACAGCAATAATATTGGCATGCTGAGTTTATGAAGAGGAGATCAGGTGTAGGAGAAAATGATTACAAGGCATAAACACTGCAAGTGATATTGCTTTACTGTGAGCCGTAACTGGCAGGAAGATGGCAGTAGCCAAAGATCGTCAGAGGAAGTGTGTCAGCAACAATGCTAATCAAGTGCCTGACTGGAATGACTGTCGGTAGCTACTGAGGAGTCATGCGGAGATTTCATAACTATGTAAATAAAAAAAACTGAAATCAAGAATATGGGCTTGACACAGTGGCGTAAATGTCCCAAATATGCACCAAGTCATCCAGTGATTTGGGTTGAATATGTTTATTTGTGTATAGGCAATGGACAAATGGGGTAAAAAAATATGCACATTTGCTATTAAAATCTGACAATAATTTGATTGTAGAGTTTATGTAGCTGAAGAAACCATTTTACTGAAATGTCTAGTATTTCTTAATTAGACCTCTAAGGGATTGCTTTTATTTATCTTATTTCTTTTTAATCAGCGTCAAAGTTACGTAACACTTGCCATTTGCCTTGCAAATTTGATCCACTGCCAAATGTGATCTCTGCCCGCAGTCTTCATCTCTAAATCTAAATTTGAATCCAACCTTTATTTAAGGTCTAGGAATAAAAAAAAATAAATAAATAGCAGTTCAAAGCTGGCATATCAGTGGCTCTTCATTCTGTGTCTAGGGGCTTGCCCGCACGCTTTTGCCCGTGTCAGAATTTTCATCTTTCCAAGCTCCCCAGCTGCTTCCATCGCTGCTCCCTCTCTGCCTCTCACTCGCACAGATGGCAGAAGGGTCGGAGTACTTTAATGAATTTTCAAAGGAGCTGCATTGGCAATATTAAAAGAAGCTGCCAAACTTAAACATGTATGACACCAGAGTCGCTTGCATGCGCATGATTATACAGGGACACACATATAAAAGGTGCAGACATGCCGTCTAGCCAAGTTCGCATGAGTAGACGTATATTCTATGTCAGGCAGAAGTAAGGGGTGGATATATTAATATTACTCTCCTCACAAACCAATAACATCTACAAACAAAGGGAGAAAATGCCACATCCTATATACTGGGCATTCTTAATTAACTCCATTAGAATGAGGGGCACCCGCTGGTGGGTCACAGGTCAGTTTTAATGATGAGCTTACATATGGCAGCCACCGTGTTGCCTTGCAAGTGAAACGAGCAGCACTTCTGCTGATCCATCTGTCCTGTGGTAATGACTGCACCTGGCCTCACATGGTCCAACGCACACAGGTACCTGAGCTCTGAAAACAAGCTTAATGCACAGACAGAAGCAGAACTGATCATATGTCGTAGCTGTATTGTTTACTCAAATCTGTCTTCTTGTGTGTTTGAGTCAAAGATTTAAAGAGCTCCTTTTAACAAGCCGTTTTAGAGGGTTTTAGATAGAGTGTCAAAGTGTGCAGTCAGGCCCTAATAGACTGTAATCTTAGACCTGATGAATTTCAGCACAGTCAATCATCAGGCACGTCCTTATGACCTATGTTAATGGTTTTCTTCAGAGAGTCCCGTGTTTAGAGCCTGATTTGTGAATCGAGAGTGTCAAACAGCATTAAATCTCTCTATTTTTGCTTCTCTAACTCAGACCAGTGCCAACGTCTGGGCCTTTTTAGCTGGCCTTGATTGCACTAGTCACCTTACAACTGCCTGTCCTCACTAGAGACTAACATGAAGGGCCAAGCTGGTGCTGTGCTCCTGGAAGCATCAAGGTTACACTGCCTCTCAGTCTTTTACTTCTTCCTCTCTGTGCTGTCCTTCCATCCTCTGTCCCCTGGCAACCAAGTCTTTATCCCACCTTTACGAAGCTGAACTCACGGTCAGAACTCAAAACCGAGCACACGGGTCTCTAATCTCCAAACTTTTCATCAGTCATCAAGGTCTGCCAGACTGGATTTTTTTTTAAAAAACACTGCAGAAAAAAAAAAAAAAAAAAGAAAAAAAAAAAGAATTCACCTGTTTTTACATTTTGACACAAAATTGTCTTTTAGCACTTGGCAATGGTGCATTCTTCCTCTTATTTTAAAGATCTGTTTCAGCTGTTATTAAATTTTAAGACTGCAAATTGTTTGGGAGAAAACTACAAAGCCATTTAGTTGATAATTACTAGCTATTGTCTAATCTCACTGTGACCTGCAAAGGGGGGCAGAAAACATAGCGTTTAAGATTGTGGAATTGAGATATACAGTTTGCGTCACAGCTCTCCTGCTTTCACAGAGGAGACAGCTGCAGCAGACACAGAACATCTGCTGCAGTGCTAACATAACGTTCCCTTACTGTCATGCCTGAGCAGCCTTTAGACTGGACAGCCCTTAGTCTGACAACTGCCTGATGAAGTTTGGAGTTTCTCTAACTTAGCTCATCAAACTGCCACTCACAAAGTACTTTGTAACACCTCAGCTTGAAGAGAGAGTAAAACAACTGAGCAATTTATGTATTTATTTTTTTCTCTTGCTATAAGAACAGCCGGCATTTTGATACTTTGTCAGTCTTATGAAAGCCCAGGCCATCTGTAGCCTCTGTTAGGACTTCTCTAAATCTTTGTTGAAACAAAAAAAAAAAAAAAAAAAAAAAAAAAAAAAGAAAGTTTATTTCAGCTCAGATGGAAGGGTGCAAGATCTCTCAGTATCAATGATGGCAGGGCAGCAGGGCTCCAGTTTTTGCAATGTCTGTTTCACGCATTCTCCCTTGCCTCTCTGCATCAGGGCCTTTTTACAGCAAGCTGGAGCTTAGCCAGCCAGAGCCATTCTTTCCCATTATGTGGCACTGTAAAAAAACAGCTGCTCCCATTTCACTCTGGTGAATAGGTTAAATGGTGAAACAAGGAACAGGGCCTTTTTTTGTCATGGTCTAAATTGAGCGACAACGAGTGCTTGAGGTTCTACTTTTCCTCCACAGCTGCCTTGAAGCTCCATTGCTTTTGATTTCCAATTAGTGGCCACTCAGTCCCACAGCCCTTTTGGACAGTGAAGGCTCGGTGTTGCTTTTCCTTTCTCATCCTGTGGGTATATATGTGT
The DNA here is from genome assembly GCF_017639745.1 of Melanotaenia boesemani. NCBI lineage: Eukaryota > Metazoa > Chordata > Actinopteri > Atheriniformes > Melanotaeniidae > Melanotaenia > Melanotaenia boesemani. The sequence continues at coordinate 18,661,195 of NC_055686.1, read as the reverse complement.
GTGCGGATGTACATTTTGCTTTATGCCAGAAGAAAGATCTAGTACTGTCAAAGTGAACATCTGCCACACTGATAAATGGAAATTAATCTTTTAAGAAGTACAGTACAACCTGAGGAAAAAAAATCAAAAAGGACTGATATGACCATTTTTTTTTTTAAATTATCATTATTATAACAATTTACATATTTTTATTCAAGCAAAAAGGTATTTGTAAACAAGTATAGGTTGAAATATATGCAAACCAGATTCACTGTGACAGTGCGTGGAGGATGAGGACCCAAATGCAGGGAGGAAAGGCAGGAAGCAGATAGATGTTGGAAATAAAAGGTTTAATAAAAATACCTGAATGTGCTGCACAGGCAGGATAACTAAATTTAACAGGATTGAAAAACCAAAACTAAGACGCAGACTCAAACAAACAGAAATACAACACTGGAGAAACAACAGCAATCTGGCAGTGAATAAATTAAACCAAGGGGTACACACACTGAGGTGAACTAATAAGGAGCAGGTGAAGCAAATTAGCAAATGCAGGTGTGAAGGCGAACAGGAAGTGAACGGAACATAAAACAGAAGGAGATGAAACTACAAATTAAAACAGGAAACTAGAGAGGACTGAGCCAATGAAAACCAAAAAAACATTAGAACAAGCAAAACCCCCATATCATGCCTTTTTTTCTCTTTTTCTTTTCAGTCTGATGAGTTCAGAGACTAGTTTTACTAGCAGGATAATCAAGTTCTGTCTTCTGTCTCTGAGACATGAAGAAATTGGAGTACTAATTAGGCATATTATAAAACAGAGAGAGGGTAATACATGTTTTGACACAATTTCCAGTGGCTGGGATAAGAATACTTTTTGATTGCCAACCACCCACATTTTTTGCACTGATCTTAAACAATGAAAATAGAAATTTAAAGGTTTTTAGAAATTTATGCCCATAATAAACAGGTGAATTTGTTTCTAAGAAACTAATTTAAGATATTTGATTTATAATTGCTAAAAAAAACAAAATCTGTAAATTATGAGCACAATATAGTTGGCAACATTAAGCATTGGTTGCATCATTTTACTACTAGTTTAGAATCAAATGCTCTGCATTATTTTAAATCATTATTAGATGGTTATGTCTGTAGAGAAAGGTGGTAGGTGTAGTTGGTCAGTGACCAAAAGAGCTATTGATACCCTTAATTTTTAAACCCTGTTGTTGTCCACAGTGTTGTGTGATGAATGAGGAGAGTCAAAACATTTCTGCAAGTCAAAACTTTTCCCTTTAGGAAACTGATGTCCTTGTCCAAGAGATGTAAAGTCTCAAAGGACTTATTGTAGAACACCCTACACCACATGTCCTAGCAAGGGCAGCCAAGTCAGATTGTCTCTTAAATTTAATCCAAATTCCTTTCTGTCTTCTTTTTGCCATCAACAACTTGATGTTAAAAAGGCACTTTGTACAGATTTTAAACTCTTTGAAGTCTCTGACAGTGACAATTTAAATGCTACCATTTTCTAACCATTCAGCCAAAGATGCTGTAAGGTCATACACTGAAACCATCTAATCTGGACAAACTGTACTGACTGACATGGCCACCTAAAGTATCCTGAGTAGGATTCACAGCAATAATTATGTCCTAGGGGAGCAGTTGTTGGCTGAATACAAAAACATTCACAGCCAATATTGTAATGAGACAGACACAGCTGGAGTGCAGTACAACTTTAATTCACACATACTGCTATGAATATGCAATGAAATAGGAGGATATGACACAAATCCATAGTATTAACAAAAAATGGGGTAAACAGTTGGTGATGATCACCTTCTAAGAATATGAAAACTTGCACGTTCAGATTATAAGTAAAATGAATAGGAAAACAACCTATGTTATATTAAAAAAAAAAAAAAAAAACTTTTGAGTATATTTTTAAAAAGATTTGACCACTGAAGACATCCATGAGGACATGTATTTGCAAGTGATAGCTTCTGCCCAGTACTTTTTGTGTTTTGTATTTTCCATGAATATTAAGTTCAAACCTTCCCTTCCATTAGGTCTGAAATATAGAATGTATGGGGATGTGATAATAAACACGAAAATAAATAAAAAATCACACGACATAACTGTCAAGTGGTTTCTGCTTTTAATAGCCATGTTATATAAAAACAACATATGTGTCAGTCATGCTCACTACCTCCTTTTTATAATATTTCCAGCCTCAGTGAACTCAAACACTCAAGCAAGTCCCTGATACAAAAGAGGACTGGGCCTTTCATTCAAGTCACCACAGTTAAAAGATCCTGACAATCACATACAGTATATTTATCAGCTGAGCATTTCGGCCAAATGGTCACCTGTTTAATGTATGGCTATCTGGTCTAGTGTACTGTTGTGGTATTCACATATTTTAGGGCTAAAAAGAATAGTATTTTGTATGGATACAGCTAAAAGGCTGATATTGGAAAATGTAATAAATATAGAATGTTTTAGGAACAGCAGAAACATCCAACTGTAGTACTTTGTCAGTCTTTTTGGCATAAATGGATATCATGGTGGGCTGTGGCAACATCATGAGAAAACCGATTAGCTAAACTGATTCTAGCAGCATGCAAAAATAAACCTCTTCAGTGTTCCAGAGTAACACTGTACACTTGTAAAACATTTTTGAGCACTACTTAAATTCACATTTAATGCAGAATTTAGATATTATTTTTCTTTTCTTTTTTCTCTGTGTGTAAACTTGATAAATGATTTAGTGATAAATGGATTACTTACAGAAATATGAAACTTTAGTTACAGAAATATGAAACTATAAAATATGAGGGAGTCCTGGGGGAAAAAAAGAAGACATTTTAAACATATATTTCAAATATGTTTTCACCTTAATTTTGAGTCTATCATTTAAAATAAAACAGCAAAGTTGCAAATTGTCCATAAAATTCCAAAACATTATTTTTAATAATAGAAAAATATGAACATGTTGCATTGTTATTGAGGTTAATTAGTTGACACATCAGTGCCACCACCAATGAACTGTGCACTCAATGTGCTTTTTCTTCCAGCTGAAATCACTTGAGCTCAAGTTTTATTTATTTATGTTTATTAAAAATGGATTTTGAGTTAGTGTATAGCAACTTTCATTTCCTAATGTGGCATCACATGTGAAACAGTAGGTCTGTCATTGTCAAACCAACACTGAGTACCTGTCCTAATTGGTCAGTGTATATTCCCAAATTTCCCTGAGGACTCTCCAAAGGGATTAATAAAGTATTTCTATTCTATACATCAGTCAGCAGTTTAGACCTCAAAGCCCTAAGTGGCAACAGAGTTTCTGACACTACAAGTACATGACCTGCTGAAAACAATAGTTTTGTCCTTTTTGTTTTATGTCTAAGTGTGAACCTAAAACAAATGACCAACAGTCATTTTACAATAGCTGCTGTGATCCACAAATGAGGGAATATACTAGAGAAGTCGACTGTACTAGATCTAACGTCAGGTTTTGTACAAACTGGTGAAGGTTTTAAAATTAGACAATATTTTCATGCAGATTGCAGGTTAGTATGTTACTGCTGTAAGCAAACCTGATGCAACTGCCACCTGTTACATCTTACATTTGTGTGCCACAGAGTGTTGTGTTTAAGTAAATCAGGATTTATAATTCCATACCAAATGAATGAGTCACAGTTGTAATGGTATGCAGTGCTGCTATGTCTGGTTATATTTTTTGGCTAAGCTGCACTACAGGCTCTGTGCCATTCTGGCATTGATGCATAAATTAGAGTTTTTGATGATGAGAGCACCTCTTGCTGAAATGTCATTGTGTTGTATCTAAAAAAATAGTCGCAACATGTGAAAATAAAAAGTTATCTGGAGACCTGTGCTTGAATCTGAAAGAGAACTGAAAATGTTTCATGGCCTATTGCTTCTTGTTGCAAAGTCATTTAAATCTTTCTGCAGTGTCTGATCAAGGCAAGACTTGACAAAGATGAGCCCAGACCTAAACTAAAACCCATGGGTGAGCAATGCCATACCCGCTATGTCACATCACACAGACTTTTTAGTAATTCCCCTTCAGCACTGACCACTCCAAACATCCCCAAATCCCTCTTGTCAATAGAAAAAAGACAACACATAGAACAGACATCAGCTTCCTTTTCTTTTTTTGACTTGTCAAAAGTTTCCATGTTGTGTTGCGGGTTCTTCACAGCATAACTAAAACCCTGGAAGCAGCTTATCTGCTTAAAACAGGAGGGTGAGAAAGGGTGAAGAAACTGTCTCCGTCTTCCATCTATTTCCTGGTTCACATAGAGGGCTTATCAAAGCCACTGGTGCCTTCCTCTAGATTCTCTCTCCACCATCCAGTAGTCTAATCCACTTAGGCCCCCACTTCCTCCATTGGTTTTGATCAGCCAGACATCCAAATTTCCTCCGCAGGAAACCAGGAAAATCAATAATCCTCACTGCAGTGCAACAATTCCTCTATTAAAGCTAAATGTGATTAGATGAAGAAAAATATGGAATGGTTTATGGCATAGAATTTCAGGTTATTCATCTTTCTTTTTGGCATGAGTGATTCACACTGTCCATTTGTACTTGTTTTTTTTTAGCTCCTCTAATTCTACACACACCAGGATTCACCAGTATTTACAAATCATTCGTGCATTATATTCACAATTTTACAACATACCTCTTGCATCCTTTTTTTTATTGCTTAGTGGCATCCATTGAGGCATCTTGAAGACTAAGAGTTTCTCTACCAAACAACACCAATGCTAATGTCATTGAAACCCCAGGTGCTTCTAGTGGCTCTTGAAGTCTAACATCAGTCCTTGGTACCCCCTCCCCAGGGTCCAATTTTCCCTGCATGAAGCTTCAAGGTCCTCAGCTGAGCTCTCTGTTTAACAACAACAGTGGCACAGAATGTGGATATGTGTCAGACAGAATGGTAATGAGTGTCCCATAGACTGAACCCCATTCTCTCTCCTTCTGCCTCACAGATTTGTTCTCATGCAAAACAGACATCGTAATCACATTTTCTCATTTTTGATCCACCTGGGGTTTCTTTGCATGCACATAGAAATGTAAATGAATGCAGAGGAATAGACATCATCTGTGATAAATCATATTACTTACAAATTCTGCTTAGCAACAAAACCAGACTGCACTGTAAGCAAGGAGAACTTTACTATCAGCCCTGAGTCAACCATTTCCCTTACACTACACCCAGTTGTTGTTAGTTTGCCCTATTTCTTTGTTTTATTGCACATTTACAAGCAAACAAAACCATACTTTAGAAGGACACATTCGTAGAGGGACCACTTTTGGTTTCAATAAAAGGGCTGTAATGGAAATACTGTGTATATTTTTCTAGGTACCAGAGAGGTGGTACAGGAAAGAGGGAAAAGGGGGCACCAAGTCATAATGCCCCTGTGCGTAAATCTTCAGTGATAGTAATGTAGGTAGTAGGGAGTCACTAAGGATGTTGCTAAAGGTTACTTTTCCTGGCCTACAGGTTCATTTCTCATAAGGGGAAGGAACGAGTTATCATTTTATAATGATTTTGGTACAGTACTTGGGAAGCACACAGTCAGTCTAACAAGCTCAATGAAATGCTGCAAAGTTCCAAGCACACAGTTGGAAATAGTTTATCTCAGAAACTTATGGGAGAGGGAACACTTTGGTGTACATTTGAGCACATTTGTTTGCCCCGTATGGTTATGTAACACTGATGAAAAAAAAAAAAAAAATGCCAATGCATTACTAAACTTGCCAGTAATGGATTACATCTCTGCTTACACTCTTTTTGCCTCCACATTGAAAATATTGAAACACTGACAAATATTAATGCAAGTTGTGCAAACGTGGGATCCTCAGGGGAGACTATCTTAGACATTTCATGTCCCCAGCTTAATAAACGATGTCCCTCTCTTGACAGGGACTATTCTTAACCCCAAGTCTGCACAATGCTGGGAGAACGTCATTATTCAAGAGAGCTGGTGACAACTTCAGCCTGCATTGAAGTTTAAGCTCGCTGTACATTGTAATTTGCTGACATTTCTTTTTCTCCCTCTCTCTCTCTCCCTCTTGTCCCCCTTCTCTTTTCTTTTCCCATATGGTCTGCTTACAGATGTGATCAACTCTTTCACACTAGGTAAGAGTCATTTCATTTTTCACAACACAACCCTCAGTGAGAGTCATGTTTGAGTTGTCTTTTCTTTGGGAGTGATGTGAATGCATAAATAAAGCAGATAGTTCCATGGGGAGAGAAGCTGAAGAGACCAAAAGCTGCTGTTTGCCCACTAAGGTATGCATCGTTCTGCAAACCTAACTCATTCTATTACCCCCCATGTGTACATGAGGATACACAATGGTAGCTTTTTCTGGCTTTGTGTGCTCTGTGCTTTCAATTTGAAGTTTATTCAAATGAGAATGAAATGGCCCAGATTGTTCAAAGAATATGACTGCAATGTTGACTTAAACAGGCAAGAATAGATGGTGTTTGTTTCCATACTGTGAGTGTGAGGAAATACCTAACCCGATCCATGTGCCAACTAGAAGCCACCGATAGTGTAGACAGTGCCCACTTATCTGCTCTGGCTTTAGAAAGGTACATTCAAACTAGTACTTAAATCTGAATTCAGTAGAAGTGCAGCTCCCATTATACTTTATGATTCTGCTTGCACATGTAAATCATAACAAAGTGCAAGTTTTTCATCATTTGTGTTAAATGGCACTTATAATTTTACTTCTGTGTTGGAAGCATCTGCAGTGTGTTGTGGAAGGATTAAACAAGCAAAGCACACAATGTGCGGAAGGTTGGCAGTAGATTGCCAGGTTTAGAGGGAGGATGTGAAGATATTTTAGCCAGCGAATGCCAAGACAAGTCTAGCATTCACTGGTTTGTAAAACTGTTTTTGGAGATACTCAGCAGGCTGCAGGAGTGTGATAGAGGTCAACTGCATGACTGACTCTACCATAGCAGGCGTCAGACCAGCACAGCAGGACCTTTCAGCAGTACCCATGGCTCTGAGCATCTGCTCGTAAGGGTAAAATCAATCACCTCATTTCCAAGGTGGAGCAGGTGTACTGGACATAAGAGAAATAAATAAATAACAGCATAAGCTGAGGTTACTCCTGCTTGACTGGTTTAATTTCTGTCATGCTTGGTTTTTCTAAGTAACTTGATTTTTCATACTCGGACAACAGCACTGGGGGAGTGCCACCTTACTTGAAAATTGAAAACTCAGTGCCATGTCACTACAGTAGCACGGGTTGGATACTCAGCAGAGCATCTGCAAGCAGTTCTGGTCTGGCTCTCAACTCTTTGAGGCAGGCGTTGGCTGAGTGCTCAGAAACAGAAAACCCCTGGCTAGCTGAGAATAATAAGTACCCATGGGAAGCTGCCAGATGGACATTTACTGTGAGCCTAGCTGGAGAAGGAGAAATCTGTCAAACATCACACTAGGCATCTGTAGGGGAACAGTGCAGGTTCACGTCCACTACAGTGTGTCGGATAAGAGGGGTGCTGCTTGTCGAGACTAAAAGTCGTTGGATTTTTGAAATATCACATCCAGTTGATGCATTTACCTTCTTTCAAGGTCAGCAATCCACATTACATTAAAGCTCAATCTGAGAGTAAAAGCTTTAAATAATGTCTTCCTAATGGACACCTTAAAGATCATCTTTCTCGTTTCATCTAAATGTTAGTCCTATTTCCAAGCATGAAGCTATTAATCAACATTTAGCTCAATTCAGCCAGATTTTGCTGTGCAGTAATGTGAGAAGGTTGATGATGATCACAATATCTCTTTACTCTTAATTTTTGGTTCAGATATTTGTTTCTGAACCAAAAGGTTTGGCTTCTATTGGAAACACCAATATCCAATTATTTGCCAAACGTACCTGATAAGAGTTTGGAGACATTTTCCCATTAAATCTAATGGTGTCCAAACCTTTGACTGGTATTTTATATATATATATATATATATATATAACACAATTTTTAATGAAAAAAAAGTATTTCTTGGCAACAAATTACAATTGGCTTATTATGCTCAAGGAAGCTCAACGATTTTAGAGCTGCCAAAGAAAGGAAGAGATGAGAGAAAAAGCACAAAGAGTTCATTCTGGTATCGTCAGCAGTGAAATAGGAGCTTGGTTCTCTTATACAAGCTGTGCACCCGTTATGATTGCATTATGTCTGGCAGCCCTTCTTTCAGACAGGAACTGAGCCACACTTGATCAGTGATATGACACTGGCAGAGAGCAGAATGATTGCTAGCTTCTAAGTTAAGCAAATACTGCTATGCTGGGGAGGTCTAAATGTAGATCTGTGCTTGGTCAAAAAATAAATAAATAAATATGAAAAAGGACAAAAAAAAAAAAAAAAAAAAAAAAAGAAAAAGAAAAAAAGGCCAGCCTAGCCTGAATAATATCCAGAGCACTGGTAGCTTTGTGATACTCCATAGTGGATTCTTCTGGAGTGGTTTTAGTTTTATCATGTCTCAGATGATAAGAACAATGCTATTTCTGGATGATAGAGCACTTTCAAATCTCCATCTGGGCTTTTTCATTCCCTGGAAAAATGTGGTACTACATTCAAAATATGGAGATTGAGTAGGAATATCATATTGTTTTTATAATAGTGCATTCCCAATAGCCGTAGTTTAAATATGCATGTACTGTTCTCTTTTTTTGTATTATTTTTTAAAACGAGAACACATTATTTAAAGGTATGTGCAAGACAACATGTTTTTGCAATGAGTGTGTGTTCACAATACTTATACAGGAATTCTGGCATATTGAGCACAAATGCTGTCATAACCTCAGATTGTTAGAGGTCAGCCACATTGATGTGGGCTCAGTCTTAGATTTCCCCAACCTCAAGTGGATGAGTCGTTAATAAGAAATGTGACTGAAAGCTTGTTAGTGTGGCTCTGCATACGTTCTGCAGTAATTAGACTTGACTGACAGACTCACCAAGTGTTCACCTTTACAGTTGGAGAGTAGAAACCTGCTTACATTGCATTATGCTGGCAGAGCACATCTTTCTTTACCTGTAAAGTTTGATGGGTAGTCTTCAGTATTTTCATAATGATCACTCATTGTGACAGATGACAGCACATGTGACTTTCTGTGTGAAGCACATTCAGGAGTTTTAGTAACATCGCGCAACAGCAGTTTAGGCAGACAGATTTCTGTTGAGTTGGATGGCCCCATTGAAGTGAAGCAGGTCCGCTTTAAGGAACAGATGGCTTATCTTTAACTTTATCAACAGCAGCAGTGTCAGTCGCAAATCCAATAAGTTTCTCCTGTAGCTGGGGAGAGCGGCATCCATCAGTAGCTAACAGCATATGGCGAAGGCACATTAAGGTGTCATCTCTTTTTTTTCGGCTGCCTGTTCTATCCGTATTGCTGAAGCCAAAAAACTAGAGCTTTTTTATGTGTTGGGGGTAGTGAGCACCCAGTTTTAGATTATTTTCTTCCTGTTTGATGTGTTTTATCAAAGCCTTGCTGTCATTTTCCTTTTTCTTTGTTTACTTATTTCTTAATTATGATGCTGTAATGATGAGTGAGGTGAATATTAGCTTTTCTTTCCTACTTAACATCCCTCTGTTTTTGTTTCTGATTTAAAGTTTTGGGAGTTAAATGTCAGTGTTCATTTTCTTTTATTTTATATATTTAAAAAAATGATAAGGCTATATCAGCAAGCATGTATGTGTCAAGAGGGTGTTGTTTATACTGTTTCACTAACTAAAAGCAACCTCCACTGCAACCCTGTTAGAGTCCCTGTTGCAACATTGGAAGGCGAGCCTGTTTACAAGATTTACCATGTGTTGCATTAATCAGAACGTCAATCAAAGCCTTGATTGCTTGGGTTACTGGCTTCAGACCATCAGGCAGAATAGTTTTTGGGCAAATCAGATGGTCTGTGAAAATCAGATCTATCTGATGTAGATGTGAAGAAATACTTTTTTGTGCTGCTTTCAATTACAACATCACTACTGAAGCATGTAAAACTGCATATAAAAACATCAGTGTTCCTGTGTGTCTGAGGTCCTTTTGTGACATAAATTTTCTAATTATAGCCATCTGGACTCTCAACTAACTAGTATTTAAATATGAGTAATTGTTTTTCAGGAGGCATTATAACTGTCATAATTACCTTCAGTATTGACTCAATTTAACATTTTTTCACTTGCTCTCAGTTTTGACACCCCTGTTATAAAGTCTCACCTCATATAAAAAATCAGCATGTATTCCACACAAAACCCTTTAGCCTCCTCTCTTTTTTATTATATTATTTTTCCATTTTTAATAAACAGCACTAATTGGCCTGCTCATCAAATTTAAAATTTCCGTTCTGTCTACACTGTTGGGTCATCGACTGACACAAAAAGATTCAACTGATTAAATGTGCAACCACAACAAAACCTCATGAGTGGAAAAACAACAAAAAACAGTCCTACTTAATTATATATCACCTTGTTTTCCTCATGTTGACAAGGTGATTTGTGCACAGAACACAACATTTATGTAGCTTCATTATTTATTTATTTTTTATTTTTTTTCCAGTTGCTTACATGCTGCAGCTGGTTGTTGCACATGCAACAATATCAGCTTAAATGTTTGCCCCAGTCACTACATACACATTTCTCTTTGACAGGGATGTTTTAAGTGTGTTATTAAAGCATGAAAACTGCAGTGTCCTTTTGAGATACCAGCTGATATTACTTGGTCTCCTTTAGGACAGCATCTGGTCCAAGTTGGCTCAAGAATATTGCGTCCATTTTGGCAGAACATTTGAGAGTGATGAAGACTACTGGATGAAATCCATGGCCTCACTTCTCTGAAGGTTGAATGTCAGAGGTCATTAGATGGACAACCCATCTGCCAGTCTGGCACTGCCGCAAACACTACAGCCTGGATGTTTGTAATTGAGAGGCATGTTTCGTGGGAGTCTAAGCAAAGACAGGCTGTGGTCATAGTTTGCTCAGATGAACTCTCTACATATATATTACGGAATAGCATGCCAGCAGATTACATCACTGTCTATGATTTTAACTAATTGGTGATGAAATCTGATTGACAGCAACAATTTATTTGAATCAGATGCTTCAAGTATATTGTTTGCCTCTTTTTGTTGTAGACACAAGCTGTGGATTCCCACTGTATGGAATTTCTATTATACTTTGTCATCAAAATCCAGACTTAAAAACCAACCTCAACCATAAGGTCATGATCATGACAGGATTAACCTACGAGGGGTGCCTACATCAGAAACTGGATGTAGAGCCAATATGAACCCCACTGCACGTGTACCAAGTCTCTGTGGAAATTATACGACCCTGTTTCCTTCACGTTTTTATCAGGTACAGTGCACACAGTTGGTAGCACATGATTGTTTTACAACATTACATTGATAGCATAGATGTAGCATTAAAAAATTCTTGTTTATAGATATAATTTATGTAAAAAAATATATAAATAGCTAAATATATGCATAGTCATATATTGTATATATTGCATAAATGCAAAGCAACAGTTTTGACAGAGTTCCTGGAAGTCATGATGTGAATGCAAAACAAGCTTGAATTATCCGTTTAGTTATCGTGCTACCTGTGGTTTCTAGAATGAGATAACAGGTCCTGGGTTTATTGCATGATCTGACATTGAGGTGAACTTGGCAGTTGTTTAGCTTGTTTTACACTTGTTATCCAAACTGTTCAGACAGAAGCAATTGCTTCTTCAGTCATTGCTAATGTTTTTCCTCCTTGGCATTATGATAAGACACACATAAAAGCCCCAGATCATCAAACACAAGAAACCTCTGCTTTCAGATAGTCACACTTGCTGATGATCAGTTAATCAAGTGAACTAGATTAGGATTGGAAAGTTGATTAGAAAGTCGCTTTTCATGTTAATTCCAGCAGAATTAGTCAGGGTTTAATTATTTTTTCCTAAACCACTTATTCATTTTGGTTCAGTTTAGTTAAGTATACAATAACAAGGTACAATATTGGGTGAGTGTTTTCCTAAGTTATTATTATTTTATTTTTTTATCTCTCAGTCCACTTGGCTATTTGGCTAAGGAATTTAGGCTACATACTACATGCATGGTGGTTTTCATGATTGTTAGGGATACTGGGCCATGTTTTGCTCACCCAGCCTCACCCATACATTCTACACATTGTACCTTTTAACATTACAATACTTTTCTTTTTCACTGCAAAACAGTTGACATGTCAAAATGTTGTACCTGTCAGAGAATAAAATATCCTCTTATATATCCAAATACGCTCCACAAAAACATATTCAGGATTAATTTATCTATCTTCCACATGCAAAATGTGTGCTTTTTTAATAAAGTAGGCCTACCATAAACAGTTGCATTCACCTGAGGTTGAAAGCAAGTTATTCAGTAGTCAGACTTAAACAAAAGCATTAAAAAAAGAAAGAAAAAAGAAAAGGGTGTTTAAAAAAGTATTGATAAAGGGCATGAATGACAGGACTCTGTAGACATATTCAAATATGGTAATAGTCATGACTATTACTACTACTACTACTACTACTACTTCTGCTACTGCAATGAGGTCACCTCATCATTCAAATGTCAAAATACAGAAAAAAAGAAAACGAAAGGCTTTTCACAAAAGATAACAAACTATAGGCTTAGAGCATCATAATGTCCTGAGGCATTTATTTTTTTCCCTTCTTTTAATTACCTTTAACTTGTGCACTGAATGTCACTATGTCATGGTCAATGGAAGCAAAGCTTGGATCTGCAGAGGATTCGCTATGTTTACTCTGCAGAGCTCTATGTACACAGAAAGCTGCTGCACTGTGTCCCAGTGCATTACCACCGTTACTTGACCGACACCAAAGTAGAAGCTTGTGTTAATTAGTCCATTGAGGCCTGCCATAAAGAGAGCCCAAGTTGGTAAATAAAGGAGAGGTTGTGTCCTCAAATATCCCTCGTTGCAGATTAAGGCCTGAGGCCAGATGGGAAATGTCAGCTAGACTGTTTTTTTTCTTCCTGTAGTATGACATGTGACTGACATTCCTGCAGGTCAAAAAGGAAAAGACTGTAGGGTTTTTGTTAACTCTAGCAACCACAGGCCTGGCTAAAGGTTTACCCTTTGGGGTAATAAGAGAGTAATGACAGGATAGGGTGAGGAGGTAAATGTACTACAATCTTTACATTAGTTTATCAATTGCTTCTTCATGACCTAATGTGTTTTTGAATTTATTTTATTTTGCAGTGTGTAGACATCTAGTGATCCAGACAATTGGATTATTTTCTAAAATGCTTTAAATCTGTTAATTTGTTTGAATGTAAACTAAGTAAGTAACTCAGTATGAAGGAAATTATTTCACACACATGCTGCACAGACATTAGGGCAGCATCTTTTCCTGGGGGGATGGAGGGGTCTGATTTACAACAGGATGGCTTCATCAGCATATCGTAAATGCTTGACTCACCTGACTGTAGCGCAGATCTGTGTCCTGTTGAAAATGTATGTATGTTGCAATATGAACAGTCTAATCAGACACTGATGTCCACATTCAGTTGTATTCAGTAAGAATAGACACAGATTTAACTTACAAAGCTCCAAACAGATAGTATCTTAAGTTCCAAAATTGTTAAAAGGTTGAATTAAACGAAGGGTTAATACCTCTCCCCTAACATTTTGAGTGTGTTGCTGGATTCTTGCATTTTCTAAATGCACTGAAGTTGGGCAATAAGAATACTGCCAATAATTTATTTTGTACATGTGATTGTTAAACAAAGGTTCAAACAAATTTATAGGAAAGTTTTGATAACAATTTTTAAAATAGAAATTATAGGTTTAGAGTTCAGAAAATAAATATCGTGGAACTTATGGTCAACTGAACCATACATGCATGTAAAAGACAGTAGCTTTGAAACACATTTACCTTTTAATCAATGGTCTCCTTAAGCTTTACAGCCTATTCACCTGCTACTTTTTTTTTTCAAAACCATTTAATGTCAAAAACCAACCCAAACTGAAGAAACTTTAGTTTCAGCTATTACTGCACCGGACATGTATGATTCATATTTCTCCATCATTATGCAGCACCCCTGATATTTGTTGTGATGCACCAAATTTAAAAGACCTGCCCACAATCTTTTTTTCTTAATCCTACCCCTCTTTTAATTTTTCATGCATTTTTGTCTTAATAACATTATGGATTAGGAACCCTTTTAGTTCCTAATCATAACCTAATTTAATAATATAATGGATTGGACTTTTCTGCTGACGGCACTCAAAGCACTTACATTGAATCCATTATTCATTCATTCCTCATTCATACTTGGTGGTGGTAAGCTACACGTGTAGCCACAGCTGCCCTGGGGCAGACTGACAGAAACATGGCAGTCAATGTAGGCCCACCACAGAAAATTACCGCACATTCATATATTTATATTGATATAGCAATGCCAATGCTGGTTTTACAAGGAGGCTGAAGTGTCTTGCCCTAGGACAAAACATGAAGTGGGACTCAAACTGCTGACCTTCCAGTTAATGGACAGCCTACTCTACCACTTGAACCACTGCCACACCTAGTCTATCCAATATCAGATGAAATCTTCAAGTTTCTACTTTCAGTCACACAATTTCCTGTAAAAGAGATTGATTTTTCCCCAACAAAGCACTAGTAACCAAAAACACCAGTTGGTTGAACAGATTGCTCCCTTCACCAGCTACACTTTGGGTGTGACCATTTAATATTAACGTTTCCCAGCACAGTGGCATTGTTGTTTTAACTGACAGTTCCAGACAATCTGTTAACTTTAATTATTTTGTCCAGAGCATTGTATGCAATCACTTTAAGTAGCTAAAATCTAACATCACTGTGTTGTTCAGTCCTTTCCAAGTAGTTTGGATGCCTGAACTTAATCAAATAAACATAAGGAAGGGTAGAAATTAAACCTAAAAGAAAGGTAAAAGCACACCTGTCCCAGTTATCATGATTTTTCCTGCATCTTTTTGCCAACCTTCTCCACCCTTCTTACGAAAGGGGATGATTATTCATTTATTTATTTTCTTTTTTTTATTTCCAATTCATATGGCTTTGGAGTCCTTGACGTAAATGTAATTTCACAGTCCAGGCAGTAGTGACAAAGCTTGTGACTGTCTTAAAGATGCTCAAGGATTTAACAAAATTACTTACTTTTGGATAAGAATGGATTAATCTCTTCTTAACTATAGGAAAGTGTTTCTTTATTTGACCATATGCACATAAAATATAAATAAAACACAATCTTAATAAAATTATGGAACTGGTTCTCCAGGAGTAATTCAAAATACCACTAGGTTGGGGTTAATTTGGTGTTCTTTGAGATGCAGCAAAGCCGTTACATATGTCAAAGCAACATTACACCCATCATTAATTTGCCATCTTGTTACCATACAACCCCCTTTTGCTTCTTTCATTCTTTTCCTCTCAAACTTTCCTCTTTGACTTGATAATCACCTCAGTTGAACGATGGCTGGCAAAGAAAGCAAATCAACATTCTGTATTCAAGAATAACAAGCTGACACTGCACTGTCATCGACAGTGAATAATCTCTCGCACATTTTTTTCCTCCCCACAGAGTTCCACCACAAACACAGTCCGTTATCTATTTTTATCATTTCTTCTTCTACTGTCCATCAACACAACTTATTTCCTATGTAATTTTATTCCTTCATATTTAGTGCTGGATTCATATGTGAGCCCTACTTACACACAGCGAACAATCTTTCACATTCATAACAGATATGATCAATCTTTTGCTGAGATGAAAGCCCCATTGTACCCATTTAGCCATCTTGATGGAGACTTGCCTGACTGTACAGTGCCTCGTAAGAGAAACTACATGTTATCTTACAACCTAAATTAGATTATTGTATTAATACAGTTAAACATAGTAAAATGCTATAAATGTGCCAAGGACAGCTATATCAATGAATCATGGTAAAATTGGGTCATCTCTACCTGAATCCACATTAGTCATAGTGCTTGAACAGGAAATTCATATGTGAGCATTCAATGAGGCTACGTTGAGATGGGTACATTATGATTATGTTAATATAATCCAGTCATGTTAAATTGGATCAGCAACATTATTAAAGCAGGCAGAGCTTTCATTCAGTGTCACTAATTCCTCTCACTCCAGGTCTTAATGAGAAATAAGGAAGCACTTACATGCAAGTGCGCAGGCTGAACGGCAGGTAGAGATTGTCTGTCTGCCTCATTCAGCTTCACTCTCACACTCTGTGCCTGCGTCATGCACAATTACAAAAAGTCTTCCCCACAAACAGTAACAAAGAAAACCATACACACTCAGGAACAGGCTCTATTTTGACCAATCTCAAATTAATAGCCATTTGTAATAAAGCCAGAATAATTTTCAAATACAATATTAAAACTCTCTTAGGAAAAAGTGAAGAATAGAAACTAGTGATAGTGTATGGTTTGGTACAAAATGTGAGCTTGGAAAAATATAAAACATACTGCTGTTGATGGCTGTCCAAAGTCTCAAATAAATTGTACTTTGCCATGGAAATTATAGAGCAGGGATAGCAAAAATGAGGCTATGCATTTACCTGAAACATAAAAAATAAGTTTCTATATATTCTAAAAAAGAAAAAAAAATCAAATATAAGTAGAATTTGACATTAAAACTAGGATGACACCTCATTGTTAACAGTTTTTTTATTATACAATTACAGTGTATTGAAGTACAATACACAAAGTGTGTTAACAATTCAATATATTCTCTTATTGTTTTATTTTCTGTCATAATGCCAATATTTTTTTTTAAACTCATTTAATTTGCACAGACTTATGATAATTAGCAGCCCTGGTTGGAGAGGGGAACTATAAGCTGCTGTGGCATGTGTGAACAAGCAAACATGTAGAATCACAGAAAGAAGCTCAAGCGGAGCCATTCACTGTCTTATCAAGCTCTGACAACACACAATGCTAATTCAGGTGTGAACAGTAAACTCATTTCCATTTTATAATCTGCCATGCATTAAAAAAAATATTGAATCTGCTCATCTTGCTGTTTCCCTTTGGGTGCAGTAACAAAAACTAAATATCAAAAATAAATTGGGAATGAAATGAATAAAGAGGATTGTTCATATTACACACACATAATATGGCAGTCAATACCCTATTGATCACTGTGGAATTTTAATTTACCCATAATGACACAACATTAAGTGAACCTGATTGAAATCTTTTACGCATGGGAGGACACAATTATGCTCCTCACAAGCACACGCTAAGCACACACACAGAGTCCCATGCACATAACTTGCAGCAAATTCACACACTCCCATTCCACAATGTTATTATCTCATTCTCCATGGTCTCATTTTTCACCAAGCCCCAGGGTGTATGAGGGACAGTCAGGGTTGAGCTCACACAAGCCCCGGCTGCACAGCCGACTGCCAGTGAAGGTCTGTGTTAGTACCAAGCGCAACATTGCCAGAAGAAACAGAAAAAGGTAAATTGAGAGAAACTAGATGATCCTGCACAACAATGTGGTACAGGGCCTTGCCACACTGCCAGCAGAAGCAGCTGCTGGACTTTATTATCACAGTTTATTTGAAGAATTAGAGGCTAATTATTGAAAAGACCTGTGTGTAGACTAAGGGCTTATTATTCATATAATAGAGAGTGACTACAATATAATTTACCATGGGTTGATACTAAAGCCAATTTTCATTAATGCTCTTTCTTTGTTCTTTACTACATTTCTGCCAAAACTGAACTTTTTCAGCCACTTCTTTTTTCTCGAAACTCTGCATTTTCAGCATCAGTATTCAAGAGAAAAATGCAGATTTACTGCAGCTCAAATTCCCTACCATACTCATTTATTTATCACAACAACATGGCTTTGCTGTCGATGCATTGCAGTGCAGAATGGAAGAGCTGAGGTGGATGTGTGTATCTGCCTGAGATTTAAAGAAACAATGAGTGGTTATCAAACTTAACAATGTCCAATCAATACTTGTCTTGGTGAAGAAATTCTTCAAAAGTTGTCACGGAGAGTGTTTTCTTCTCATCAAAACTTTCCTCCCTGCTGTGTGAATGAACTGGGGGATTCATTTCACAGTGAAGACAGAACTTTCCACTTTAAAACATGCTCTGTAGCACTGCTTGAACATGGTACGCTGACATTTCAAAGAATGTTTGGACTTTCTTGTTCATGTTATTAGAAAATTCACCATCTAACTATAGGAACCAACTTCTTCGACAAAAAAATGTTTTTTTAAATCATATTCATATTGCGATTTTTAATGGTAAATACAGCTATAAACCAAGGAAAAGAAAATGAGTTCTTTAAATTTTTAGCCATGTATTAAGAGCCATTGTGGAAGGGCCAGAGAGCCACTTGCTGCTCCAGATGTTGCAGACCCCTGATTTATTGTGTGTAAACCAAAATGTACTGCATTTTCTTCATATAACAGTAGGCCTTCTTTTAAAAAAAAAGGACATTTCGGTTGTAACAGTGTGATTAATTGCGATTAATCGCAAGATTTCAAGCAATTAATCATGATTAAAATTTTTAATCATTGCTCAGCACTAAATGTATAAAATATCAAATTCTTGATATTCATCTTCAGTACATCATCACCGTCCCATTGGGTGCATAAATGTATTACAACTGATAACCAAACAATATACCAACTACTTTAAGTGCCCATATCGTGTATTCATGATTGCCAAAAGGTTGAATGCAGAACCCTGTACACTCTCCTCTCTACATATAGTGGAATTAATTAATTAATTAGACTTTGATATTCCTTCTGTCATGTGATTATAGGTACATATGTGGTCAGAAGCTTTAATAGTTATAAGCAAAGTGCAGTAAATACTTGCAGTCAAATGTTAAGATCATAAAATCTGTTATGTGCACAAATTGCAATGTTTCATTTTAGGTAAAACGCCCAATGAAAGCTTTCCCACTAATCAATAAAGTATTAGTGCTCATAGTGTGCCGACTGGAAGTATGTGAACATTTGAGTATGTAGGTACTCTCGTGTAAGCATTTGGTATGTGAATTATTTTGCACATTAGCATAAAACCTCATGCACAAGCTTTACTGTATTATTTCTTAACAAAGACCCAGCCTTGAGCTGTGGAACAAACAGTAAAAAATTAAAGTGATGTGCTGGAAGCAGTGGGAGATGATGATTGGACTACCAGCAGACAGCCACACATGACTCAAGTCAGATTATTCACATCATCTAATGTGATGCCTCTGACAAAGGGCAGCTGTTACTGTAGGTAGCCAAGCCTCCACAATAACATCTCTGGTTTAGTGCCAGAATTTTATTTGTGGGCATAAAAGCAAATTTCCATTAGTCTAAGCAACAGTGTTGCCTCAATGTGAGGCCATATAGGCAAAAACAGAGAGAGGAATTAACAGAGCTGTAGGGAGACAGGTGATATTTAAATCCCAAAACAAGAACTCTTAACGTCAAATTTAATGCTTGCAAATGAGATGCTTTAAACTTTTCTGTCCATTTTGTCAGTTACCACATTGATATCTTTGGAGGTTATAGGATGTAGTATTGGCGTCTTGCTTCTAGCTTGTGAAGATATATGGGAGATCTACTCATTTAGTTCCACTATTATTTGAAATAATGTCATACTTACCAGTTATTGCTGGCATTTTCATTTTGCTTTGTACCAAAAGTGTTTCACGAAACAGTTGCAAGTTTAAAAGAAGACCTTACAGACATCAACAAAACAACCTGAGAAGCTAAATTTGCCAGCGCGAGAACACCCACTTATCTTGCCGGTGATATACTGAATAAAACATTACACAAGGGAGAGAAGAACATATAGAGGCAGTACACACCATGCTAGTGGAACTTTTCTTCTCCCACTTCTGTTGTAGGAAAAATACTTTTCTAACACATTCACAAGAATAGGAGCAGCAACATCTATAAAATTAGAAAGGCGAATGACGCCCCCTGAATGTGTGATGAACACTAATTAACAACCTTTCAGCTTGAGAACATGCCAGTTTCGTGCCTCTTTGCATTCTTTGTCCTCTTGTTGCTGATACTGTGGCAGGTGGATTGAAGGACTGACAAAGAACTTTTTTATGCTGCTGCAAAAAATGATTTCTTCACCTTGCTGAAAGTGTAAACCTCTTGTTTATCTTCACTTCCAGATGAGCCATATGCTTTCACTTCCCTGGGTTCTTCTTGCATTCTCACTAACTTCGCTCTGCATAGTTATGCACAAGTCATTACAAAAGTATAGCACCTTTGCGGGTGTCTTTATAGTTTATTCCTGCAAAGTAATAGCACATTTCTTCATTCTTCACTGGCGTACTTTTAGTTTAGAAACATCTCATTACTCTCTTTTCTATCTGCCTTCAGAATCTAGTTTGAACTCCAGGAAGCTATTTAGATTTTAGAGAGCAAAGCAATAAAGCTTACAAAAACAACTGAAGGAAGAGATCTTTCTGCACTACTTTGATTAGTGGAAATAAACATAAAGGCAGAATAATTTAGCTTGGACGCAGAAGAATAATTAAGGGGCAAAGAGGTGAAATTTATTTCTTCTTTATTAAAACTGAATTACAACATTAATCCCTACATTTAACAGTTGCACCATGTGGTTCAGAAAGGAAGGAAGTTGACCTCAAGGTTTACTAAGTACCAGGCATTAGGCCAGTACCTCCATGTTATGTATGCTTATTGGTTGGCTCACAGCAAATCTTTGTTTCACTGTTAAACTGAACCACCTGCCTTTCTTACTCTTTAAGCACATAGAGTGCCAGCAGGGGAATGGGCAGACAAGAAGAATGATACAACTCCATAAGTGAGTTTAACCAAATATAAAAACTAATGGTTGAAAGGTCAATCACTATACAGTATTTTTAAAACTGACATTCTGGTTGTTGCAGAATCTTTTGCAGATGCTTGAAAAAATGTTTACTTCAGTGCAGAGGTGTATTATTATAACATTTGGATTTTTTGTCCAAAATATCTTGATTTAAATAAGGATTACTATAAATTTTGTAACAGTAATATATATATATATATATATATATTTCTCAGAGATAATCTTACAACTCTCACCCTCAACCACCAGCTTACAGATCTACTCAAAAACTGGTGAAGAATCTCTGAGGTGTATTATTCACAAAGTAATGGAGCTTACTACCATAGCTCTCTCCCAGCTCTCACTTTGAAAAGTATGTGCTCACCTGTTCTTTCTGCTTACCCCCATTTTCCTTCTCCCGCTCTCTCTCAATGTGTTTCAATGAGTTTTTCCACTCCTCGCCTCTTTCATTCACTCCATTCTGTGCTTCTTTGAACTGATTCTCAGGCTTCAAGCTTCTCCATAATTCCTCTATAATAACATGCCGCCCAATCACATCATTTATATTCCTTGATTAAATTTCTTGTTAAAAAAAAAAAAAATGCTTAAGTCACTCAAGCTCTATTAAGAAGATTGAGTATCCATGTTTAGTACAATCTAATGGATGTGTGAAATAAGCCCCAGCTATTAATGTTTAATGTATAATTGAATGTTCTACATGGCCAGGCCTGTTTACTGGAATAATTGATGTTTCTGATTTCCCATTTGCTTGCTATGCAAGAGAGGAAGCAGAGTGTTGGAGGAAGAGATAGACCCTGCTAGCTCACCCTCTTCAGCTGAGGATGACCATTAAGCCCAAATCTTACAAGCCGTTAACATGCCATGTGGACTTTGAAAGGCTGCAACAACAAAACCTGTTATCTTAAATTTCCTAGTTCCTAGAGTGTCCAACTCAACTCTCTCTCTCCATGTAGGGTGTGCACACTCTAAAATGTGTTAGTTTTAGCTTTCTGTTTGAGTGTGTGTTTTGGTTCATCTATTGGCCTCAGGTTGTCTGCTTACCTGGGAAGAAAAGAGCAGTGTGACTGAGGTGGAGAGTTCAGTCTCACGGTCCACTGCACATTAGACATTGTGTTGCACAGGGACTATAGGGTCAGTCCATCACTCTGTTTTTCTTCATGTCGGCACTGAATGATTGAATCTTATTTTAATCATTTTGACAAGAACTTGACAGGATTTAAATTGTAATATTTGCAGTTTATTTAACCACAAACTGTACTCTTAATTTGAAAAATATAAACACATTATAACTTTGTACAGTTTTATAAGTGAAATTACTGTAATAGGGATTATGTAAGTAATTATACGCCAGAGTCATTAGTTAGTCCATACTGGTCATATAAGCTCTTTAGTGATAGGTTTAACCAACTCACTGAATAACCTGATGAATCTGATGGCAATCTGGCCTGTAACTTAAGTTATGTTTAATGTTGTGGCTCTTGACATTTCAAGATTGTACACCCACTAATTTTATTTAAAATCAATCCTTAACCTTTAGCTTATGCCAGCCCATGTGCTTTCATACTGTTTCGCTGAAGTCTCGTGATTTTTCCTCTCATCCCCTGTCTGTTTCCTCCCTCATTATACTCATCATTCTAAGCAATCAATAATCAATGCACATTGCCTGCCAAAGACAAGCCACCTGTAATACTGTTTACAGTGACTGGACAGTAGCCAAGCCTTGATCAGCACACAGAAGCACTCAGAGATGCCCCTTCTCACCTGCTGGCTTTGCACAGCTTCACACCCGGGGGATCCTTTTTTCTGCTGTACTTCTTTCCCAATCCTTCCAAACAGGCTCTTTAACTGTTCTGCCTTCGAGTTATTTAGATTTCTCCCAGGTGGTTCAAATTTAGTTTGAACTTACAGGCATGTTTAAGCTGATGAATAGCTTTTATTGAACATGAATAAATTTAAGGATTGAGATTAGTCAGCTCCTTCTCTCTGATGATGTGAGTCTGCCAGAGGATGTGCTCAGCATTGAAAACAGCACTGAAGGAAACAAAAATGTGCGCACCTTCCACTGAAAGAAGAGTGCTTGCTCTGTGTGTGCTGCCAGCTGAGGATCATGAAGGCTACACCTGCAACATGATGCATGGTGCAAACCTAATATCCCGAGATGACTAATGTGCCTTGAAAAATTAGGGTGATGCCTTCTTGCACAGTTTCAAAATATTATCTTTGAATTGGCTGCCTCTCAGCTCTGCTCTATCCCCTTAATCAGTCAATCTACTCAGCCATTGTCCATAATCAATTCTTAATAGTTAGCCCCTTCAGAATTAAAATCGCTGACACCAGAACTTCCTCAACATGACTAATATCACAGCCATCGACCTTCCCATCCTTCAAGCAGCCAGTAGTGTGTGCATTGATCGATCCTATTGATGGCCTTGGTGCTAATCTTCCAAGGGACCTACTTGAGGTGACAGTATTTCACTGTTCAATCTGATGCAGTTACCCTCACAATTTGGATCGCAGATGACCTTCCAGTGAAAGCAGGCAGGTGGGTGGAATGATTGTGTAACTTATAAGTCTCTGTGAGATGGGTCACATCAATCAATCAGGATCATAATCAAAACATTTTCCAAGCAAAGTATCAGAGATAAAATATAGTGTGTCATGTCTGTTGACAAAAGTGATTTCCCTGTAAGACCATTTATATACCTGAAGGTTCAATACCTGCCACCAAAACATTGTTATTTCTTAATAAATTTTGACTTCTGACTCAAAGCAAGACTCACTGGTCATTCTAAAAGAAGATAAGGCATCTTGAAAGAAACATCCCCTATGGAAACATTATTACTGCAGTTAAAATTAAAGTGATGTGATGAATCACATTGTAAATTGAATTATAAAGTCTGCTGTAATCTATTGGGATTCATCCAGCAATAATTAGAGCAGATATGATTCTTTATCTGCATATAAACATTGACCTAGGCCGCATCGTTGCCATAAGGCAAAGCACAGTGGCCTGTAAATACTATGTCTTTGAAGACTGAATCAGTCAAGCATGGCCAGACATGAGCATTGCTTCCCTTTTAAGTTTTCCACAAGAGAAGTTTTACAGACATCCCTCTGAGCAAATTTCTTATACACATCACTAAAAACAACAACACAAGAAACACCAGAGAGAAAAATCGATCATCAACAATGAGGGTGTAGGGATGGATGTTAGTGTTAGCAGAGGTTCCTGAAGGCCAAACAGTGCAGTGTTGTCTTTTTGTTTAAAGTATTAAAGGGGTAGACAAAAAGTTGACATTTAATCCCAATCAATTTGGGAAAATCATTTTAAGTAGATCAGTTACTTAGCCCCCTTTGGAAATCTCCTCAACAAGCACAATAGATTTGTTTTCCTAGAGTAAGCATTATTACTTGTGATTACTGAAATTACATTAATGTGAAAAAAATTGTATAGTGTTTGTTTTGGGGGGGATTTTGCAAAAAAAAAAAATAAAATATATATATATATATAGATATATATATCTATATATCTATATATATATAAATATATATTGCTTCAACTCTCTTGCCTTATTATACAAGTATATTGCACAAGGACACTTCACTAGGTCAGAGGATTTTGAGACATATGGACTCAAAGCCAGCAATTGAGATTGACGGACATTTTCTCTAATCGCTATTCCACACTGTCAGTTCCACGAGATAACATTTCTAGCATGTGACAGTTGAAGAAGATTTTAGTTGCAAACTATACACCTGCTTTCATCAACTTTCCTCTCCAACCCATTCGGCAGTGAACCCCTTAGACATCTTATTGTGGTGAGATGGACATATGCTTGTCCTGATGCTCTATAGCGGCCTGCTCTTCGTAAGCTAAAGGGACAGCGACAAGCACTTAGCTACTCCCTCAGCAGCCAGTCCCATTTCCTCCCCCTTATCTAAAGTGACAAGTGGAGTTTTCCAGCCCTCCTATGCTTGAGGCTCATCTTGCATTATCTGCAGTACTACTATCTCTTGTGCCTCTGACTCTCCATCTAAAAATATGCTAAAAAGGATGAAGCAATTGCTAGAAATTCAAGAGTGCAAACAAGCTGTGCTGCTCAGATGTTTTTCTAACTGCTGATCATATCACGGGATGATGGACTCAGAGCAGGAATGTCGAGAGTATGTGGAGTTCAGTGGAGGCCCATTTTTCTGTATCTTATGCCATGTACTGTGCTGCCCTTCCCCAACAAATGACTGCAGTTACCACTCAGATAAAGAGCAGGCAGAGAACACTTGCAAAACATGAACCAAACAGACACTTGGAGATACTTTTTATTCTGTCTGATACTGTCCAAGTCCACTGTAAACAATAGGTCATCTGTTCAAGTACAGCTTGTACTTTACAGTTTAGATATATATAATGTTCAGAGGAACTTGCACATAAATTGACAGATAAAGCAATGCTTACATATGATTTATAAAAGTCTTTTACTTTTTTTTTTGTTTGTTTGTTTAGTCTCACTGTACAAAGTAGAAACAAAACAACCTAAAACTTGAACATGCATAATTTCTAAGCAGCTTCATTCTGAATGTCTCTACCATAGAGGCTCACACAACTAAATTTGATTAGTTTTAGCTGTTCGGACATTTCTGCAGACTCAAAGCCTACAGTACAAAAAAAAAAAAATAAATAAAAGACAAGGAACAAGTAAAAGAAAAAGCACCACAGTTACATCTTAGCCTCCATCTTATTTATTTATTTATTTATTTATTTTACAGCTTATTATCTAATGGTACATTTTTTCTATGTTCAGTTAAAATGTGAATTAATTGTGAAAGAGCTCCAGGGACTAAAGTCATTTGCACAGGATTCATTAGCCATGGCTTATTCCTTATAGCCAGTAAATGCAAAACAGCAAAAGACTGAAACTAATTTTTGTCCTAAACAACAAAGCGATACTCACCCTGAGCTCCCTGTTGTTTGTGCAGTGGCCTCACTGCCTAAAATAAGGGCTGAAAGCTCCCATATAATGAACCAAGGAAGCTGCTCTTCGTTCAGAATCAATAGTGACGAGCTGCTTTAAAACTCTCAACTTTGAGCCTTTGATGCCTGAGAATACATTACCGCCGTTAACTAGGGCTCCCATCCAGGCAATAAGCATGCAGCTCACTCTGCAGGCTCCATTTGCTGCCATCCCCACACACACTGCTGCTATTACAATAACAGTACACATCAGAGCTGTAGACCAGAAGTCGCTTTATTTATCACCCTGATCGTTCCCACTCAGCAAATTTATCAAATGTTACAGTTTTATTAAGGGTCATCGATAAATCTGTGGACTGGGCATGACAGTAGCTAAAGCTCTGTGCACTCTGAACACTCTATCACTGCACAACTCGGTCCATCCTGCAACACCCTAGCTTAAACCTGACCATGAAATACACAGTCTTTAGAAAGACTTCAGTTTTAATATGAGGCAGTTTTATGCAGCCAAACAAACGCAGCGGCTGCATCTAAATCACGCAAGAAAAAGGTTTGCTAATGTTTTTTTCCTAATGTATAGGAAAGCAACTGTTATGCCTGTGAAGGCTTTTGGTTGCCTGAACTCCACAGAAGGATCAAAGCAGACTTGACTTAAAATATATACTACTGTTGGTTGCATTGCGGCTCTGTGCCCATATTCACAGTCACACTGTACCACTTGGGCTGTCAAGTGCAGGTGTTCTAAACATTTGCTTCCGAGCATTGCTCACATGTGTTGTGTAAATGACACAGGCCATTCAAAACAATCCCCTTTTCTGTCATGTGCCTGGCTGTAATCATATATGAGCAGGGTTTTTTGAGTACTTTCTCACTTTCTTAACAGCTTTGAATTGCAAATGTGTGGAATTAAATTGGAAGCAAAAAGGGTTGGATTGTCAACGCACGGTGTACCATTAACTAATTGGCAGCACAGTGAAAACTGAGGAGAGGAAAAAAGACAAAAAAGAGTATAAACCAAACCGAATCAATGTTATGAAGAAAGGTTGGTAATTTAGCAACAAAAGAATGGGAACATCTAAAAACTGGCATATGGATTTATGAATATGTTCACTTATCTGTGTGTGTTGTAGTTCACCTATACTTTTAACATATTCACCTGTAATCGGCCAGACATATATTGAAAGCACAGGTGTGTAGGTGGCAAAGCTTTATGTATTTAAATTGATGCATGTGGTTCATGGCCTAATGACTGTAAAAAAAGAAACACTTTTACCAAGCACTGATATGTGTGAGATTATGTCTGTGCTGCAGAGCCTTTAAGAGTAAGAGTATTATGTGTGCTGAATCTCCTGCGGGAGGATGCAGGGGCTGAAAGCTATTTATACAGATTATAGCTATAAATGTGTGTAGAAGGGGATGTACTATGTGTAGGACTGAGTGATGCTATCTGAAATAAAAAGAAATACAGGGGTAATTTAGACCATTCTTTTATAAATCATCAAGTCAAATAAATTAATATATCTAGCTGAATTATGAATATTTCCTGTTTTTATTTAACTATTATAGCTGTCTAAGCAAACTCGGACTTCCAGAATGTACAATAATCATTTATCATTTGCTAAATCAAATAAGTAAAATAATGTCATAATTAATTCAAATTACTTTTCGATCAGATTTTTTGTAATATGAAAAAGGGTCACCAAAACTACCAGCAACCTAATATTCATTTTATGCAAGTACAAGATGAGAAAATATTAACTTTTTATATTGCAGCTTAGCGGGAGAAATGTGTGCATCAGTGGGGAATGTACTGCAATTGCATGACCCCATATTAGATAAATGTCACCCAGCAACGATTTAGAGCATCTGCTAAGGTTAATAACACCCACCCAGTGGTTGCCAGTATCATCAACGATCAACTAACATGTGCAACAACTGCAGACGCATGTTGTGAGTTAATAGCCTCCTTTGGCAAAACTCTGTGTGTAAGGAAAATGGTGCAATGATGACAAACAGGAGCGAACTTTGAGGGAGCTACAAAACTGCTGGTCAGCTTTGAAATACTTTTTTTTTTATTTTTGTATTCACAGTTTAGTAATCAGATCCATATGTACCATTGCTTTGGAATATTAGAAGAGTTATTTGGATGGTAGTCATGCAATATCCCCATTTTCATGGTGCAAACTTAATTTAAATTAATTTGACATGATGTTTGATATGGTGACATTGCAAACCAGCTGCTAAAAAACATTGACCAAAGCAGAAATTGTTTATCACGAGCTTTCAAAATGCAGATGGTTTTAGTAAACAAAAGAGATTTAAAATGACATTAGTGGTGACATTTTAAAATCAATTTAAACTGTAAGTTTGTAATGAATAGAGCTTAGAGGGTATTTACTAGTTTTACCTTACTTTTTGTCATCTTTCTTTGTACTAGAGAAGAATAACTTAACAGAGATATTGTGTATTCATTAGGAAAGACCTGTTCATTGTTTTCTGCATTTAATTTTTACATTGTTGCGTATATTACAAAGTAATGACTTCACAGCCTGGAGCTAGTCGTCCAAAGCACCTTAAGATGATATCATACTTATATTTTTAGTTAAGAGTTTGAACAAATACAACTGGACTTAATGTCATTCCATATGTTGCAGGTGTTTCTGAGAAACAACACCCTCAGACAGAAGCTGGTTTGTTTTAAGGACAAAACACCCAAACACATTTTGAAGGGTGCAGTGCAGTGAGGAGTGCTCAGAACTTTATAAAGGAGAAACCTAAACTACTCCTTCATAACACATGGCACAATGTAGAAAGGCTAGCTCTACAGGTCAAAATTTGGCAGTCCATCTACATCTAAAGCATGCTTACAAGGACATAAAATATCTCCATGGAAAGTGTTAAATTGTAGTACCTCAAAAACTCTTTAAAATGCAGTTAATGCTTTAAGAATTTTCCTCAACAAAGGACACCTTTTAAGAGCTTTTGTGCAATATCCCTAAGTAAATTCCTCAGATAAGGAGAGATTTAGTCTTAAATATCACACAGAATAAGAACACTTAGGGTGCTTTGTGCAGCTGGCCCCTGGTTTTTGAAGCTTATGATCCATCCATGCACCACCTTATACACTGCCTCCCACTGGAGTTTAAGTGGTTGATGTCCTTCTTTATATACAGTCAGAAGGTGTGAATGAAAGGTATGCCTGGTGGTTTTACACTGATGTATGTTAACACTAAAGACTATTTTGAGATTTAAAGCACAGAAAGTAAAAAAAAAAAAAATACACATTTTTTTGTAATAAGCCTTTTGTATAAATGTCAATAAAATGCAGTCTATAGTTGTGCCTCTGCATTAGTAGTTGAGTATTGTTAGTTCGGTTTTGCTAGTGTTCTACCATATTCTGAATATATTTTACTCCTATTTAACACTATTTGAAATGGTGCTTATTTTTCCTACTTATCATTTTTACTGAGCTTCTTCTTATACTTACACAGTCTGGGGAGTGATTCAGTTTCCATTTAACTTTGTATTTTATATGTATAATAAACCATGTGACAAATAAACATCTTGAATCTTGAAATAGAAGTTAAACTTTCTTAGCATATCATGGGAAAAAGACTGGATACAGGAGGAAATAACTAGCATTTATCTAAAGTTTAAAATAAACCCATCAGGAAATGGGAATGTAATACTTTCTTTATTCAAGAAGGTACTATTTCAAACAGAGCAGATTTCCTTGTTTTCTCATTGGGATTTTGTAAAGCTTTCCTTTCAAAACTCTCCCATAGAAAAGGTTGTGCTTCCATATACTGTATGCTGTGCTGCACCTCAAAACGGTGCCTCTGGTCTCAGATACAATTATACAAATGTCCTCTTCTCCAGTTAGGGCCGTTCTCATTGCTTTCAGACATCGTCTACACACTCTTGAAAATTATGCTCTTGGGTTTCTTCTGCTTTGCTCTCGAACTGCCATTAAATAACCATGTGGAAAAAAAATCTCAGGCAATACAGTTCTAGACAAATTAATGCGTCCTTATGGGTTTTCCTGTTTTACTTCCCAGTGTCCCTTCCAGACAATTACTGCTTAACAGGGCTCAGCAGATCACTCATGAGTAACTGTTTTTTTTTTTTATATTTAATTATCCTGTTCATTTTGTTATTTGTATTCTGAGAGTAGAACTTTGGAAAGTACATTGAAGAAGTAAAGAAAATGGTTCAAACTAGAGGGCAGGTCATTTGTACAAACAAATGGAAAGTCTGAGGTCAAAAAACAATTTGTAGTAAAACAGGACATATTTGCATGCAAGTAGAGACCTTTTCAGTGTTAAGGCCGTTTTAAAAGTCGATCTGTACATTGCCCTAGCCTTAACATTAATACTATGAAGTCTGCTCTAAAACTCAAAACAAATTGGGAAAAGAAAAAATAAAAAAATAAATAAAAAATGTATATATATATATATATATATATATATATATATATATATTGCCAAAAGTATTTACTCACCCATCCAAATAATTCAAATCAATCACTTCAATCATTTCCATGGCCACAGGTGTATCGAAATCAAGCACTGACTGTTTCTGCTAACATTTGTTAAGGAATGGGTCGCTCTCAGGGGCCCAGTGAATTCCAGCGTGGTAGTGTGATAGGATGCCACCTGTGCAACAAGTCCAGTCATGGAATTTTTCCACTCCTAAATATTCCACAGTCAACTGTCAGTGGTATCATAGTGTGGAACTGATTGGGAACAATAGCAACTCAGCCACAAAGTGGTAGGCCCCATAAAATGACTGTAGAATTCTATTTTACGATCATTTGGCAGATGCTTTTCTCCAAAGTGGTACCTACACCGGCATAGTGTACAGCAACATCTGTGGACAATATGGACTGGAGACCTCTAGGTCATAATGGGAAACACCTCTCAAGGTCGTGGAGAATGAGACGGCTAAGATCCTGTTGGACTTCCAGACACAGACCGACAAAATGGTGGTGGCCAACAAACCAATGGACAAAGTGTTAAAGTATAAGCAGCAAAGGAAAGCCGTAGTAATCAATGTAGCCATCCCCAATGATGGAAATATCAAGAAAAAGAAACACAAGAAACTGGAGACATACCAAGGACTCATAGAAGAACTAGAATAAGCCTT
This sequence comes from Melanotaenia boesemani, assembly GCF_017639745.1. Classification (NCBI taxonomy): domain Eukaryota; kingdom Metazoa; phylum Chordata; class Actinopteri; order Atheriniformes; family Melanotaeniidae; genus Melanotaenia; species Melanotaenia boesemani. Next base: position 18,630,204 of record NC_055686.1, on the reverse strand, counting down.
GAAAGTGAAGGTAACAGTAGTATGTGTCCCCCACTCTGGAGAAGTGGCTCCAACAGATACCTGGAGAAACATCAGACATCTCCATTCAGAGAAGCGCAGTCCTAGGAACAGCTAAAGCTTGGTACACACGCAATGATTTTTTTAATCTTATGAGATTTTTTTATCTGGTCAAGACCTCACACGTGAAGTTAAAAAATCAGGCATTTAACAGTTTTGATCATACTGTGTGCGGTGTGCTCCGATAATCTAATCACAGAACAACACACACATAACGATGCTGTTCCGCAAGTGATCTACAATCTAGTCCTCCGAGCCGGACATCTCATGTGACCAAACGTGATCTAACAAAAACAAAGAAGAAGAAACATGGTAACAACCAGAAAACACAACACACAGCATGGAAAGGGATATATGTATATATATATATAGTGTGTGTGTGTGTGTGTGTGTGTGTGTGTGTGTGTGTGTGTGTGTGTGTATAGGACAGGGGAATGATGGTGGTCTTGGGACTACTGTTAACAGAAAACCTTGAACTGAAAAAAATAACAGACTGGAGACAGTGTGAAAACGGATTTTATTTACTTCCTTGTTCCCCAGTGAGCTTGCTCTCTGATTGGCTACATTACGTAACACGTCACCATCCACGCCGTCACAATGCACAAGTCATCCGTGTTCCTCAGAAATCGGCTCTAAAATATTGAACATGTTTAATACTTCCAATTGTCGGAGCGGATTATCAGGATAAATCTGCTCGTAACACACCTCAGACCGAATGCTAATTGTACAGAAAAATCTTACGAGTCAGGATAATTGGGCGTTTGCCGTCCATGGTCAGGAGAGGCGAAATCGAGACAAAAACAGCCCGAAAATCTTTACGTGTGTACCAGGCTTTAGACACTGCATATGACCCTTAAGCTCCCAGGACTATGGCAGAGGACCTGGGCCTGAGATGAACAGCCACCCAACCCCTATATATAGTGGCTGGGTATTCTTTAAAAAGTTTTAATAGCACAGTGTGGCCCCATTTGGATGGATAAATGACCACTACGTCACTAGTTCTGGGCCTTTATGTGCTTGTTGTTAGTTTGTTTGGAGGACAATTGCATTCCATTAGGAAGTTATATGTGATTCATCCATCCTTTAACACGCTTTCATCTGTTGTTTTTAAGATGTGTTGTAGTAATTACACACCTGCACAATTCTTCACATCTTTTCAAATGTTGTTCTGTCTTTGATGTCTCCATGGCTGTAGACAAATCCTTGTTCTCTCTCATTTTCTGTTTTCATGAGGTACTATGTAAAAATTCTGACTGAATTAATAAATGAATAACAAAAACATAATTTATAGTAAAAGTAAAATATAAATTACACAAAAACCTGAACCAGAACTTATACCCCCACCCCTGCACTTGACTAAAAAAAAAAAAAATAACAAAACAGCTGAAAAATCAGTAGAGCCATTTTTAATGAGCATCTTCCCTCTCCATCTATCAAAATGGAATTAGGACAGCACTCAGCAACTGAGGGGAGGGAAGCTGGGAGAATGGGGGCATATGGCAGAAGGAAAAAGGCTTCATTAAGGACACTGAAGTGGAGGTAGGAGGAGAAAGAGACAAGGGAGGGAAGAAAAAGAGGGAGAAAGACTTAAGTGATCCAGAAATGCTTCTCTCCCTCTTTCCTCTTGCCACCTAATCAGAGTGACAAAGTTATGCCGGTCAGAGCGTTTGTTATTCCAGCTAATCCCTCATCATGGTATTTCATCAGGTTTGGCATTTGGCTATCTGCATTAATTAGATGTTCAAATGGACACAACGTTAATAACTGACGCACGGCAGATAATGAGAAACCGTCTGCACAACCATATCCTCTTACCATCACGCTCCCTTTGTCAGCGCTGATACCTCTATGCTTGAAACAGTGTCGTGTTTCCTGGCACCGGATTTCATTTATTGATGATTCAGGCTGTTTTTAGTGCCAGTGGCGATAATGTACCGTCTGCACTTTGGGAGATAAGTGTGCTCAGGCATGGTAGTTTGGACTTGTTTGGAACGTCTACCTCCTCTGTTTCTATTTTTATCTCTGCTTTTCTTCCATTTTATTTTTTAATTCCACTCTCTACTGTTCTTAAAACTCTCATTTCTCCTTACTCATCTTGCTATTCTCTCCTATTCACTTCATCTCACCTGTCTTCTTTTTTTTTTTTTTACAGAGCTTCCCATGGGGAAGTAAGACCTGCTATCTCTCTGCTGCACACTCCCCCCACTTTTAAACTATCTCCTCTTTCCCCACCTCCCATCCCTCCTTCCTTCATCCTTATAAACACCAGGTGAATAGACCCTCTTCCTAATATTCATTCACGCCGTTTCCCTTCTTCATCTTAACTGCCTCTCCCTCTTGGGCTGTGTCTCCGTTTCATTGTACCACTTTCAGGATACACCTCAGGCTTTAATATTCCACTACCCATCCTCCTACTGGCTTTTTCCTGTCTCCTTGTGAAAGCACTCTCCCTTTAATATTCTGTCAGTCAAGTGGCGATGAGTCTCACCCCGTCACAGGCCTCAGATCAGCTACGATCATAGAAGGCATGATGTCCTTGACCTTACCATCTTCTGTGATGTAAATACTGGTTCTTTACAGTATTTCAAACTAAAATGAATCTGCTGTTATCTTTTGTTTTCTCCATTTTCTCACCCTTTAAGATTTATTGTATACTTGTTTCTCCTCTTCGCTGCTTCCAATTCCTCCTTTTTTACTTTGCATTTCTCTCTTTAAGCCTAATCCTTTATCAGACAAGACATGTAAACACATTTTAATTTTTATTTAAAGGAAAATACTTAGGGATTGGTTGCACATTGATAAAGGGACCCTGGTGCCACAGTGGAGCAGTTGAAGTGCCTTGCACTTGACAAAGTTCACAGGTCGTATGGAGATTCAGTTAATTTTTTTGTTTCTTTTCTCCTCCATCTTAACTTCCTGTAATCTTCCCTCAATCACTTCTTAAATCTCCTTTGCTTTTACATTCATTTCTCCCGCTGCTTCTCCCATCTGTCCCTCATCGTCACACATCAGGAACATGTCAGTGAGGATTCAGAATATGTCAGAACACCGTCTGGTCACTGAGGTTTCATTTTGAACCTTCCTTTATCTGTGAATGTTCCTCTCTGTCTCGTTTGCTCTCTTTCACTCTGCCTCACTATTGTAAACAACTGATAATGCCTTTAAGTGATCCCATCAGTTTTTTTTTTTTTTTTTTTTTTTTTTTCCTGCCAGCGTGATGATTCTTGCCTTGACACAGAGCTGAAAATTGATGCACACACACATATCCCCTGTGTAAAAGTGCCTTTATCTTTCAACTTTCAAATCCCAGAAGCTCCCTAAGTCCTCTCTTTGGAGAGTCAGCACCAAAAGCCAAATCTTGCAGTCAATTTACCAGGCGGCCAAGTCGTCATTATTTTCTGCACACTGCAATGATCTTACCATCATTAAAATTCATCCCTTACATAACCATCAAGGACATGATACCTCTTGCTGAGAAGAACAGTACACAAACACACACACATACACATACGCATACACACACATGCAAACTTACTCTCTTTTTGTCTTCTGTTTTCATATATATTCTCACTTTCTTCTCTGAATGTTGGGAGATGCAAAGATTCCATAGGAGTGACTGCACAATAAGCACAAACTTTAAGTAAAGTACTCAAATCATGGCCTATTTACAAAGGCTGAAGAGATCCACTGCAGTTTCCATTAAGTGCGATTCAATAAGAGTGGCAGAAAACGCCAGTCCATCCACATAAGTGACATTTTTTTTATAGCAAGTATAAACACATTATGTTGTTGCATTAAGAGTATCTCAAAATGTAGCCACTTGTCATGGTTTGAACAAAAGGAATGTCTTCTTTTGCACAAAGTGAAAGATGATTCTATGTGTTTGGCTGTGCGATGGTGTTTGGCAGGAGATGCTTTTTTTGTGTGCTTCTGCAAAATCTGGCATGCTCCCACATCTGGTTGCAAAGGAGCATGTCTGTGTATGAGTGCACGTTTGTTTACGGCCAAACTGCCAGACGGCTGCTATCGTTGCGAGTCAGACAAGCAGGGAAGCTGGTGAGGCAAGCCGAACGTTTGAAGTGCTATTCTCTCCCGGAAGTTCGATCCGCCCCAGGGAAATTTGTCATGTTGTTCCACCTTTCTGATTCCCATATGGCAGGGTTGAGGGGAAGGGTATTTGTTCTTATTTGCTGTCAACATCTCAGTACACACACACGCACATATAGCAGTGAAGGTAACTAAGCAAATTGTTCGGCCTTGGCAAAAACATTGTTTTTGTGCTCTATCTTTTTCTCTTCATAAATAGATAAATTAATAAATAAAAGGCTTACAGTACATGCTGGTAGAAAAGCTCTGGTCCTATTATTGGAGCTGAATACTTTTCATTTCATTGGGTAATTGAAGCCCATCCTCCCTTTCCCTTATTACTAACATGACTTCTGAAATCCATCCAATTCTCTGGCCAGTAAATGAAGATGAGTCTGAAAGGGGAAGATGAGAGAAGAGTGAAAGAAACACATATGTGGCATAAGGAGAGAAGAAAGAGCATGTTATGTAGAGACTCAGAACCTCAAGAGTGATTCAGTCATTGTTACTCATCCCCTCCTTTTGCAAGATAGCTCATGTCATGAGTATTTTAAGTGCTTTCCATTCTGTTGTTCTCCTTTAATCCTGTTAGGTAACTATTTTCCTCCCTCCTCCTCCTGAGTCTTTCTATTTCTTTTCCTTCCTCCTCCGCTCCCTGCTGCCCACTCAGCAAACGGTGAGTCCCACAGTATGCCCTTTGCCACAAGAAAGGCTAGTGTGCCTAAACAAAGGAAAAGGAAAGAAGGAAAATGGCCTTGAAAGGGGTGGGGGAGATGACAAACATGTGGAAGTGCCTGTAGGTAGGTGTTTAAGAAATCTGCTGGCTGGTATTGGCTCATTTGTTATGAGGAGGGATGAGTGTGGACAAGAGCCAAGACTGAGCAAAGTGAGTTGTGAAGTGGAGCTGTGCATAGCCTGTAGTTAAGATGAACACGTACGATGGAAAAAAAGAAGGGGGGATGGCATTTAGTTTAATACATCAAAAAGTGGGATATTCAAATCTGAGTGACTGAAAAGCTCCCTGAATAAGTGATCCTCTTTTATTTTTTTTTTTTCGTAAATGCACCTCAGGCTAATTCAGAATTACAAAATTAACACAGTACTTTGACATAAGAAGTACACTTGTAAGTAAAGCTGCCTGACGAGGATAATGGAAGATCCTTCACACCCTCTACACAACGCCGTGACGAAACAACAGAGTGTGTTCAGTGGGAGGCTTGTTCAAGTCCGATGCAAGACAGAGAGATACAGAAGATCCTTCCTTCCAGCAGCTATCAGGCTGAAGAACAAAGCCCTTAATTAATTAATGTGATTGTTTTACTTTACTAAAAAAAAAAAAAAAAAAAAAAAATTACTACTACTACAATATTGAATTTCCCTTTGGGATTAATAAAGTATTTTTCATTTCATTTCATTTCATTTTCGCTCTCCCTACTTTTTATAGCATCTGAATTGCACAAACAATACATTTATGATGCAAGCTTTCAAACCTGGCTTGTAACCACTGTACAAAACCAGCAACAGTCAGACATCAACCTCACTGGAACCATTTTTTTTTTTTTTTTTTTTTTTTTTTTCTTCTTCTTCTTCTTCTTAAAAAGTAAAACTGGTTTCTAAGTCACACAAGATTTTGATTTCACACAATCCCCCACCCCTTGCTCATCATTTACATGAGGACAATTACAAATGAGGGAGCTGTAGGGCAGGAGCCTGGCTCTGTAGTTCATTTGCTGAACGGAGTAGCTACTTAGCACAGGTGAGGAGAGCCAGCCACATTCCTGCAGCTCTGTAAAAAAAAAAAAAAAAAAAAAAAAAGGGTCACAAAAATAAAGGAACAATTTGCTGGAACAATGGCACAGACTAGTGGTGAAGGCTCAGAACTGTGTGGGAACAGTACTTCATACATGCCAAATATGAGCTGTATTAAGTAAAATTTTCTAACTCTAATTAGAACCATCACAAAGTGTGTGTAAATCCCACTGATACTGTATACAGTCACTGCACCATCACCACCAATTATCTAAACAAGCCTAACCTTCTTGTTTGCATGTTCGCCGACTAATATACTTACAGTTTCCACTGTTTCTTTTTACTGCCAAAGACATTAATTCAGAACAAAAAATAGAAGGGATGGGTAGGCACTTGTACTGAAAAGAATTTGCATGACCCAGAAACGCCCTGCCTATTTCCTGACTCTATAAATCAAAGGGATAGAGAATCCCTCGATGCCTCCATTTGGTGTCCTCAAAGGTGATAAATTGATCCCTGGTTGGCTAATAAGCAGAGGCACAGGGCGGCAAAACTTCCCAAAGATTTATGCTACGACAAGTGGATTTATAGTGGAGGAAATGTGAGCGATCCAGAGAAACGAAATCTAATTTTTTTATTCTTCCTCCCAGCACTCGTGAGATTTGAGAAGGGACCTCCTTTGGGAAACCTAGAGGTGCAGGCATCAAATCTGTGAGGCTTCAGGACAATAGAAATAGAATTTATGTCATGGAAGCAATGAATGTGATGGAATTACCTGGGTATGATTGATGAACATGTGTCTCCAGTTACAAAGAACCTCAATCCGTGTCAATATGCCCCTTGCCCTTGGACTGGGGAGATCTCAGTATAGTTTTAAGAAGATTTTATTCCACGATTATGCCCCCCTCTTTCATTAACTGTGAGCTTAAAAGCCAGTCACCGAAAATCAACGAGACAGACACTTCTTAGGTTTGTCAGCAGCAGTGCACCAAATGAAAAAAAAGACAAATATTAAACGGGATCCAACAACTTGCAGACATAAGAGAAACCTTTAAATGGGTACTCAGCTACATGACACAAGGTGATACAGTGACAGGAAAAGCAGTCTTTTAAGAAGATGATCAATGCTATCATATTTTCAAAAGCTGAGTGAAAGAAAGAGACAGCATATAATGGTGTAGAGTTTCCTATAAGTGCCTCTTTACCCTTTATTCTTGTACCTACTTCGCCCACTTTTAGTCTAAATGTAATTTCCCTTTACCTCTTGTTACTTACATAATCTGGTTTTACGCTCAGTGTCATTAACTCAATCAACTCATTAGCTTTCTCACCCATCACCCATTATTTCATACTCCTTTGTAGTTCCTTTTCTCCTATCTCTTCCTCCTCTGTCTTACTCCTCTCTTTGCCCTGACAGCATGCTTTTCTTGTTGTGTTGATGAGATACTTGAATGATTAACATTATGCATGCTGAGCAGATTATGATAGCCTTTGGGGAGGAACAGTTTCTGCATGGTGGAAAGTTTTCAGCATGATAGAAAACTCTGCTGATGAGAAGAATTAAAGAAAAAAAATAAATAAGAAAGGCGGGCAAAGGTACCGTAGAAAGATTTAATTCATGCTCAAGCATTTATCATCACAACAATAGCTCTTGGTCTTAATTTGAATACAAAAGGGAAATAAAATCCTTTTCCACTGTTATGCACTGATGTGAGGAAAATACAACTTGATGATGCAAAAAAATTTGTCCATTAAAGGAGGGGCATTTGTATGAAGGAGCTTGTAGTAGGCAAAAGCTAAATGAGCAACTTACTGGTTAATAAGTACATTTTAGAAATTGCAACTTTGAGTTGAACACTACTCATCTGCACTACTTTTCATAGAAAATGTATTCCGTCAACGTCAGCACAACCATGCAAATGCGTCAACTCATTTTACCCAAAGTGCATCTTTTCTTCAGATGCACTGAATAGACAAATGATGTCGTGTATAACTAATTCTGCATTTGAAAATGACGTTACTCTGTGCCACAGGGACAGTCGTGGGTGCAGAGAGAGAGAAAAGGAAGTGAAAGGCAGATCACTTTCCAAATGCTCATTTTTAGCTGGCTTTTTTTGGGCTCAGCGCACCCGAGCTGACGAGCTGAGCACAGAGTTTTTTGACACAATGGTGTCATATTTGGGGCTGTGATGTTCAGCTCACACAAGTGAACAGCACTGCACCTGCTGGCAACATGCACACACAGGCACAAACAGACTGTTTCCAAAACTATGTGGCAATTAGTGTGTTTGGGAGTGTTGTGAATCCAAATGACTCATTTACTTTGTGTTGTTTCATTGAAGAGATTTTCAGAAACATGGCATATGTATCTACTGGAAATGCTTGAACTGGAGTGCCGCTATCACTTATACAACGATATATGCTGTTTAAAAAAATCTTTAAAGATAGTAGGCTCATTGTTCTTTTCTTGTTATATTTATTTATTTATTTGTTTTAATAATTTCCCATTTCCAGTTTGTACTGTTTTACCAAGTAGTGTATTATGCATGACTTCAATCTGTGAGGTTAAAGGTTACAAACTGAGTAATGAACCTGCAGCCAATTAGCCGATGACTTCCAGCTCCTCTCAATTCCTCAACCTAGGTTAACTTTTTTCAGCTCATTGCTTTGGTCTGCAAATTTGCAGTTTTGACTCAGTCATAATTTTCAGTTATCTCTACACTGACTTGAATAAACCCAGTGACCGAAGACTGCCCTGCAAATGGACAAGGTCAAGAACTAGTTGCTGAGCACAGAGTGGAGGTTTTTCTCTGTTTAATTGATGTTGTAGGGCCAAACAGTAAAAAAAAAAAAGAAAGAAAAAAAAAAAGAATGCAATCACTGACTAGACAGAAACATGCTGCTTGAGCTCATGGCACATACATAATTAGATTTTAAGATTATGCACTCATCACTTATTTTATAAGTATATGCATCACTACAGACCCAAATAGTATTTAACAGTGCCAGGCTGTTAGCTAGTTCTGCACTGGTCTTGCAATGAACACTGAGCTAACTCTTTAGGTGTGTCCCTATTCAGGGTCTGCACACTTCAAAGTACAGATTCGTTGGCCACATACGTCATTGCAGTGTGCGAATTACTGTCCTAATTCACAGAATTTGAAGGACCCTTCGGATCCACCCTTCAAATCTGCACTTCGTTTGGCCTCAAACGAAGGCTGCTGGTGATGCATCCTTCGTGGCCTCTTTTCTCCCAGAATTTATTGCGCACAAGACGGTGGTAAATGAGCAACCAAGCTCAGAAGAGTAGTACTGAGTTTTAGTAAAGTTTTGTTTAAAAAAGTACATTTCATTAACTACACTTTAGTATAAACATTACAAAACTAAGTACATTAAAAGCATGTTTGCTAAATGGGGACATTAAAATTAGGTAATTTTTGATATTTGTGGATTTTTAAGGGGTTAATGACGTGTGTATCGGCTGGAAAACAACATAGCCTCAGATCATTTTTTTTTTTTTTTGTTGCCAGTCGGTGTTCAGTGTCCACTGAAGTGTCCTATGAGTAATTTCAGAGGTTTAAGTGATTCAACATCCTGTGTTGTTCCTGTGGGAAATTCTTGTTGGTTAGGTAGGCTGTCCCATTTCACGAACATTAAGCGGACGTCGAAGTGTGTAGACTACAGAAGACACTCAGTAGCCTACATAGTCTGCACACTTCGAAGTGTGCAGAGCCTGAAATGGGACACAGTTTTTGTAACTTAGTCCATTTCCTGTGTCGTTTGTACATTTGCAATGGTACCATATTCTCTCTTGTCATCAGTAAAGTGTACAGCAAATTACCCGCTATTTATGACTCTCTGATATATTTCCAACATTTAATTGTTATACTGATTAAGGAAAAGAACAAAAAGCAAGAGAAAAGCAAATAAGGTATACCTTTTCCTCTAACTGCTCCCACTTGACTGATGTTTTAGAGGTTTTTATGGATAAGTAATGTCTTCACCTCCATTTCAACATTCTGGTAGTTTTATGAGTTGAACTGGTGTCTCTGTTGGTTACTGTTCAGGGGAAGGTCATAAATGGGAGATTTATGTTTGAAGTGCAGCCACGAATGCTGATGCTACTGTCAGAGAGCAGAGATACTGTCTGGTTTGACTCATATTTAACCGAAACCGTAAAGTCCACAGCTCCATACCCTAACTCATTGCATTTTACACTATGTGCTCACACGGAGAGCAAGTTAACATCCTGTAACTGTCAGAAGTTATAGAGAACAGCATAATATGACAGATATAGATAAGCTTGTAAGTTTTCTCCATGTAGCACTAAAAGCAGATTGTATACCTTCGCTGTTTTGCATCATATTCAAAATCTAATTTAAGGTTCAAGTGCACCAAGTGCATTGCTGGTGCCAAAATGAATCATCATAGCAAGAAATGGGAACACTTCATTAGCTTCCAACATTTCAGCTGCATCTGCACTTCTAGAAAATGTATAAGCAAATACATAGCTTCCAATGCAAAGTCACAATGTGATGAGTGCAACATGCAGTTCATTAACACAACCAGATAATCGAATTGTGCATCGATTACTGCAGCAGCTACTTTCTTTACATCCGCTATCTGGATTTCCAAACCACTATTGTTAAGTTATGGGCATTTTAATTGCTGTCGACAGGGGTCCATTAGCATAGCTTCTTGGGTGGCCATGGTCATGTTTCTCCAAATCATTAAGCTAATTATACAAGCTAATTAATCAGTATGCTTGGAATGGGGTGCATGAGCAGGCACTGCTCTTTGTTGGCTTGCATAATGAAAGAAGCCCATTTTTAGAAAACTGGAAAAGATACAGAGGGGGAGGGAGAGAAAAACTTTGATCTCCAAAGTAAACATATGATTTTTGCATATCAACTGCTTTGGAAATGTAGAAAAAAAATAAGAAGTAAGATGACAGAGTCTAAAAAAGTAAAGCTTGATTCACATTTGAAGTGCTTTGAAGATGCAGAATATGGCATGAGGGCAGCAGGTGTCCCACATCCAATTATCAGTGTCATTTTCATGCAGGGCAGTCACATGCAGCCGATCTGTCAATCATTGGTGCTGCGATGACATTTGAGGACAATCTGTCCCTGTGTTTTTAAGAGTGAGGATGGATCTTTGTACTCTTTTGACATAATTTAGGGTCACCCAGTTACCTTCTGGTTGTAACTCTGAACCTAGCAGTTGACAACGTCATTTAAGTTTCCATCCATATCTGCTATGTTTGTTTGTTCGAAGGTTTGTATATGCATCAGTATGCACATACTCATATTTGCATTTCCTTGCACACAACATGCTGTAGTAGAAAGGTGCCAGAAATTATTACATACAAGCAGCATAACCAAGCATCCTGCCATCCTTTCTTCAGTAAGGTGGAGACTTTGTCTATTTTTAGCAACTCTCATTATGCACAATGGAAAATCACTTGCTCAAAGTACATGAGGCCTGTTTACACACCAAATGGGACCGTGCTGATAACACAGCATTGAACAAAGTGTGCGTCAGTTCTTTGTCTCTGCTCATGTTTTGTGTTGAATGGACAATGATGCAAAACGCCAAAGCATGACAAATCCTGACTTCTTTATCTCTTTACTTGCAGGGAAATTCAGAGGAGTTCTGTTCTTTCATCACTCTGGTCTGAGGCAGCAATCGCCATCAAATATTCCAAACGGGTAAGATTCACATTTTGTAACTCTGATATATGAATGTCCCTTGAAACATAGATATTCTGTGAAGCACTTTATTGTTGAAAGCCACTGGCCAGAATGCTTTTTTTCCATGGACAAATGTCAGTTCACAAAACAGTATGAAAATGGTAAACATATAAACCCATAAAAATCAAATCAAAGGTCAAACAACTAAATGTTGTTAGCATGGATTAAGGTTTAGAAAGACTCTGCATTTTGACATGATCCATGGTTCAGTCCCAGTGAATTGATTTTTTTGACAGTATGTCTTTTAGTATTTGATCTTAAGGTAAAGCTTTGGGTTTTAAATAGGTTAAGGTTGATTTCTGCTCTGAATTGGGCTTTGTAACACAAGTTAAATTAAGCAAAAAAGTAAATGGCTTTCTCTCTAGTTGTGTTTGCATCACTCACTGTCATCAATTCAGTCGTTTTACTTCTGTGTCTAACTGATGCTTAATTTCTTGAAGGCATTGTTAAAGCATTATGATGCAGCTATAGCATGCTAATGGTGCCCTCTTGAGTACATGAATCTCTACTGCTGCTACTGTCTTTTCTTATATTGCCACTGTGGAGAAAATCCACCCACTCACTTCTCTCACAACATTTAGCTGGAGGAGTGACAGGTGCTGTCAGCACTTTGTGACAGTATGAGTACACATGCAAACACATAGTTTCTCTAGGAGTGCAAGTTCCAAAAAACTAGGAATAAGCTGACAAATTTGGTGACCCAAATGTAAGCACCTCCACAGAGTCAAAATATTAGTTGTATTAGTCATTGTCTTGTCTTGTACTCCACTGTCACATATGAACTCACTATGAGGATACCTTTAAGAGCCTGACTTAACACAATCTAGTTGCCATCTTACAAGTTCACACAACCACTCTGCTGCTTTAAATCAGTCTCAAAATGTCTCATTATCATCAGAATAATGGTCCTCTAGTTGGGATCATTAAAAGTGCAGCTTATGTCCTCTGGAACTAAATTGAAGTTACCCTCTATCACAGTAGTGTTTTCAGATCAGTGAGCAGTGTTCTGGTTTCCCCCAGGGGACTTGCGGGTGCAGCTGTAATTGGAGCGTTTTTGTTGCTGCAAGTTACTTTTCCCTGGATAGAGGCCAGCACACACAAGAACATTCTTGTACATGTCCACAGGATTTCCTATGAACTTATCAAGTGCATCTGCTGGGGAAGTATGTTGGGATCAAATCACAAAATGGCCTTTTCTCTTTATTAAGAGACAGCCTTTGCTTTGGTTTCTTATTCTTACACAGTCAGTATAAGTGTTTGAAATAGATGAGTGCAGATGGACACTTTTTCACGTCAATTACTGTGATTTTTTTAGCATAAATTTATCAGAGGCACATGTGGCAAAGTGGTTTAAAGTAAAAACATCAGTGACAGAAAAACTCTGGTGGTAAAGGCAAGCAAAGAAACTGATTAAGTGTAGATAAGTAGATGAGACTAACTTTGTGATGAAAATAGTGTAAATGACAGCAGCACACTTGTCACAAAAGCCTAGTCTTTTGGATCACATTTAAATGCCCTTTCGAACCATCAAGGCATTACATTTAGAAGGAATATGCTGTTTTTGGGGGATTTTTTTTAGTTCTTTTTTACTTTTTGTGAAATGACGCAGGGTATTTTGCCAAGAATGTGCATACATAGGTGCCCTAAACCTGTCAGATGGAGTTGTGTAATCTAAAACAGACTTCACTGCAGAGGCAAGTGACCTGGTTTAAAGTTGCAGCAACTGTCTGGCAGCCAAAAAACACGTCTTCAAAAGTCTACTTCCTAAAACTGCTTACAGGAACTGTGAAACAGGAAGAAAAAAAAGGAAAAAAAAAGTTTTGGATAAAGACTAAATGTTGAAATATGGCTTTAATACAGTATTAAATAAAATAAAGAGCAATCGTTTAATCTTTATCCTGTTAAGATAAGAGTTCTGCTATAATAATGCATAGTTACTTCTGTTAGTATAGTAGGCCAGAATAAATCTTCTACGTGATGTGTAGTATGACCTGTCTACTCGTCCATCCAGCTCCTTCAAAAGGTCAGGGTATGTGATACAATTCTGTTTCCATAATACTCAAATTTGATATATTAGTCTCTGGCTGGCATCTTGTATATGTGTGTGTGTGCACATCTGAGCATGTGTTGTGGGACGGCTGTGATGATTTATTATACCGCTTGAAGGGATTTGTACTTTCATGAGGTCACATGAGTAACATGTCATGCAGGCACCATACACTGTTTTCTTTGGACCTGCTGGCGATAGGGAGGCAAGCCAAAACTACTAAAATACATTCTGGTTCAAGGACTTGTTCATTTAAACAACTAAGTGAAGAATCACACACACAGTCCATACAGGAACTATGCTAAATCTAATCCAGAAATCCTTCATAGCCTATGTTTGATACAGTGACATTACATTTTCAGTCTGTGAAATCTATAAAACAGTCTAATGTATATTTCCTCCTCAGTCTAATGTTCACTTCTAGGTGTCTTTTGTCTTTGCATCAAAGTCACAGATGGGAAACTCACTATGAGGATACCTTAAAGAGACCTTAAAATCCATCATCCATCTCTCTACCACAGCAAAAAAACATGAATGCATTGTTGAAAACAGTCCATGTCAACGCCGCTGATATTAGAGACACATCTACTAATTTCTAACGCTTTTAAATAACTGTTTCAGTCTGTTTTTATAAGCAATACCTTATTCTGTTGACTTCTGCTTGTCTCCTAGGTGGGGGCAAAGGGGGCACTGGTGTGTCGGCAAGAAAAAACTAAAGCAGAGGGCAGCATGTTGGCACCTGCATGAACTCAACAGAGCAGCCTCACTTACTGGTCAGTCAATCTTGTATTCTTTCTAATTTAAGAAACATCATGATCATACAAGATCTTATATATATACATATACCTATATATATATATATATATATAGGGAGGTAATCGGTTCAGCAGTTGCTCTCATCTTGTTAATCTTTGTCCAATTCAGAATTTTTGATGAGTATTTCATTTCACGTTTTTGTGATGTGCTTCCCCTTTAAAGGAAATACATCACATCACCTTTTGCGTGTCAGCTATGAACGGGATGGTCAGAGAGCAGATAAGGTAGTAGCCTACATCTGAGAATTCATGTAGAAGGGGTTAGTGGCTACAGACGCAATAAATACATGGTTTTAAAAGCAGCTGTACCAATCTGGATGACACTCCCATGTCCAGATGATCACTTTCCTCCTGTTTTAGTTTTACTGCCCCTTTTGCTTAGGCAGATGTAATAATTTAATTTAGACATATGTCTTTTCCTTTTTAAATGCCAAGAATATACTAGGTTATCAGCAATCACGCCAAATGGATTACCAGATAAGATTTTTATTTAAATATAAAAATATCAGAACAAAAAAATATTTAATTAACATAAACTGTACATTTTCAATACAATGGTGTATTTGCAGCCAAAAGTTTGTAGACTTGCAGGTTTTAATCCATCCATTTGTAAAATGGCTGCATGAACATTTAAAGATCAGTTGTTTATTAATTCATGAAAGATGTAGGAACTTACACCAAGCACAAGGTAAACACCGACATGCATCTAAATGCATCTACACCTGAACTTCATCCATTGTTCAGGAGATTTTAACAATCTAACCTAGTGTTTCTGCGTATCTTCACTTCTCTAGTGAGGTTATCGCAGTGAAGACGTTTCTTTTCAGTGTGTTTTAGACATGTTTTTAACACAGTTTACTAGTAAGAAACCTGAAAGTGTGGACATTAACAGTAGCCGGATACCCCAATAAAATTCTGGAGAAAGCCTCGTCATGTGCGAATTCTCTATATGTCTGCTGTATGTCTGATGTCAGGTAAAACTTGCAGCAAGAATGGCAAGAATAAAGTATCTAAATCGGGGGAAAAAGTAGTGTAGTAAGAATACTGTTTCTTCTTCACAAATTAATTTAAGTAAAAGTAATAAGTATGGTACAGTACAACTTTTTTTTTACGTTAGTCAAGTAATTGCAGTGGAGTAAATGTAAGTCATTTGTACCCACTTCTGCTCCCACAGCCTCTAGTGGTGCACTTTCTTCTACTGTTCATTTACTGTCATATTAACAAAACCCACAAGGACAGATACAGATTCAAAAATGAGACTGACGCTAACATCAAATGATCCAGAATTGGGTTCACAAAGGCAAGCTCATCCTTCTCATGCTCTTGATTACAGTTTCTCCACTTACCTACTTACTGGTTAATATTAACATGATGTTTACGTAAAAAGATATGTTTCAAATTAATTAGTTTTTATACATAATCTTCTCACTTGCTATACTGTGCATGTGTGAGAGGGGAAACATCCTGTAGAGGTTTGTGATCATGCTGGTGTGATCAAATCTTCTGACATTTTTAAAGCACTGTAACAAAACAACTAGGTATATAAAGTTTATACAGGCTAAATCAAAAGTATTCAAACAACCAAACAAATCTCAGATTCACAGGGTTATAAGGACTTATCTGACAAATTACCTTGAGTTGCGAAACAAAGTTTAAATCTCAGTTCTGGTGATAAACCTACAGAACCGTAAAGCTATCCAATATCTTTTGGAACTGTAAGGAGCGATTCAGACCTGATGGTGTGCATCCAAATCTAACTGGATGCAGATTACTTGGTGCACACTTGCTTCATGCTGTTGGGACGGCAAACCCAAACATGAGTATACAGATAAGAGCGAAGGACACAGCAGAGAAGCGATCAACTCAGCTCTCCCCCCTCACCAGACCCTCTTTTCCACATCACCCAAGGTCTTCAAAGGATGTCTCTATCCCGGTCTGAACCCCAGCGACCACCATCTACCAAGAAATACAGGGCTCCCACTCCTCCCCCTCCTCATCCTCCTCTTAGATCATCTGTCCTGGCAGAGCAGGGCACGGGAGGATGTGCAGGAGGCTCACAGAGCAGCAGCAGAATTCACAACAAAGATAACATGCCATGATGCGTTCAGGGTCCTTGCTGTAGTTTTGCTGCTACTGACAGCTGTTCTGAGATCAAGCCTGGACCCAGTAGGATTCCTGTGTTAGTTAGTAAGATAAGGAATCGAACACGGTCGGTTTGTGGGGTGAATCGATCTAATCTGTTAACTATACCTTGTATAACTCAGAATACAACAGAGACCAGTGTAAACTTCATAAAGCTGCTGTACTTAATGTTAGATCTCTGTCCAACAAGTCACTGTTAGTTAATGACTTCATCATTTCTCACAGTTTAGATTTTCTTTTTCTGACAGAAACATGGTTAACAGAAGACACAAGTGCTACAGTTCTTAAAGAAACAGCACCCCCTCATTTTAGTTTTATGAATAAATGTCGAAACGGCAGGAAAGAGGGAGGAGAAGCTATTTAAAGATTCATTCCAGTGTAAAGAAATTTCATTTGCTGATTTTACTTTTTTTGAATATCTTAGTTTTATTTTAAGGGGCATTCCTAAAATCCTATTTCTAATCATCTACAGACGTCCAGGACACTGTGTAAATTTTATTGATGAATTTTCTGAATTATTGTTGGTATTGTTGTCGCAGTTTAAAATGGTTGATTTAAAAATCCTACACGAAACAGTTTGGCATTTGAAATCAACAACATGCACTCTGGACATGATACCATCTGACTTTTTAAAAACAGTTTTTACCTCAGTAGAAAGTGATCTCCTACTGATAGTTAACAGCTCACTGGCATCAGGCATTTTTCCCAAGTCACTAAAGATAGCTGCTATTAAGCCACTCCTAAAGAAAAGGACTCTTGACGCCTCTATAATGAATAACTATAGACCTGTCTCTAACCTCTCTTTTATTTCCAAGATTATTGAGAAAGTTGTTTTCCACCAGCTTAATGACTTTTTAAAATTGGAAATCTTGATAAATTTCAGTCCGGCTTCCGACCTCATCACAGCACTGAAACAGCTCTGGTCAAAGTGTTAAATGACATTAGGTTGAATACTGATTCTGGTCAAGTATCAGTCCTGGTTCTGTTGGATCTCAGTGCTGCGTTTGATACTGTAGATCACAGAATCCTGTTGCACAAGAAAAGCTATTTGTCATCAGGATTTATGATTAAGTCAGTGTTGTACAGCAATATTGGAGGAAGACTTTCAGTATTAACTGTGCTAAATCAACACTGAACATTAAGACAGCTTTATACTTAAGTTTTTGTTTGTTTGTTTGTTTGTATTTTTTAATATTATTTTATTATTAGCATATTATTCCATAAAACAATCTGTTTATAGTATTGCTGCACTTCATAAAATGTCTTGTTTCCCTCAGAGAGCATTAAAACTGTTATCTGGAGTTGTTTTTATGTTCCACAAAGTCTCCTCAGCATTAGAAAAATTGTTTCCTTTTTTTAAACAAAATTTGAAACATTTCTTTTATGAAGACTTTCTGAGAATGGTGAAAATAAATTAATAATGCAATGGTGCGGGCAAAGACAATGGGGAAAAGGGATAAGGGGAAAAGAGAGAAACATAAAAATAATAATAAAAACAACAAACAAATCCCGGTGAATATGTTGGAATATCAGGTCATCTTTATAAGAAATATTACTGTTGGTGTGGTTTTAAGGTCACTAAATGTTTCCAAAGTATAAAAGATAATTTCTTTTAAAGTTAATTCACAAGATGGTAGAAAAATAATAGGTTTTAAAATAAAAGAAATGAACCATTACAATTTATTAGAAATTAAAAATTAGCTGTTAGCATGAAATTCTTGTACATTGATTCTCAGCCACCAGAATCGGATCAGGAGCAGGTCTAAAATACTAAAACCTGTTCTGAGGAGAGTAAATCCCTGACCTGAGCCTGTGCAGAGACGTAGCTGAGAAAATACATTCAGTCGGTTATAAATATTGCAGAGTAAGTACACGGAGTGCTTTTTGGCCAATGAATTATTATGTAGTCCGGTGGCTTCATGCCAGCCTTAGAGTGTATCTCGCTCAGCTTCACCCTGCAATAAGCTGTGACTGGGGAATTGTGGTTATAGGCACGGCGCACATAACTGCCCATGATACCAAGAATCCATCACGCTCATCCCACATGTTGTGGAGTGCTTACACTTTGGCCAACTCAGCAACAGTTTGTTTAAAAGCCAGACAAAACAAGATAGACATACACATCACTTGGTAAAGATGGTACAAAATAATTAACTTCAAGGAAACATGATGTATTTAGGTATTTTCTGTATGTGGAAAGAGTAAGAAATAAAAGCTGTATGTTTTAAAAGAAAACTAAACCGTCACAATTTCCCAAGTTCTCTTTCTCAGAGTAAACCAGAGATGAGTTATGATCAGTATATTTGACCTACATCACTAGAACAAGGACGTGAAATTAGTCTACCTTTCGACTTTTTCTGCTAAGTCGCTTTTCATTTGCATAAGATAATCATACATGTCAGCAGAGCATGAATTTAATAGTTAATACATCTGATTGTACCTGTACAATGGGACCAAAAGAAGATCAAAATAAGCATCTAAATGGGAAAAGGACTTTTGCCCGTCAGACTGTATTGTCAGACTAAAGAAATACCAGGCAGGTAGGGTCTTTTGGTGATTAGTAAAATGCATAATCCTCAGACTGCTGACATAGTTCTTCTGAAAAGTGGCGGTCTGAAAAAGACAGATATGCTTTGGAAAATGGATCAAATCTGTTTCAGGTCAGATAGTGGCTTGTGGTTTTCCTGAATGAGTCTCTGCTAAGCCACAACGGACAGGATTAGAGGTTGAAGTACTGGCCACAGAACATCAGGAAAATAAAAAGGGACAATATTAAATGATTAGTGGCAACTAAAGATAAGCTTCAAATTATTTACTTCAACACAGTGCCTGCTTCTTTAGTATGCTCTGTGACTTTGAAAAGTCACAGAATAGTGAATAGTTTTAAAGATATGTTGTGGGTTCAATTTCATTGCTTGACCAAATTTGTGTAATAAAGCTGGTAATTCTTTAACACTACATTGGTATTATGATTATAAGGAAACAAGCATAGAAATTAATTTTATTTCCAATACATATATTTTTGCAGGGAGAAAAGCCAAGCTAGTGTGAGTGTTTAATGAAATGCATGAACTTGTCTCAAGGCACTCTGGATGAGGTATTTAGGTCTGGTGCATATTTCATGACTATTAACTGCACACCGGCTTCTCATTAAACCTGTGACAGGTTTTATAGATATCCCAGTGGTTTTCTAAATGTACAGCAAGCTCTGACTTTAAGGCACACTCAAGTAAACAAATACATACAAACGTAGCAAAAGAAACACACATTATTACTCAAAGGCATGATTAATCACATTTATCATTGCATATCATAGTGCAGACCTTCTGACAAATGTTCACATGCATGTGCACCTTTTAATTCCTACTTCTCCTATAATTTACAGACAAAAAAGAAGTGTGTTATGCAGTGGCCATATTTTGTGGTGCAGTCCCAACCATATAGACTTAAATTAAATGATCAAATTAATATGCTTTAGTATTTTGTAGTCTAAAGTGACTTATCAACAAGCTGTATCCAGTGTGAAATAACCACAAGATGGTGCTATGTCTCAAGCCTTAACTAGGTGTGAACATCTGAGGCAGCGTCACTGATCTCTACAGTTAAAATAAAAGGTCTTACTTTACCTTTGGTTGATATACTGCTGCCTCATTTACAGTAGAAATAAACATTGCTAAGTTTATATATATATATATATAAAAACAAAAAAAATTAAATATTAAACTCAGCAATCACCCTTTTAAAAACCCATGTTGCAATAATTTAAGAATATATATTTTTAAGATTTTCTAAAGCAAAACACAACTTATTGCATGTTTATTTACTTCCCAAGGCAAATATTTACTTCAAAAAGACTAAACCTTACACCTGACAAGTTCTCTAAAGAAAATGACTGAAATATGAAGTGAATTAGAAATAGAGCTTTTCTATCTGAGACATTTTGCTACCACCTTTACAATAAAAAACAACCTTTACAGGAAAACACATGTACTTTTCCTGACATTAAGGATATGGTGTGAATATAAAGTAGTTTATATTGAAATTGTAGTAAAATCCAGTAGATGGCAGTCTGTCAATACATAATCTTCCCTCTTAGATCTTTGACACACCCACATTTCCTCTAGTGGGAACTTGTCTCATCAGGAGAGGTAGCTGGCAAAAACTTCTATGCTCATTATGATGGGCTGATGCAAAGTGACAGTGTAAATTAACTTTATTAGTACTATAATTAAGTAAAAAAGCTATTTGAAGGTGAAATAAATAGACTAAAAATAAGTGACTACGTAAGAAACCATCCACTCCCTATCTCATACACATACTTCCACAGTGCTTTTCCCTTCTTCATTTTCTACCTTATATCTCTCACGCTCCATCTCTCACACTTTTACAAAGCCGAATGGCGTCACCACCCACCACTCACGCATGCACACACTTATAGTGCATCGCGCACACACCTCCTTGCCATCTGTCTGTGCAGCAGTCCGTGTCTCTTGCACTGGGAGCAGTTGGGAGCAAGAGAGTGAAAGAAAAAGTGTCTCTTGGCTCTCTAGTGCTGAATCCCACTTCCCCTCTTCTTTCTCCTGCTGTGTCGTTGTCTGTCAAATGGTCTCATAACGTCACACTGTCTGCCGATGGGCTATCCCTACTGTTGTGTCACCTGTATACTGTACAGTTATGAATGCACATTTAAGCTCTGTTCATTAACTACAGTACCATTTACTCCTAAATATTAAAGCGCAGCTGGAGGAAAAATAAACAAGCTTGAATAGCTAATTTATTAAAAGTCTCAGTAGCACAGATGGTAGAATTACAACCTCCATTGCTTCACCCACTGAAATCCTTTTACATCATTAAGTAAAAAGAAAAGAGGGCAGAAAGTGAATGTTATCTGCAAGAGTTTTAAGGAAGCAGTGTCATTTTTCTCTGCTCACCCTCATTATTGCATGTTACAGCAAGTAATAATTCCACTGTCTAAATAAAATGCACAAAGTCGGATATTGTAGTCTCTACAAAAAACAGAGTGTAACAGAGGTAATAAAGGTGATGGGTGTCAGAATTATTTTTATTATAGAAAATACGAAAAAAAAAAAAAATATTGAAGACAGCTTCAGTAATTTCAGCAAAACTGCATCATCTTTCTCTCGGTCCCCTCCATTTAGACAGCAAGCAAAAGTGCCTTCATAACGGTGCTATTTTCAGCTGGAGTGATAAGAAAAGGCAGCTATCAGCAAGGCGTCTCGAAGCTGCATATAACTGTTATTGTGTGTGTGTGTGTGTATATATAAAAAATAGATTTATGTGACCTATCACTTAGCAAGTGCAATAGGTGGATAAATATGGGCTAATTTAATATCATGGAATGAATGGGCATTAGGGAAGGGCCAGGTGCTGCCACAAGGTGAAGAAAATATTTCACAGTGCAGTGGTATACTCTTATAGACTTTTTCCCCATTTTTTTTTTTAAAGTACAGAAAATTTAATTTGTATTCAAATAAATAAATAAATAAATAAAAGTGCAATGCACATGAAATTTTTTCATGTGCAACCACAACATCTTAATAGGAGCATCATTTTCTCAAAGCTACTAATAACAAATGGATTTGTAAAATGGTGAAAGCTTAAATTAGTCTTCTTTTATGTTTATAAAATTTGGTCATCACTGCCAAAGACTGAAGATATTGTTGAGTTTAAATTGTATCATAACTCAGCATATTATGGTACCTTTTCTCTGTGAGTGGAGCAACAAATGACTGCTGAGATGATTTATCCATTCAGATGCACACATCTTTAAATCCATTACACAAACACAAATCAATAACGAAAAAAAAGGTGAGAACCTCCTCAATTTTTGCATTTGTGTTTAACACATTTTCTTCCAAACCAGATCTGACAAGCTGGTTTTCTGTTTCGAATATCAGTCTCTCCTTATTAAATGCAGTGGGGAGAAATAAGCTTGGCAGTAGCAAACAGCCTCTTGTTTACCCCTGGGCACAGAGCCGATGCCATGTCCAGACTTGTAAATCTGGGCCATTGAGGTAGCATAATACCGATGATTATGACGGCCAGTCACATGGGTGTAATAGATGGACATTGAGTTATGGGCTTGGGGAGGATGCCCAGATTTGAAGAGTCTCCCAAATGGAGAACCACTTTCACCAAAGCACTGGTCCCCATACAAGAGCTAATGCTGCAATTGGCGACAAGGCAGTCTGAATGAGTGTACGTTACCAGCTCTATAATCAGAAGCTGAAATGTTTACATCTTTTGCACTTCTGCAGTTTTACTTTAGAAAATATATGTAAAAAAAAAAAAAAAAAGAAAAAAAACTATAAAAGGCACAACTCTTTAGAATTCAAAAAAGATTAACACAGAACCAAAAGATTTTGAAAGTGTTTTGTGTTGCACTGGCATGCAATTTATCACTCAGGATGACCTCAGGCTTGCAGATCCATTCCTTGTATATTATAGAAAGTGCTGTTTGCATTCTGTTTTATTCAATCTACTCCCCTTTGTGGAAGGACGATCATTCATTCGCATTGATCGTCAGCCATGATAATATAATCAGGCGTAAAGCCTGACAAGGCTGGCCGGTCCGATAGATCAGAGCTGCTGACAGCAGAGCTATGCACAGGTCATAAACCCTCACCTTCCCTGTTTGACCCCACATCAATTTGGCTCTTTCCAATATGAATGCAAATAACAGCACATTTGTGGTGACATGTTTATGGTTATCTCTGTATCTCCCTCGCTCCGCCTCCTGTGCCTAAATGTGCTGATGTTACTGAGCTAATGGGATTGAAAAAGGTAACCTATTGCTCACTAGTGGTCAGCGCTGCACACCTCTGCAACGCCTCCCTTAAAGCATAAACAGAAGCATCGGTGCATGCCCATGCATGCACATACGTACACATACAGTATGCATACCTACCATGTCCTCTGCCCCAGTCACTTGTGTATGCATTGAGCTGATAAGTACCGCAGTTCATTTTCCTCATGGCAAAGCACAGTAAAAAAACTGGGGAGTAATAATTGCTTGGAGAGGGGTGGGTTGTGTGTGAGCAGGAGATGTGGGGGGGGGGCAATGCTAGGATGGCTAAATATGCTTGATTGCCTCCTAAGCTTCGGTGCTGTGTAATGAAATATGGCTGCTGCAGACAGGAGCTTCCGAACGATAGCTTTTTTTTTGTCACTTTCTCAGTTGCCTTTCTATCAATGCACCCTTTCACTCTCATGTTCTGGCATTTTCATCTTTGCCCGCCCATCCCTGTCATTATTAAACGGAGTCGATCAAAGCATTTGCTGCCATTGAACAGTTATCTTGGCTATAATGTAATAATTAGGGAAGCCAAATCCAGCCTAATTTAGTATTCCTCGCCGCATCAAAAGCGACTTAATATTCGTCTGTTCTACAATTTAATTTGTAGATTCATTAGCATGAACAGGGTGTATAAAGAGAACTCAGATAACAGGGAGCTCAACAAAACACGCAAGTGATGAGGTCAGGTTTTAGTCACCAGGAAGTAGCTATATATATATACATATATATATATATATATGTATATATATTTATATTAGCTATAATTATGGTCATTACACACGATATGATGGTCAAACTGATGCAAAAATAATTAAGATAGCTTGTTTGCAATTGGAACACCCACTAGTTGCAGACAAATTATAGACAATAACCAGGAGGTTTCAGGAGGTAGCCTACAAATGCTGCACATTCTTGTACAGATATCCTTTTATGGAGATTAGCTTTTGTGCTTCCACTTCTGCGTTTACATTAAAAACAAATCATCCAGCCAAATTCACACAGAAAATTGACTCTAAATTAACTCGAATGAGAAGTTCGGGGCAGATAGACTACAATAATCACAACATTTATAATTATCACCACTAATCATCTCATTTGAATGCTACAAAGTCCTACAATAATCTTCTAAAATATGAGTCAAATTAAAGCTTATCCAGTGTAGCTAAAATAAGGGGAAAAAAATGTTTTATTTCCTCATTTTTGATGTAGCCACCCAAAACCCAATTCTTCCTGTTGTTTAAATAACCAGCTAATCATTTACAAGAATTTTAGTCCATAGGCTTGTATGGGCATGTACTGCAGCATCTGCAAATACATTTAGCAAGAGATAAGCCTGAGAAATTCTACCCAATACATTAAACAGACTTAAGAAGGCATTTTTCCCTCTTTTGCTTTCAGAACAACTCAGATGAGCAATTTGTTGTATTACCTAAAGGAAAATGTAATTAAACTTGTTTTCATAATTCATGAGAAGTCAATGTGTGTAAGTCATTTTCAATTTCACATGCAATTTTCTCTTCCATCAACTAAAGTTTAGTTACAAAGCAATCCCATACAAACATCATATATTTTAAAGATAAGTGTTGCAGACTAATTATATGAGTGGCACAACAGTAAGACATGCCTTTATTAAATAAAACATTATAAGACAAATAAAACGATAAAGTGGAGCTGTAATCTAGTAAATGGGTTTGTTAAATGCACACATACAAAGAGAGCTTTTTTTTTTTTTTACCAAACATAGCTTGATTTACCCTGTTCTTCTCTGTCTCTCTCAGTTATGCAGTTCTCTTTCCTGAGATGTCAACCACAGGATGAGGCCTGCGGCAGGTAAGAAATGGAGAAGAATAGCAGATGAGTTGAGGACAAGACTATTCTGACCTCTGTTTTGCATCATTTGGTTAAATTTCATGCTGTGCCTTAAGGCTGCTCGTGTGCTGTGTTTTATTAATGTCTTCAAATTTGTCAGCTGAGTTTTTAAGCTGATCGTGTATTCAAATATCCATCTTTGTTTAAAAGAGGAATTGCTCATCCTGAGTGCTGAGACAGCCCACAGAATATGTCAAGTGACATCCAATCAAGCACTAAGCTGAATCTCGACTCCAGCTCAATCCCTCCCATCTCCTGACCTGCAGCTGTGCAGGGGGAGCAGACTATCTCTGCCAACCTAAACCTTTTTTAAAGTGACTGAGAGAGTGAGGCAGACTGACTGGCACTGATGGGACCAGACTGGGACTGTGCAATGCCGTGCTGCACTGCGCCCAGTCCTCAGAAGCCTGATTGATAGAGTGTGATGAGACTGTCACTGAGCAAGGAGAGCAGCACAGAGATAGGCTGGATGGAGGGAGGGTTGACCAGGGAAGAGAGATAGGGAGAAATAAATTTGAGAACATGTGAAAGATGAAGTGGGGGAATGAAGTGGCGGGATGGAATGTGTTTCGCACACATGAAGGATGGGGGATTTGGAGGGGTGGGTGGGGGGTGGCGTCAAAAAGGTGAGTCAGATACAGAATGGCTGAAGGCTTCACTTATATGTCAGTTAGATGTGACAGACAGATTCAATTAATATGAGGGTGAATATTTGAGTAGGCAGCACACAACCTTGGAATAAGCAGAAGATATATTTCTAATCCAAATCACTGAGCATCAATATTAAGAATAACTTGCTTGAGGTTAATTTATATTAAAACAAATGTACTCAATTTTCATATCAATACTTATTGTGTGGACCTCTAGTTTAATCTGATGTGGTTTTGTAAGGCAGCATTTCTTTCCCTCCATCAATACCCGCTCAGTCTCACGAGAAAGTGTGTGGTTTTGTACGTTTGTTCTAATGTTCAAAAAGTTGTTGACTTGCAATCTGTGACTGTAGTTTAAGCAATGGCAACTTAATTTTTTTGGCAGTAATATTTTGTAGGGCAGTGTTTGTGTGAGTAAGACAGTGACCAATAAACATTGAAGCAATGCTCCATTCATTATGCACATTCCTGGAGCCAACATTGCCCTGCAGATGCCTGAGGCTGAGTTGCCACATTTCAAAACTTTTCTTCTAGCCTGGGGCATCATGTGACAGCTTTGTTTCACTTTAAAACGTCACACACCAGCAACTGGATATTAACACACATGGCCTTTTTAAAGCACGTCATGGCCGATTTAGCGAATACATAAAAGAAGACATTACTGGGGGAAGAAGGGAAAAGAAAGTGAAAAAGTGACAGAGCAACAGATAAAACGAGAGTCAACATTTGACTGACTTTTACTGTATGGTGAGAGCTCAGAAAATAGACAGGATGCAAGACAGATGCTAAATTAGCTTTTGTTAATTCAATAGTATTGCTTAAAAATGTTTAAACTTTACAGAACGAGCAGAAGAGAATGTGGAAATCATTTCAAGTTCCAGGGTCAAATTTATCATTCAGTGACGGCTTATGCAATTCCTTTTATAAGTGTTTCCCAAGTGAATGAAAGCAAAGCATGGACAGTGAACGTCATGATGTTTCAGCATTGACATGTAGGCCTATAGCAAACTGAAACTTGAGCTGAATTTCTGTAGGCAATGGAAAACAGAAACCATCGTAAAACATCAAGACATTTTTGAATCCAGAATATTCTACATTGTGAATCGAAGTTGCTTTTTCTTACTCTGTTTTGAGAGTTAGTTAATCGAATTATTTATTTCTGCTATTTCGGGAAAAAAAATACATTGGAATGCTTACTTTGAACAAATAAAATGATCGAATTTATCTAACTTTTCACAATGAATTCTTAATTTTTTTTAAAGATACCTAGTTTATACATTTTTTATACATTTTATTAACTTGAACGCAGTAGTGAAGAAGACACTGACAACATCCCATTCCTTACTATACATTTAGTATTATTAACTTTTTTTCATTATGTTCAATAATTTATTTATGGCACATAACTCAAAAAGGAAACATGTGACTTTTATACCCAAACACTCACAGCCTGGCTACTGCCCAGACCAATTAAGAACCACAAGAATCCCATTTCTAATAAAAAATACTGATCTCAGTGCTATAATGAAGATAGAACACTAACACTAATAAAGCACCTACTTGAAAATATGGAAGCATATCAGCTGCTCGTTCATAAACAGATAGGAAAGAAAACAGTTAATTTTATGCAAAAATAACTGACTAAGCCATTTTTTTTTCTTTTTGTTGACAGAAATTATTAAAAACTGAGGCAGTGTTTATTTTATTTAGCAGGAGTGTGCAGTGTTCTTGTCTCGGTTTCTGTTACAGCTCCCCTTTGCTGTTTGTGCCTTAATTCTCTGTTCACAGTGTGAGGTTTTTCCACTTCCTGCCATTTGTGCCATGCTACTAGCATCTATTAAAAAAGACAAAACAAGTTATTTAATGTTTTGATTGAAAAATAACAGACGAAAAAATATTTTGTGATCAAATGAGTTCTGTACCCTGGTTACACAGTTAATGTAAGGTTTTGTCATGTGACAATACTGTCAGTTTTTTGACATAATAAATGATTTATTTTGAATATTTTTTCATTGAAACGCTACAAAGAAAATAATAATTACAGAGAAGTCCAAAAGAATTAGCACTTAGTGTCCATTGCTCCTCTATTTTCTTTAATCCTAAAATATGATTGTGAAATGCTCAACAATCAGTTAGTTCTCCAGTTTCACCACATAGCCACTGGTCAGCCCAAACACCTCCCAAAGTCTTGCTTGCAAATAGAAAAGTATGAGTAACAACGTGAGTTTATTTAAAGATAACACTGAGCTTATAGTAGAACATATTGCATGTTTTATGTAAAGCACTTTAAATTGTCTTATACATGAAATGTATTATACCAATAAACTTACCTGGCCTGATAGTAGTGAGATTCAATATATCTATGTCAAACAGTGAACACATGGTCCACATTTGCATGGAAACAAGCCAAGTTATTCATGGACAAACAAATCTATTTTTTCCTGTAAAGCAACATGTTCATGTGATGATCATAAATGGCTAATTGAGTTGTTTATTAGCTTATCAGCACCTGCTTTGGACTCTATATTAAATTTTGTGGACACATGGCATGCTGGCAGTGAAAAGAATACAGGCTGAGTTGAAGCTCTGTTCTGGGAATTCCACAGTTAGTGATTTCAGACTCAATAAAGGCACCGTGTTTTACTTTTATCCTAGCCTGAGGAAAGACGGCTGACTCACCAGAATGCCAAAGTTATTATTAGTGCCTCACATGTGTGGGAAAAAAAAAACTCTGTATGCGCATGTCTGTGTGTGGAAGACAGAGCAAGAAGCTCAGCTCCAGCAGCAGCGGTAAATGCATGCAGGAGCAGCATGAGGAGCTCTTATCTGCCACCTGCCAAGCTCTGACCAGAGCCCTGACTCCTGCACCCACTCTCCCCCTCTGCCTCTTTCCAGCAGGGCTTGCCACCAGTCTGGTATAGGCGAGGCGACCAGGTGAAATGAGCAATTCCCATTCAGGGACAGGAGTGCTGCACAAACTCGCCCTGTGAAATGGCTGCACATTTTAGCAGATCAATGAACTTTCTTTCCTTCATGCACTGCCACTGAGTGATAGCCAAGGAGAAAAAGGAATGGGGAAGTAGTAAAAAGAAAGCAGAGGTAGTTTTGTATGTGCTGTTTGTTTGCGTGTGTGTGCCATTGAGGGTGTGTAAAGGGGTAGTGTGTTAGCTGGACATTTAATGCTATTTGCTATGGCGGCTCTGAATGAGTGCAGTTGGAGAAAAATCTGAGGTGCTTTGCATAAACTCAAAAGACAAGCAATATTGCTGTTCCCATTTGAATAAAAAAAGTGCAGTTCCCAGCCTCACCGGATATGAAAATATTCAGCCGCTCGACTGGAAATTTTGCCAATATGAATGATATTAGTGACAATCATATTAAAATGCTTAGTGTTGCCAGAATGAACTCCATACTTCTACTGTGATGAGACTCATATGTCAAACATTTATAACACAGGCAATTTTGCATAGAAAGCTTCAAACTATGAGATGAAATGTGCTTAACACAGACTAATTCTCTACCAGATAACCACCAAAAACTCAATAGACAGTGGGTTTATTTCTTTCTTTTTTTATATATTTTTTTTCTTTTTTAATACACTGTGTGTGTATTTTTCATTTTGTGTGTGGGTCCATGGTAATAATTTCTCTCATTCCAGATAACAGATTTAATATATCGGAGTTGTATCAGAACTTGTATAAGCCTGACCAATTATTACAGACAACATAACTGCATCACTCCATAGCAAGTATAGAATTGCTGTCTTTATAATGCACTCTCTTTATCCAAAGCTAACATACACTCCCCTCACTTTCATTGACTGCACTTTATTTCACCAATACAGAACTCTGGAGAGATTTATCTGATAACTTGCTTATGAAAGGACCATTTGCACAATTAGTATTTATATTATTTTGCCCCTCATAAGTTAAAATAAAAAATGGTGCAGCTTATCCAGGATGCTACATCAATGGCTAGGTTTGCTGTGTCTCCCAGCAGTATTGAGACCATGGTGGAGACACAGGAGACAGGCCGGTATACCAGGAGATGAGGAGGAGGCTGTAGGAGGACAACAACCCAGCAGTAGGATCGCTATCTGCACCTTTGAGCAAGAATGAACAGAAGCACTGCCAGAGCCCTAGAAATCAACCTCCAGAAGGCAACTAATGTGCATGTATCTGCTTAAAGTGTCAGAAACAGACTCCTTGAGGGTATGAGTGCCCGATATCCACTTGTGGCGCCTCTGCTCACAGCCCAACACCATGCAGCCAGATTGGCATTTGCCAGAGAACACCAGAATTGGCAGAATCACAGCTCTAGAAAAAAATAAATAAGAGACCACTGCTATTCCTGAACAAAGGTTAATTTTGCATCCGTAGCATTCTGTCTCTTCTCTGAGCTCCCTCCAGTCAGTAAAAGCCAGTCCACTGCTGACTGATCTCAGTTCTTGCTCTGTCTCTTTCTCTTTTTCTGGCTTTCTTTGACAATGTCGTCTTGGACTTCTTTGTTTAATCAGACAAAATATGCATTCAAAATGGCCACTGTGTGGATATGCTTTTTTTGTTGTGTAACACTGTGCCATACAGCCAAATGCAGCTGTGAAAAAACAAACAACAAAAAAAAAATGTCAAATGTGATTTCTCAGCCTAGGAAAAGCCCCAGGAATGTGAATGAGGAATGTCACTTTGACATTAAAATTAGTCAGAGAAGAGCAGAGTTAGAAGGTCAGAAACCTGTTGCTTTATGTTGATACTTACTAGTTCTATATTTCATATAATATTGCCAATGCTGAGGGAGATCCCTCGTTACAAACCTACATGGTTAAATCAAATTTTTGTGAAGTATTTAGCTATTCCCTTTGTTCTTAAAGTTGATCCGTCATCCCATTTTCAAAGCCCTGATACAGTGTCTCAACATCAATAATGCCTTAGTTAAAGATGTAGTCAGACATTTGCAGACATGACAGCAATAAAGTGCACTTGATTATATGGTTGAAAGTGAGGGCAAGGAGACAGAGGAGCACAGGATAAGAAAACAGAAAAGAACACAGCCTCTCAGCTTTGATCGCACTGAAAGTCTTGTTAGAAAGTCCCATTTGTGTGCAGGCTTGGCAGACACGAGTAGGTTAAATTGTGGTCATCAGCTGTCAAAGCAGTAATGAACAGTGTTTAGGAGTAAAACCATGCGCTGCTGCATTTCAGGGTGTGAAATGTCAAAGTGTCCATTTTTCCAAAGCTAGTCAGAAGCTACACTGTCACTGTAAACAGCAGGAAAAAATAGGGAAGACAGCAACATAAAACTTTCTCTATTTTACCCATTACAGTCAGAGAGTGTGAAAGAGTGGCCGAATGTCAGGCCTAGAATAAAAGAGATGCTTGCAAAGGATAGAAAAAGTGGGTTTCAAATGGATTCCGTTTTGCAGACACGTAATGATAGCTATTAAACAAAAGTGAGGCAAGAGAAGCAAGAGAGGCTGAGAGAGATGCACGAAGACAGTCTCTGGATACAAGACTGGCAGGAAGAGAGACACCTACTGTTGCATCACCTGCTGTAATAATAGTGTTGACATTCAAATAGAAATCTCTAACAATAGGAGGTATAGCTGAGGCAGCACCCGCTATTCAAACAGAAAGAACATATCAGGAAATATTAGCAAGCGTCAGGACTTTTCTAAGCACACACTGAAAACCACTTGACCCTTTGGCATCACACAAGTGCTTATGTATTATAACTGAGTGCTGGCATGCGTGTGTATGCAATAAGGCAC
The DNA here is from genome assembly GCF_017639745.1 of Melanotaenia boesemani. Classification (NCBI taxonomy): domain Eukaryota; kingdom Metazoa; phylum Chordata; class Actinopteri; order Atheriniformes; family Melanotaeniidae; genus Melanotaenia; species Melanotaenia boesemani. The sequence continues at coordinate 18,598,452 of NC_055686.1, read as the reverse complement.
AGATTATGCATTAAATAAGAACATTCTCCACTCGAGTCTTATTTATTTTATATTATCAAATACTATGAATAGAATAATATTGGAACATACTTGTTTACTCTTTATGTAAATGCAATTAAAGTTTATAGCCTTCCAATTAAATAAATTAAATATGTGCCCTAAAGTATAAAATATGTTTTTGATGACTGGCATTTCAATTTCACTCACAATCTACTCTTTAATTCACACTGTCATGGTATCTTGAATATTCCAGTTAAACATAATTCAAAAGGGTAATGGATCATTAGTTGGCAAATTCTTCCTCGACTCTCTCTTTCATGCACCTCACATGCCCCCAAAGGGCCTATCAATCAAAATCCGATTCAGCTGATACCACATTCAGCATTGCACATATTTTATTTCCTTTTAATAACTCAGCAGTCTTTTGTATCAATGTAGACCTGTGGTGATTGGAGTCGAAACTTTTTCATGTTGGAACTCAGTGGTGTTTGAAGGACTGCAGATATCAGCAAATCCTTGCTGATGCAGAGGTCAATACCTATTACAGTAAAAGCAATAGTCAATATAGTGTTCTTACATGACCGGCTCTGGATGTTGATACTTTCAAAAGCTTTGGCCCTTTCTACACCACTTTGATGGTAAATTTGACAGTTTAACAGCACTCTAATTGCCTGTATTATGTGAGCATAGAAGTAAAGTCGACGCACTTCGACAGAGATACTTGCATAGACTAAACTTTTCTATGGCTGTCTTTTTAAAAGTCAACAATGATTGGGTGTTTGCCCTTTGTGCTGTTTGGAAAAGACTACACAATACAGTTAAGGCTTACAAAATAAATGTTTTAAATCACTCCCAAAACTCCACAGTTATTAATTACTTAAACATCTGGGTGAAAATGTTCTTGTGTTTTTTTTTGTTTTTGTTTTTTTTTTTTGTTGAATGCAGAAATCAGAATTTACTTGCACAGTGAATCACTTTGACTCACCATTTAAAATTAAATTAAAGGAAAATACTTTATTTATCCCCACAGGGAAATTGTAATAATTTAACTCCCGATATAAAGGAAGAAAAACAGTTCATACATGGATAGATAGATGAATTAGTGCACACACACACACATGTACACACACACACAAAAGAGACACAGATTAAACTTTAAGAACCTACATGTAATGAGATGTACGAAATGTGTCACTGAATGGCTTGTTTAAAACTGGGCTCGTAAGTGCAGTGTCAGGTCAGGTGTATAATATTCTTTTGTTAATGAGTGTGTCACAAATCTTTCTATCCTTGGGTAACACAATTTTTCACTTTTAGTTCACTTAGTTCACCAACCTATTTATTTATGTTTTGGTAAAGGTTTTACTCCTATTCTAGTATTTTAACTGTATTTACTTTCTGTGCAACTAGCATCTAGTTATAGGAGACTATAATAATTGGTCCCTTTATTTTCACCTCTGAGAGGGGAAGTACTGCAAAAAAAAAAAAAAAATGTATGAGGCCAGAAACTACTAAAGCCAAGAGCAGCTGTTTTTTTGCTATTATTCTATTTTTATCATTATCTCAAGAAAATGAAGTGGTTAGGGTTGCGGTTCTCTTCATGTTTTCAATTTGTGTGTGTGCTAAAAGGAGAGTGGTATTAGAGCTGTTAGCGGCTAATAACATAGCGTTTTTGTTTGTTTGCTTGGTGTCTTTTTAATTCTTCTAAGTGTCAGTGGTTCCTAGTTTAGTTTACCAGATGTTCAATGCTGCTGCTGGCGTACTGACACTACTGTGACAAACTGGTTGCCATTATTGCCATTGTGCTTGTCTCTTGTTATATCTTATCTATCGTGGAGGGAAATTATTAAAAAGCATAAGACTGAATATATCAAAAACAGGACAGAAAAGAAATGTTCTGATTTATGCAAGACAGCAGAGTAGTGCAGATGAGCATGAGTGACTTCAACGTTTTTAAAGGGAAATGAGATTTGGAATATGACAGAACTCCTAATATCCTTTCACACAGCTTTCCAGCATTTATGCTAATGTTCTGCTCTGACCACTAATACACAGCAGGAAAAAGTGGGCTAAATAAAATAAAGGAGGAGGCTGTGAAATATAATTTTGATTAACAAACACAGTATCAGCCTTCCTGGATCTGTACTTCTTCATTCGGATGTTCTCATTTGTATCCACACCTGTGTCATTCACAGCCTTACGTCTTAACCTAATTTCATGGTCTACAGGTTTGGACGGATAGCTCGCTGTAACTTTTACATTCAGTAGAGGAGAGAGAGCACCATGAATGTGTGTGTGTGTGTATGTGTTTGTACACTTGAGTGAATGTGCACATGCACAATAACACAAATCGTGAAAGTGGGAAAGAGCAAGAGGGGAACGGGAAGAAGGGCAATGCACTTCTTCAACTGTACAGAATTGCAGTGACTGCCATATATTAATCTTTTAACCTTGTACTTTTCAATTAACAAAAACACATTTAGCTTTTCTGGATGCAGACAGTGAATTGAGATTTTACAGATTTTCATTGAGCATAAGGGAATGGGTTCTACAAATTGTGAACTCATTTAGTGTTAATACACTTCAATTACGGTCAAAGTTTAAAAAAAGGTAAAGTAAGATGATAGGTTTCAGAATTTGATATCAAACAAATATTACAGCTATTTATAATCCAAATGTTCAAAAACCATGCTGAAATATATGAAAGTAAGTTCTACTTGAAAAAAAGATGTTCAACATTGTAGAACTAGAGGGAGCCCAAACAAAAGAGACGGCTGATAATTTAAACTGCATCTCTAAATGTGAGATTAAAAATCAAATCAAACTTTATTTATAAAGCACTTTTCATGCTGGTGCACATCAAAAGAGACTACATAACAATAAATAGAAAAAAAAAAAACACTGTCATTATATGGAACTGTTTTAAGATCTCTGCACCCAAAGATGAGGCTCCATCCCAGGAGAGAAAAAAAAAAGTTGGTACTAACCACTTACTTCTGTATAACTTTATTTTAGGAAATACGTATCCAAATTTTAAAGTTTTTAATATCCTACAATATTGTGACAACACTCTTCTATGATTAAAAATTAAAATTTCCAAATATTTCAGTAGGTACCTGATAAAGGGCTAAACAATGTCATTGTAGTTTACCAGAGAATCTACTGGTGTGATGGCTTATTAAGTAAAACCAGGCTTGATACCAATTATACTTTTGGGAAATTGATTCCTACAAAGCTCTCTGCTGGGACAAACAATAACATGGTCAAAGTGATGGGATGTTTTGCTTGTAACAAGCAGCAAAATTAGTTTGTTCTTTAAAAAATGACTTTTCAAGCCAGCCAAAATCTGTACTTTATGAACCTTTAGGGAGTCCTCATTAGCATGGCACTGACCAAGGATGTAAAGAAGTAAGAAACTAATTAACAAATAAATGTGAATATGTTCAATTAAGAACCAATTTGTTTTTCTTTTTTTTTTTTTTCTTTTTTTTTTTTTTTTGCTCCAGTCAAGTCCATTGAATGCAGATTTAATTCTATAAACAGAATGATACACAAATTGATTATTATGATTTAATTGTGTCTTAAAGGAGACATTGTGCCTTAAACTGCTAGTCCTTTCAAAGTCTTTTTTTTTTTTTGTAAATTATTAACCTAAAGCTCACGCCTTTGGTGGGTTTAGGGGTTCAACATGGTAGCGGGCTAAAAAAAAACACAAAAAAAACACATCTGACCACCCATCTCCATCACCTTATAAGTGTTTGATGCCAGATCAACAGTGTCATGTTGTGACGTATCACACACGTACTTGTCGGACTGAGGTGTAGGGATACTTTAAATGTCAAGGCCATCACATACTGAGAGGAAAGCAGCGACACTGAGGGAACTGAGTAAAACATAAATTCAAATGAATGTTCCAAAGGGCAGCTCTAAACTCTAAACTAAATAGGACAGAAATATTAAAATGTCATCCATGTTTATCCGTTATGTTGCCCACTGCTTCCATTGGCCATTCTTTTGTTTCAGTCCTATTGACAAGGATGCAGATGACAGCAGGGTGCTTGGATTTAAACACTGGAACATCCACGGACTTGACTGAAAAACAGGAGGAAACTGAGATAGACTGAATGATATGAGTAGTATTATCAGTGGAAGACGGAACCATAAATTCTGGGTATGTGTGAAACTTGCATAAACTTGTAAAATGGGTATATAACAGAGCTTTCTTAAGGGTACTAACGTGTTTCCATGAAGCAGACATAAAGAATTTAATTCCTTTACAGATGGGTGATTCCTCATGGACTACTGTATTTAGAACAGCCATATCCATATGCAGTAGTATTATACACATAGTGCACAGAATAAAAAATATACATCTTTGATTTATGAAAAGGTTAGCTTCTGGGTGTATTATTGTAAAAGACCAACCCAGCTGGTTGTACCCATCACACCTTGCTTTAGAAACATTTCACTTGCGTAAATTTTGCTAAACTGTATCTTACTTATGCTGTAATGTACAGTACTTTAAAAGATTTTAAAATAATAATGAAAATGCTAATTATTCATTTTTCTATTCAGAATCCAACATTGGTTTTGCATTCTAATGACAATAGCACAAATTTATGCAGGCTGTATTAAGTGCATAGCATTACTGAGATTTTAATAATGTGTCTGTCATAACAGAGTAGTTCATTATGCTCAACTAAGCTACGGATCTACAGCATTACTGTAATCAGTAAACCATAACTTAACTCATAAAGGACCACATATCAGGTGTCTGTGAGTGCTCCTGTGCAGTTAATTTTCAGACTGTCTGCTGTCACTCATCGTCAGTCTTCTTTGTTAGATGCTATCCTGTCCAAGACAAATCTCTCATATGTCAAAACGCCACAGACCATTCTCTGCCGTTGGTAGTGACTGCTATAGACCATGAAAGCCGTATATGTGATGCCTGGAATTGGCTCACCGTTGAACACTGCAGACTCCCATAGTGCCATTTTACCAACAAATAAGTTCAGAATTTTTTTGTATTTTTAGTCAGAAACTTGAAATAAATCAGTTTTACAGTGTGTGGGTAGAAACTGGTCTGAATATGAATGATCATAATAGTGTTTCTTGCTCAAAATACAGGATTTAAGATTGAATAAGATAAAAAAAAGTGGTCTGAAAAGTCAGCACTCAGTCCTGTCTTAACAAGAGGTGTCTGAGGTTTGAGTGGGTAAGAAACCCAACCCTCTATGGTACAATTACAGAAGTGCACTGCAGTCACTTAGCCTGCTAATACATAGTATGATATTAATTACTGTTTGTAAACAATGCACTTTGCAGAGATTATTGCATGCACTCAGCGTCCTCCATTTGTGTTTGGCAATTCTCACAAGTGATTAAGTGGTGCAGCTAGGACAGCTGTTCAAGATGAGTTCATTGGCATGTTTAATTAATTGCACTTGAGATAATTATTCAATCATTACTTTGATTAATTTTCAGCAACCCAGATAATGCATCAAACGTCTGTTTGATATCAATAGTTTTGAAAGCACGAGTAAAACAAGGCTAGCCATTTTTCAGGGCTAAATTATGGCTAATTTGTGCTTTGTGGAGAAGATAATGTCAATGTCAGTCAGCAATGCTGGGATCTATTATTATGACCTCATGGCTGATCTCAGAAATGCTAATTCTCATTTAGCAAACCATAAAAAGGTTGCCTTAACATCCAGCGACTGCTCAGTAAACTGTTATTTTTATGTGTTTCCAACTAATATAAAGTCTGTCACTGCTCACTTCAGTGTGTTGAGTGTGTTTACTCTGCTTTGTGTTTAAAACATCCTTATTCTTCACCCTCTCAGACGTTAAGGGTTATGGCAACATACAACTGAAGGAAAGCCAGACAAATCATTTGTGAGAGATCTTGTCAAACAGATTAATTCCCACCCTGGGCCTTGGGGTTCTAGACTGTTTTTCTGTCATGCTGCTTTGCCAGGCTCCCTCTTGATAATACCCCAAAGATAAAATTAATTGTGCAGGGAGATGTGGGATGGGGAGTATCTAAAAAGACCTTGAGCAACACATGAAGCCTTTATTTTCTCTCCGTTCCTCTGCATGTGAAAACACAGAAACAATCAAACCGTCAGAAGCATGACACATTGCATCAATGATAAATAACTTGGTTGGGAGGTTTCTGGAGGGGTGAAGTTCTGAGAGATGTGAGGGAACACAAATCAAGCCTTGTGAAATATCTTTGTGTTGCTATGCTCAAAGTGCCAGTGAGTGGAATCTTTTGCTTCATCAGCAGTTAAACGGATGGCATACTAGTATTTTGTCTAGTTGCATATCTGCAAGTTGCAGAACATCTTCATTTGTTCTTTGATACTAATGTTTAGAGATCAAACTAATATGGGAATTATGATATGACAAAACAACAAGCATGTCTACAGCCATGCTGTTGGCTCAACTAAGTCTGATTAGTCCACATCTACACTGAATAGTAGTATAATTGTGGCACAGTACTTTAACATTGACTGCAATAAGAATGCAATATTTTGCATACATTTGGAAAAATATGATGGTGTTCATAGTTAAAAAGTAGAGGGTCATCAAAGTCAATGATTCATCTTGTGGAAGACATAAAATCAGTACCAACTTTTAAAGAACAGATCATTTTTTAAACAGTAAACTAAAAATGCTAACAGCATGTTGGAAGTATGAAAAAGGAAAAAGGATAACTAAAGTATTAAAAATCCCTGTGGGACAATTTGTGTTGGAGCAAAATCTGATGTTAAGCAATCCATTAGCTGTTGAGATGTATCACCAAGATGCCTGAAAACTGTCAGTATACTGCGCTTACCATTTGCTATATAGTAGCAGTAATACTTGAAGGTAAACAGACCTTTCTCACTTCCTGTCACTGCAGGCACATTAGCTAAGAAATACTTCAGTGTAAACAACCATATCAGTCATTCATTCCCACTGTCATCCACAAACAACGAAGAATATTCCAGAGACAAAAAGCATTGGCACAGATAGGTGATAGAAGTACTATTTCTTTACAGCCTTATGATGCGTGAGTTGCCCTGGTCACCTTCAGCTGGCAGATGGTGCAAATTAGCCTTTATATGCTATTGCTATAAACTATGGACAGTCAGCCAAATACACAATCACAACAGATCAATGAGCAGATATGTGAAATAAAACTATTACCTTTAGTACTGTTGACAACAGATCAGATGTTGCTTTAGCAGTAAGGTGTTTGTTTGTATTGGTGCTTAAATCAGGATTTTCTGAGCTACGGCCATCTTGACGAAATGAAGTAGGTACTGTCAAGAATTCTATCACTCTATGAAAAGAGGTGAAAATAGTTTGTTAGATATTCTATTTTTTTTCTTTTTAAATAAAGTTTAGTTTAGGTGTGGATAAAAAAAAGCATAGTTTCTACCATGAGTAGTAATGCTCAGACAGTTTTCATATGCATGTTGGTCGAATGTTAGTTAAGTTCCTGCACATATACCATGTACTCTACACAAGTCCCTACACAATCCATGCCCGATAGTTGCATATTTAGGTACTTTTGAGCTGCAGTAAGCTCATTATGCTCTCACAGTGTGACATCATCAACCAGGCTGTCGGTGTCCCAGTGTCGAGATATATTCTTCAACAAGACTCATTCAGTGACTCTGTAGTGTCACTCAGAGCAGAGACAGGCAGTGCAGGAAAGACAACAGCCATGGAATGAGAGCTCAGTGCAGGTATTGACAAGACTCTGGAGAGCAATTATGAGTGAATCCCAAGGGGTTGCTCAAATTAGATTTGCTTATATAAAAAAATAATAAAATAAAATAAAAAGCTGAGCACTTTTAGTGATATGGGCTTAGTAGATAGCTGGTCATAAAAGTTTAATGCTCAACTGATGACAAATTAATCATTAAACTTCAAGAGGTTGTCAAACGTGGGAGTTTAGCCTGATAGGGAATTAAATTCTCAAGCTTTTTTTAAAGTAAATTCTTGTCAATCACCTGTGAAATAGTAAATTTGGTATTGTGATTGGTATTTTTTTTTTTTTTAGCTTCTCAGCATTTCTGTTTTTAAGCCTATAAAATCCAACAGTAATAAATTTAATAGCCACTGTTGACAGTCAGCACATCAATCTCCATAAAATACCTTCAAATAATCAAGGCAGACAGATAATAGCTTGGAATAGGACTCAGTTTGCTGCTCTGTGACAGACATTTCCAATTAAAAAGGGTAAATAACTTGAGATTCACCTATTTCATCCTGTCTCAAGTTTTATCAGTCTATCATGCTTTAAATCCATTCACCCCTGAAATGGTAATATCACAGATTTAGATTTCCTAAGCAAAGAAAAATGTCATACAGTTCCAATATCCTCATGCTGCTATTTAAATCTTTCTACTGTGTCTGCATAGGACTTTTCATGAGGCAACTCAAGCATGTGAGGAAGCCAGTGATATCATTACACAAACATCATATAAAGTGCAGCTGGGACGGGGTCTGCAAGATTTGGCTCTATACAGCAGCATTCCAATACTTTTCCCAGTATACTCCTGATGTACTAACGTTTTGTTCACAGATGGTACTGAAATCTAACATCTGAACCTTTCTCCCACCTACTGTTTTATAAAGGGAAGTTAATGCCGTGTTTAATTTCCACCAAAATCTTCTAAGAACTATAAGTTAGCTACTGTAAGTTATGCAAAAAGTAATGTGCTGTTGACAGCAGACAGTACAGTAATAAAAACCGCATTCGCATTGTCTCCAATCTATATAATGTGATATGGACCAACATGGCAATGCAGAGTTTGTTTGAGTAGAGCACTGGGATTTTGCTTCATTAGATGGTTAGCTTTTTTCTTCTCTTACCACCAGAAGCTCCAACCAGTGACAACAAGCCAGGTTTGAGGGAGAATTCGTTGTATGTGTGTTTACAGCTGCACAATATTTGAATAAGAATCCCCAAGCTATTTGTTTATATAATGAAAATGATTTAATTGTGCTTTAGAATATAAATATGAAATCTATGGGACACAGAACAGGAAGACTTGACTCTAGTTAGACAGTTATCTGGAGATCTGCTGGTTACTGAAAGTCCAGAAATATCAGCCGTTTTTCCCAGAGGCATAATCATTAGATCAACAGGGTCCCAGACTCACTCGCAGCTGTGTAGCTAACCAATTTCATGCAATCATAAAAGTGTATGAGTTCAGCGTGATAGACTGTAAAATCATATTTGTCATGTACCGTTTGCCCAGATACTAAAGCCAGAATAGTTTTCTTCCATAATCCTCCACAGCATCTTCAATTAAATAAAGCTTACTTGCCTGCCTGTTCTCACCTCTAAATCACCAAAAACTGACCCTTTACCTAAATTTTCAACATGCACAGTACCCTCATAGTATTACTTTGTTTGAATGAAGAGCGTATTTTCCAGGAGCCGATATAACTATCCTGAGTTTGTGTAAAATTTGTCTGGTGTTAAAACGTTGCATGCTATTGCCATAGCAAGATTACTTATTCATGTAGTTATTCTCCCAATGCTAACCTAGTGCTTCTGATGTCTAACCCAAAGGAGAGACTAAAAATGAGAAGCAACTACAGCTAGGCAATAGAACTATCTCAAAATTAGATTAAATTTAGTTTGATTTCTGCAATAAATCATTTTCAGCTGATCCAGCTAGAGAGCCAGCTAAGTATTCCTCAGTTACTCCTGTCCACTAGCTGGTGGTAATGCACCTGTAAGTTTGTTTCTAAACACCTAAAACCTAAAACAATAACTTGGAAACTGAACTGAAAAGTAAGAAAGAATGACTGTAGCCATTAACATAAGGGTGAGACTGAAACTAATGATCTGTTATCTTGTTGCGTGTTACAATGCAGAGCAATTTGCTTTGCCCATAAACAAATGAGTAAATAAAAATAAATAAATACATTTTTAAAAAGGTGAAACGTGAGGCTCCAAAACACTGACGTGAAGGTCTCCTGACTGAGCATTAATAGCTGCAGTTACACTATTTTGCCACTATGAACTCAGGAGCTCTTATTGTCACCACCTGTTTGTAACCTGGGAGAAATAAGTCACCCAAATTGCTTTGAAAAAGTCCCACAAGGTTTAGAGGAGAGCAAAAACATATTATGTTATATCTTTTGAAAGTTGGGATACAAAAACCTAATGAACACCCAATAAAGGTTTCTAAATCTCTAGATAAATAAAAGAGGAAAAAGCAGAATCCAAAAAAAAAAGGACCAGATAGTGCCTCACATGTATTGGTAGTGCAATGAATGTATATAACTATATAACTATTTAGTGAGTTCCCATCAGGATTGTTGTTTGTGCTTTGTTTCTATTTAAACATCTGCATGTGTGATGGATGGGGCACCTTTGGCCCAAATCTTACCCAAGAGCAATTAACCAAGCTGCTTCTAGTTCCAAATTACCCAACGTATGCATCCCTAAAAACCAAGCCAGATTTTGACCAGTGGTGTTTGAATGAAAACTAGCAAAATTAATTTGGAATCAGCTCCATTTGGCTGGTTACCTGGACTCCTGCAGATTAAATCTTGCATTGCTTTCATTCCTCAGCAAAATTCGACTAACATTAACAAAATATCACATGATAGTAGCGGGGGGGATTTTCTTTCTTTTTTTTTTTTTTTTTTTCTTTTTTTTTGTGTGTGTGAATAAAATGACATGACTTATTAATGTGATGAATGACCATGTAATTCCCTAGGACTAGTACAGAGCTACCCCCATCCCCTTCAGGCTTTCCTAGTGTAAGCCATTCTGGGTGAAAGCTGAACATTTAAACGTGTCTGCAAGTGCTGAGGCAAGCAGGTCTTCTGGCCAAATGGTTGCTCTTTTCAGCTATTGAAGCTCCCAAGGACCTATCTAACTGTTACCATCAAATCATTAAATTCGCCCCGTACTCATACTTTGGTCAGAGTTATAGAAAGATTAGAGAAGACAAAGAGAGAGGGCGCAATTCAAGAATAAAAAGCACAAGTAAAGGCTTAAAATTATGGTTTTTTAAAAAAAATTAGGAAATTCAGTTGGATAAAAATGCTAATTTGTGAGACTATTTGTAAGGGAGGGGTCAGTAAATGATGGTTCATAAAAAAAGGATCAATAAATTAAGTTGAGATAAGGGTTAATGCTCTATTTTCATCACATAAGATTTTTTAGTAGTATTAACATTTTAATAACATTTTCTGTCATGTTATGTACTATCTGAAGGCATCACACCTTAAACATATATGAACACATTTTCATCAGTGACTTATTTTAACCATTGCAGCCCTCTTCAGTGTTTCGAAATCATGCTCTTTGATTTAACTACCACCAAGAAGATGCTGAACCATGCACAGACATCGCCGTCTGTGTGGTTCATTAAATATTTTTGCTTTTTTGGGTCAATGCAACCTTAATGTTGTGAAATGCATTCAGAGCTGTTACTTTGAATTATCTTCAAGACACCTAAAGCTATTATAGTCTCCAGCTGTTTCTTTTAGTACATTGAGCATGTTTAGTTTTAAAGAGAGTTCCTGCATCTGATCCATGCCACCACAGGGTACAAAACAACTAACTTTTCACAATCATGCAATCTGCAATCTCTAATGTATGCAATTTCAGATGGCAGAGTTGTGCACATGCACAGATATTCCTAGACAAATCATGTGTTTAGAGTTACACAATCATAATATGCCCCTTTGCTACCTCCATGCCTGCTTCTTCTTCTGGTACCACTTCTCTTTGGCACAGAATGTTCACAGGTCAACAAAAATCACTTGATACAGAACATCTAAATATGGCAGCCTCTTAGTGCACAACACACTAAGCACTGATTACTTGCAATTATGTTCAGGGACTGCTCATACAGCAGAATCCATTATAATCCATCCACTTAAAGACACTTGCAGAGATGTTACCCTCACTACTGTTGGGTGACTGGACTTTGTTTCTATGGGAACCAGTGCATGGCAAACCAAAATAAAAAAAAATAAGTGTGAATACAGTTGCTAATGCTCACATAAGCTGCATAGAGGAGCAAAGAGTTAAGGAAAAGGACAGCGTTGCTAAAGTGGCACTGCTTTGACACATGCTGTGTGTGAGATTAAAAAGTAGATATTGTAATGCTTAAACTTGTCTTATTAGATATAAACTTACATGTGTGCCATGATTCACTCCAGTACAGTAGTCTCTTCTTACTTAAATATAAATTGATAACATCAAACTTTATTTGTGTAGAACATTTCACACAGACTGCTAGTTTTCAAAGTCCTGCACACACATAAGTATCTTATTAGAACTAGTTGAACAAGTAAACTTGATAAATAAATAAAATGGCATATGTAACTCAAATATATATTTTAAAGAAATAGTTAAAAAGAAAAAAGGGATAAAACATGACAATTAGTTCAAATAGAATACAAAAGAAGAGCCTTTAAGTCTTTAACTTCTAAATCAGTCACTAAAACTTACCACAATATATTTGTATATATATATTTTTTAATTATTGGAATGTTTGTTAAATTGTATCAGCATTATATTCTGTTTAGAAAAGGAGTTTATTACAATATATAGATGACTCATTTCATCAAATGTCACTTCTTGAAAATGTTACACTACACTACTTATAGCTTTCTAAACACTAAATACTAGATGTGATAAAGCCATGAAAAATGCTAAGAAAAGGCCTTTTTTTTAATATGAGGTCTTTATTTGGCTCTTTCACAAAATGTAACAAAGAAATTAACATTTTTTTTGGGAGGGATATCTACAATTTATTACCATGTGATACATTAAAAATAGTATAATGCATTATGTATAATGTATAATAATGTGGTTTTTCTGGGTATCTATTAGGGGACAGAAGACAAGTTTTAGATTGTGTTCAGCAGGATTTTGAGCAAAGTTTATACCATAAATTGAAGCAAAATGTCTCAGAAACTCTATGTAACATTTATGTCACGTCAGGCTCTTATGGGTTAAAGCTGCTTGCCCACTAGCAACTCTAAAAATTGTACCATTTTCTCTTGTATGTGGGAAACCTTTGCCTACATATATGCAAATGTCAAGCAAATATCTGCTGTGAAGTTTGGCAAAAAAGGAAAAGTTGAAACACCTGTCAGATGCTTTGCTCGAAGGGTTGGCTACTTTTGGCCACTCACCCTCGTAAATGACCAGAGCAGAAAGTAAATGTGTCCCTCCTTATGGTAGGTCAGACTTAAAGGCTGATCCAGATTTTTACAGGGAGTGTATTACAGAGCTGAATAAAAAAAAATGGATTTCAACACAGTAGCACATGAAGCGTCTGTCTCAAGGGCCTGATTTCCTTTTACTCTGCCGTTTTAACAATGAGGCCGTGACAGTCCAACGGAAGCAGTCATACTTAAGTGCCCCTTGTGCTCAGCCTGTTTTGCTTAACAGTTAAAAGCTCTACAGAGCATCAATATCCCAAAACAGTGATGTGTGCTCAATAAATGTCTGTCAGCCATCTGTCATTTACTCTTTCTTTCTTTTTCAAGATGTAACCTTTTCTAAATTCTAAAGTCATATTTTCTTGTGTAGCTTCTGTGATAAAACTTGAGCATTAACATGCTAAACCAGAATGTTTTTATTCCACCATTACAGCACCATTCAGACTCTTTCCTCTGTAAAATCTTTGTAATCAGTGGATTCAGACAAAATAACTGATTCTGCTGTGATTCATAAGAAAAGACTTTTTCCTTTGGTTTTCAATGTCAAAACTAAAAGTAATACATTACGAAATTATATAAAGCTAATCTAAATTGTATGCCATTACCCTAACACTGTACCACACCATTTTGTGGCAATCTTAGCAATCAACCACTCTTTGTAGATTTAAATGACATTTTGACACCTTTCAGCTGGTAGCTTAGCCCATTAAACCACTCCAGCTCTCTCAAGTTGTCATCTCTCATCTGTGAGTTTTGGCTCCTTTCAGTGATGTTCAATTGGATTAAGAGCAGACTCATAGCAGGACACTTCAGAATGGCCAAATGTGTTCCTCTTATCCATTCCTGGGTTCTTTCGGATTTATGATTTAAGTCATTATCATGCAGGAAGAGCCATAGCCTGTGACTGAAAGCTCTTTGTCACTGAGCAGTGTGTTTCGCTCCAGAATGCTTTGATAATCTTCTGATTTCATAGTGCTCTGCACAGATTCAAGCAACCTTCTGCCAGATGTAGCAAAACAACATCATCTCACAGCTGAATCTTCTCTGTGTTTCACAGTGGGATGGTGTGTGTTTTCCTTTGGAAGCTTAAAACTGTAAACATCAGGCTGATGTGACTCACTAATTTTCCAATTTTGCTCTGCATCTGTAAAACATTCTCCTAGAGGCATTGTGGCTTGAAATCTACTTGCATACACTAAACAACATATGGTACAGCTGGACATTATCCCCCCTTTTCTATTTTCATTCAGCTTGTTTCTAATAATAAGTTAATAACATCCTCTTTCTTTTTACAACTATGCCTTTGTTTAGTGTGGGAGTCAGTTTTCACATCTACTTTCCAATAGTGTTAACCTTAAATTATTCCTTATATCTTTACACTCTTTCATCTTTGGTCAGTGTGGATTAGTTCCTAAATTAATATTTTTTATAAATAGTGAAAAAGGGTTCACAGTTTAAATGTTTATTCCACTGACAGAATCATTTTTATATTACAGAAATTATTTAAGAATCCTAAATTCTGCTGACAAAGTGTGACCATGATGGACATGTAATATTCTTGCAAGTTATTTAGTTGTTTTTGTTTCAGTGTTATTAGGTCTGCCATCACATATGTGTACAGTTTTTCAATCACTACCATAGCACTGCTTCAGACAGGGTGATCGTCTTAGTGCTTTATAAATCTGGGACACTATTCCTTCCTCTTACTTTTCCCACTTTGCTCCTGGGAGCACCAGAGTCCTTGTCTTCATTAAAAGAGTTCCTCATTGATCAATCACTGTCAGAGGAGTTGCTCTGTAATTGCACTGTGGCCTAATCATGACTGACGTCTCATCCCTCCCTCACTCTGTCACAGGTCTCAGGAGAGAGAATGTTCCATGACTTTCACACCTTCGACCTCAAGGTAGGCCTCTCTGAGGATTTTACTCCTGTCTGTGTGGTTTATCTTTAGAGGTGTACAGTTATATGATAGATATGATAATTCATTTATCTATTAGGGGAGATGAACACAGTAAAAATAAGTTAAGATAGTATGGGCACTTTTATAAATGGAGTATAGCAGTAGAGTATAAATTGAGCTTATATTAGTATGTCTGTTATATTATACATTTTTCCACATGTAATCTAAGGGGAAAGAGTGCCCATATATATATATATATATATATATATATATATAGTAGTTCTATGGGTGACTGCAGCTTGGCAGTTGTACTCTGCTGCTCTTTGCAGCAACAGATCTACAAATTATAGGTTTAATTTTCACATTGTATATTTTAAATATGCTCAGTAAGGCTAAATTTGATTTTTAAAAAAGTCAAATGCTGGTATGTGAATTTGCTGTGCCTTTTCACTTAAAAAGGCTGATATTATTCAACAACTTGGTTAAAGTAATTAGAATCTGGTTTGAACAGCCGCTCATGACATACACGCATTCATGAAGTTACTCACTCACTTTCACTTGGCTCAGGCTTTAGCCACAGAATGTTGAAAGGCCAGCCTGCAAGTTAACGCTTCATATCTGTAGCACACAGTCAAAGAGATGTGCTGTGAGTTTGCTGTTAGATCAGCTATTTTTCATGTTAAACCAACACAGACTTTTAGAGAATGAAGTGCAAAAGAAGAAAAGTATATGAAAAGAAAAAGAAATTGCAAGTGATTTTCCGGATTGGAATTGATACCTCCGCCATGATATTAAACTCACCGGGATGCAGAAGTTCAGAAAACCTGATGTGATTTTGTAAAATAATCTGTAAGTCTTGGTTTTCTGCTACTGAAATAGGCTTCACATTGGTTTGATAGCTCAGATTAGTCTCAGTCTTCTTGTAATCCTATGTCGACAGAAGCTTTTGAATGCGTGCACACAGTGATTTTACTGAAGGGCAACTGAAACTGCCTTAAGCCCAATGTATAGGCAGATTTATCTCCATATTTTATTTATGATCTCCCATTCTAAACAGAGGATGGACACAACCACAAATACATCTTTCCTTCCCATTATACTATATTTTATGCAAAAATCTTTCATCTTAAAATTTTATATACCATTTATATCTCAGTTATAGCATTAGAATCTATAATGTTTTGACCAAGGGGTAAATTGCAACTTGGAGCCCAGTCATTGTGAATTCAATCAGTTTTGTTACATGCAATTTAACAACAGCAGATCAAAGGAGTTTATCAACCAGGAAAGTAAATATCTAAACATATCAAGTCAATATGCACAGTTCTGCAGGTTCATAGCAATTAGAGTCAAAAGAAAACTGTAATATTTCATTGTGAGACCTTGCCATTTAAGAAGCTTGTTATGCTACTGTGTGCAAAATTGTTCTGTACCATGCACTGGGGGGAGTTTTAAATTTAAAATGTAATCAGCACTATCATCACAAGCAATCAGTTCCTCTTCATTCCACCTGATCGAGTCCCCTGCCAAAGACAAGCTTGTTAAATAGAGCACTTTATCAGGCCTGGATTAAGTTTTGACTTTGATTAACACATGTAGTCTGAGTTTAGAATGTCACAGTTCAAGTTTGGAAAAAAAAAAAAAAGGAAAGAAAAACAAACAAAAAAAAACTTTTTTTTTTTTTTTTTTTTTTTTAATTCAAATGTACTAGACATTATACAATTAGATTTCTCTTTGGGATAGTAACTAAAGTAGCACAAGCCTTGGGTCTTTGCACATGTGCATACATTTGCGGTATGACATCAGACACAGCAGAATTACATATAAATATATATATATATATATATATATATATATATATATATATAGTATAGTATAGTATAGTATAGTATAAAACCGTTGCTTACTGCAGGTCAACTGCCACTAAACAGGCAATTTCACATGGCTAACTTATGCTCTGACCACCTGGCTATGACTCAAACCTGCACTGCAATGAGTCTCTACTCGATGTCAAACAAAAACAGTCAGCTGTTAAAAAAAAGCAGTTGACTGTGCTTCATTTCGACTACGGGACTGGACTACTGGATTTTCTAATTTACAGATAATATCTCTGGTTTACACATTATTAGTTTGTGCATACATATAATAAGAAATATGCAAAATCACCATGATTTCTTTCTTTTTTTTTTTTTTTTTTATACAATATTATGTGCTGTGGCAGGTTATTTGTTGAGGTTATCTGCTGGCTTCTTTCCAATGGAAATGAACAGACGGAAGGTTGAAGAATGGCATAAATGTCAAACGTTCAACCAGCGGCCTCTGGTTAAATTACAGCATAAAACATTCATGCTGTCAATTTATTTGCATTTGCACCAAAAATACTAAGTCAGGTTTGGAAAATATTATGGTCTAAGAAGTCTGAAGTCATCCCCTTAAAACTACCTATAACTCAATAAATTTAGATCATTCAAAGTAAATATAACCCATTTTAGTGCGTCATGTATTGGATAATTTCTTGGTTGATAAACTATTAAGTCTCAGATTGTGCCTCTGTTTTTACAGACTTCAAGAAATATTTGTGCTGGTCATGATTTCTGAAACTTCAGAAGAAAGCCTGCCATAATATAAATGTCAGCTTACCAAAAACATACATTGGTAGCCAAATTTGAAATTAGACCATTGAAATATTCATATAGCTTATATCCATAAAGTTTCAAATGCACATGACTTTAATTGTCTAATTTCTGTCAAAAGCAAAAGTTCCACCATTTTTCATACTTCATTTCACAATTAACAAAAATCTTCATGATAATTGTTTTTGTCTGTAAACAATGTTGATAGTGTGGCAAAGCAATCGGCACATTACAACTTTGCTTTTGCAGTTATCAAAAGTTCATTACAAAAGTCACAACAAGCACAGCTGACTGACCAACTATTAACATTTTATGAATTTTAATGTCACCAAAGCTGATTTAATTTGAGAAACGGCATTCCAAGCCCACACAGGCCACATCCAGACATAATAAACTG
This sequence comes from Melanotaenia boesemani, assembly GCF_017639745.1. NCBI lineage: Eukaryota > Metazoa > Chordata > Actinopteri > Atheriniformes > Melanotaeniidae > Melanotaenia > Melanotaenia boesemani. The sequence continues at coordinate 18,580,319 of NC_055686.1, read as the reverse complement.
TCTTCCTGTTCATAGAGGCATGGAGAGGTGAGAACACCTCCCCATATCCTCAAACACATCTGTGGTCATGCCCCTGAAAATATATAATTCTTTTACAGAGGAAATAGGTCAGCCACAAATAACTGGCTTCTTCCATTTAAGGGAGAGAAAAAAAAACAAAACAAAAAACTCTTCAGACAATTAAGAGTTGAATTATCTGGATTTGTTGGTTTGAAAATTCAGATATGTTGAATGATTTGTCTGCATTTTAAACATGTTAAAATCCTACAGATTCCATCTGGTAACAGCGGGTATGTCATTAGATTAGATTTTTCCTTAAATCTTAAATTTTGGAATAACCTTTGTTAGGGACTGGAAAGGCACAGAAATGCCAACTTGGTCTGCATTTAGTCACTGAATCATTCAGATTGCACTGCTGTGATTGCTTAATTAAATGCTCCACTGTGTAATGACTTTGTTTGAAAGGGAATTAAATGTCTAAATGCTGCAGAATCCGTGTTGAGCTGAATAGAAATCAATGGGACATAGCGCAGGAACTGAAGGTGTTTTCCGACTTGTTTAGGGTGAACGTTTTGTATTGATGTCGTCGTTCAGTCACTGAGTCAAAACCTCATTCCTCTTGGTCCAAAGCATTGATTGCTGGCAAACAAACAGTGTGCTTAGTTTGTGCTTTCTAGAAAGGTCGAGGAAGGCAGTTCCTCGCTGTACATCTGGGGAGTGAACTGTATGCAAAGCTGCGTTTACAGCACAAGACTGTGAAACTACTAACAATGTAATAATTTACTATTAAGAGACTGTAAAAAAATGCATCTTGAAAAAAAAAAAAAAAAAAAAAACTAAGTCCTCCCTGCATTTAAGTAAAAATGTGATTTAATGTAATATCCCCTCGAATGTAGATTTAATAAACCTGTGTCTTACTAGTTTAAGTTTCAGTCTCATCATTGCTTCATAACTGTTAAGCTGTACTACATGAAAGCAGCTTTTCCTTAAAATAGTCCAAAATTATCAGTGTTTTACCTCACAAGCCTAAAGGCAAACATTACGACCAAACTAACATGGAAGTAGTTCTTAAAAGGAGTGCAGCAAACTCATCTATCAAACATTTGATTGAACCAAAGGGCATACAACTCTAAAAATGACAACCGATTATCAAACTGCCTCTAGCTTAAGACACTGTAATCCCCAAGATGTTGCAGTCTGTGAAATATGAGAGTCTGAATTAGATCTCTCAAACAATGTTGGCTTGTCTGCATTTGCAATCCAGCAGCATTTAAGTCACAAAATTAAGTTGACCCCATCAGAAAGCTTAAGGACATTTAACAAAGCCCCTGGCGGTCTTATTACTTCATCTGCTTTCATCTCATCTCCTCTATGTAATAAGTTCCCACTCTAGCAAGACCACTGGGGCTAATAAGAGTTTTATCTGCTTTTGATATTAGATATTAACACCTCATCAAAGTTAAGCCAGCGGTGGGCTCGTCTTGCCTCCAAAATTTACATTGGCTTAACAATGTGTCTAAAAGAAATCTTATCAAATTCAAATTAAGGGTTAGTTGAATAGCCAGAGGGATGCTGCTTCCTGCCACTCAAGAAACCTAATTTGGTTCTGCTGCAGAAAAAAATACAAGCGGGCTTTGTAAATCAATGAGATCATAGTTTTTGTAGAATAAAAACACTAAATTTGTTCCTCATAATCCTGAGTCAAAACAGAGTGAGTTGCATATAAATGATGTATGTTTAGCCACCGGGTATGAAAAAAAAAAGGTCTGAGTGACACAATCAGGGTTTGTTGTTTCAAAAACTCTATAAATAGCATCTCTAGACAGCAGCTTTTGTGATCGTCACCTGAGGGGAAACTCATTTCTATGTGTGTTGTTAAGTTTTATCCGCCAGATGGAGGTTGAAACCCAGTGTTTAGTAGCCAGGAATTAAATGTACATGAAGAATCAAAGAGTAATCATTAATATTTCTAAGAAAATCTGTTTATTTTCAGGACTTTTTTTTTAACAAAAGAGAGAGTGTTTAAAGTAAGAATTCTTATCATCCCTTGTGGCATCTGTTGTCAGGTTGTATGAAAAAAAAGAAATATTAACTGGAAAATATAGCTTGGAGAGATAGAAAATAAATTACTTCAGTGTGGCAAGGGAAAGAAGATTGTGAGATTTATCAAGTCAAGATGGAAATGCTTGCTAAGTCGCTCCCCTTACCTTGAAAAATTAATAAGAAATCAAATGCCTTAGAGTGCACAGAGATCACAGTGTTAAAGAGTGTTTGTATGTTTGTGTATGAGCATGTCTACATACTTGTTTTCTCATTGATTTGTGATTGAAATGTCATCAGTTATTTTTATTTCTGGTGTGACAGGTATACAGACTTTTTCCACATGTAAGACTTCATGATTCCCCATTAATACAAGACCAGTTCTTCCAGAAAAAAATCATCTGACACAGTTCACAATTAGACTAACTGTCTTTTAACACTCAACAGATTTTGTGTGAAACAGCTTGACTGGCAAAATCTATAATTGTACAGATAAGTGAACATGTTAGCTAGATAAAGGTTAAACTATCAGGGATATATTCTCCATCTGTCTAAAGCCAATTTTCCACATTCAGCTCAAGCAATAGTGGGTAGGAAAAAGAAGGGGGAAAAAAAAGGCAAGTCAATATTGATTGATCTGGAGCCTTAGCAATTACCTCCATGTGCAGAAGACCATGTTAAGGTCAGTATTATCTTAGCTCATTTTATGGGTCAGCGCTCTTGCTTTAGCAGAAATAAATTAATGGGGTAAACACTTTAGCTCACCTTGATGAAATTTACAGCAAGTGGAAAGACTTAGGTGGAAAGTACAGTGCCAGTGAGCAACCCCTGATATTTGCTGAGCCCTCTTGACTCTAAGGCACAAAAGAAACAATGACTCATCAGCAATGAAACAGTAGTAGACCACAAATACACGATTTACATGCAATAAATCTAAATTATTCTACCAAGTATGTTTTTTTTAAACAACAGCATAGCTATCATAATTCAAGAGGTTAAAATTATGGTATTTATGAAGAAGGTTAAGGGGAAATGGTCAAATAAGAATCTCAATCAACAAAATCTCATCATAGGTTTAATGATAAAGGAAGAAATAACTAAAATAACATTGCTTTAAAGCATTTTAATGCTGCTTGATATTTCTGCTTATAGCACTTTGCAAGTACAATTACCCATATGTACACTAATGCTATTGTACAGAAAAGACTACATGGGTGTCAACAAGTCTTAATCTATTCATGTACTGTGTTCTCTTCTTATATGAGGCTGTGTGCCCAAGGCTGCAATCATCATTTCAAACTAGGCTAACAGCATCAAGTACCCTGTATAAAAACAGCTACAGCACTGTAGCCAATTGCGCTAGCCAGTGATATCAGCACAGTCTTCAACTTTGCATGTAACTTCTTGACACCTATGTGTATTTCACTGGAGGGAACAAGGAGCGTTGTTAGTCAACCAAGACATTCTATCAGCTTTCTGTGTATTGGCATTCTACTGTGGCCTTCAGGCTGACTCACAAACAGCTCTGTTATGTTCTTAACTCCAAAATAAATTCAATTTCCAATGCAGTGATCACCTTAATGAAAAGTCAATGCTCCTCTCTCTCCCGCAGGGACAGTCAGAAAGATGAATTTATCAGCAGGCTGGAGACAGCGCCTGAGGGGACACTGCCCCTTGTGATCAAAAAGAATAGTACACAGTGTGTCCAGTCAGTCCTCCATTATTACCCAACTCTGAATATGAACTGGCAGAGGAGGTATAACAGTATTGATCAGTTCATAGTGTAATTTATATACTCACAAATCATGTAACCAGTGATTACAAAAGCACTCTGTTTCTACTAGCCTGCTCTCAATTTAACTTCAGAGGATGAATATGTTCTCCTTATAATGCGCACAGTGTTATCTTAACTTGCCTGCTTTGTTGCATTACCTGGATGTGTCATAATGTGATGCCACAGTATCATATATCAGGTGTCAAATTCTTGTTTCTCCAACATCCTTTATATTTTTATTTTTTTGGATTAGTTTAGTAAAATTTGATTTTGCAGTATTGAGCTGCATACCTGAACAGTTCAGTTTTTTTCTTCTTCTTAATAACACCATGTGTTGTCAGCAGCATAACCTTCTGATAAGGGGAGACTTGACACAGAATATGGTAAACACTGTTATAGATAAGCTCTAATCCTCATGAAACTCAATGTAATGCATAGCAAAAGTGATGGGAGCACAGAGCATGCACATGTGCAAACACCACCCACTGATAGATGCTGTACAAAGCTGTTGCTAGCGTGCTTACAGCGCAGATGTTGTACATGCTCATCACAACCTTTTCCAGAGTTACAGCTCCTGTGAATCTTTCATTCACATAAATCACAACAGGATGATGTTGTGTGCATGAATATGCTGCTTGTGGACATAGTGTATATGTGCTTAGTATATATATATATATATATATATATATATATATATATATATATATATATATATATATATATATTATTTGGGAAACTGAGTCTCATTCACTGGGACTTGAATTACTGGATATTTCACAGTAAGAAGACTTATTCATTTTGGTCTTCACTGTGTGAGTCTCTCTCCAATGGGGCTGCACTGCCCATAAACAGACATTGAGTGATTAGTGCTGCTCTGCCATTGACATCATTTGCATTTTAATAGACCATAATTACAACTCAGGGAAAATAAATTGCAGTTTGAAGTATGTTTGAATTACTCTGACTCTGCGGCTCTCCTTATGAGATAGCAGTGAGCATATGCAAGAGCTGTTTGGATAGTTAATGCCAGGTTAAGAAATGTACAGAAAGATGCAGGACTGCAAACAGAAAACTACAAAGGAATACAATGTGGACTGTGTCAATGTCATTTTGTGAATAAATGACACATTTTGATGTTGACTCTTTTCTATAGGTAAGGTTTGAAATCCACTGCTAGCAAGGCTTTTTATTGGCTTTACAAAGCCACGTGAATACTTGCATAGAAAATGTAAAGACTGTATAGTTCTTGAGCTGTTGAAAGACACCTGTGCTTTTTCTGGCATCAACTCTTACAGATACAGATTGTAACTCACAAAGCCACCCTGCCGTCATCCTGTATTTTTTGTTGATTTCTTATTAAAACCTGTGATAATTGCAGTTTTTTCATTTAATATCCCCCAGCCTGTCTTATCGCCACGCCTCACCTGCTGAGATGTGACACCTTCTTAGGATTTGCCGTGGGGTTGTCTAACCCTGGCAGTTAAGGCCCATGTGACCCCGTAAGCAAGAGTGACAACACAATAATACTCCCCCATGTCTAATCTTTCATTGGTGGATTATCAGATTAGAGGCCCCAGTTGTTTATGGGCTTGGTGACTATCGAAAAAGTTGATCTGTCAAGTTTATCTTACACTTGTCCTATCAAGGCAGTGTTGGTCCATACAGTAGGCTGTGGATGGAAGATAAGGCAGACATGGCTGAATAGAACCTTTGGAAAATGAGAAACAAGGCTTTTCTTTTGACTCCAGCTACGATAGACTTTATCTAGTTTAGGAAATGGACCCCACCAAAAGCATTACTTCTCCTTTGGATTCGCTTGATTTCTTTGACCTCCTTAGTGTGACAGAGCTGCCCTTTTTTATTTTGGAAGGAGATATCAGAAATCATCCACCAGTTTAACTCTCAGGTTAGTGGTGTGGAATCACAAGTTTCAAAGAGGACATAATCCATCCTCTTTCAAGCTGCTCCTTTGTGGCATTTCAAAGACTCGAACTGATATAGGTTTCCTATCAATCTGTTGTTTTCACAAAACAACAGTGGTGGAGGTGCATTATTGAACTTTTGGATGTGGTTCACTTTTCAGAGTAACTGTTTTCTTTCCATTACAAAGCAGTGACTCTGAAGGTCATGGCCCCCTCAAACATGACTGTCAGAGGATATCTTTGAATAATAGTTAGGAATGAGATGATTATCTTTTTAAATCTGGTCTTATCGGATTTGCAAGTGAAGGTGAGAATGTTTTGACATCACCTCTGAAGGCTGAAAGTTGAGTTTTCAATTACTTTAGCAGAAAAATAAAACAAATATTTTTGCCATAATGATAGATAATTGCATTATATATATATATATATATATATATATATATATATATATATATATATATACAGTATATATACATATATGAGAATGATCTATCGGCAAGCTATTGGCAACTGCACATATTATACAGTGATTGTTTGTACTGAACCACATTCATCAAAATGTCACTTAAGTGTTTGGGATTTTATATCTTCACAGTTATGATTTATCTAAAGACCTTTTGAGTGTTAGGGCTTGGTGCCAAACACCCTTAGTTTGAATTTATATGTATAAGCGCTAGCATTATATTTTACACCAGAAACAGCAGAACAGCCTCCTAAAGGGATAATAATAATTCCTCTGTCCCATTCCTATCTTATTTATGACATAGCACACTGGCTTGTCATTTCCAACCAGTGTGATTACTCACCTGGCGAGCACATTATTCTAGCAAATACCACAGCTATAAATTTTTTTTCATTTTTCATTCCATGGGTTTGATGAGAATGCACTGAATCCCATTTCCCAAAATATTGGGTATTCTATGCAACAAGAATATGGCTCCCCTGATTACATTATGCCTCTGAGCTGTGTTTAACCAAATGTGCATGCACTGCAAGTGAAAACTACAATATGCTGCTGCTAGTAAGTCATTTAAAGGGGAAAAAAGATGGAAGACCATATGCATAAGCTGTGCCTATTCTTCTCACTATTTTTGGAAATTAAAACTCAGATGATAACCTAAAACTCAGCCTGGTTACAACAAGCAAGGTCTTCTCATGTGACTATATTCTAACTTGGCCTTCATGTATTAGATGTTATGATTATTGAGGATTGAGAGAAATTGTTTCTCTTTCTGCTTACTATACAGTTTTGCATGTCTGGTATTGAATCGTCAACTTGTCGCTTTTTTTCCAGCTTTCAGTCTGACTTGTCTTGACTCTAATCATTTTTAGTGGAGGGTGTATGTTTTCCCCTAACCCTTTAGTAGAGATACTGTCATACCCACCAGAATTTATCGTCCTTGCAAGATGACAAAAATGTAGTCCCTTTCCAGTTCAGAACGGTTAGTGAGTTCTGCTTTGTTAAAATATCTGTGTCATGGCACAATGCTCAATAACTGATTTGGTAATAGTTTGGCTTCTCCTTGGATGCTTATTGGACCTTCACAAACCACTGTTTTACGTAACGAAACTGAACATATCAGTTAACTCAAAAGGAGGATTCAAACCTCGAGACACTGAAAAGTCCCTTCTTTATCCCTTCTCTTTAAGTATTTAACTCTATCTGTAATAATGCATTTGTAAAGACCTCAGACAAATCATTTAAACTTAACCCAGTGAATTCAAACCAGGAGGCTTTGGGAAAGAAAATCAATCCAACGACCAAAGCTGCTGCTAGAGGCAGCGAGTAGCACAGATGTCGACCACATGGAGAGGACGCAACTCATTTGTTTCACTTTAAAGTTATTTATTCATTTACAAGGTCTGATATAGGAAGGCATCTGTCACCTTTGTCTAAGTGCCTGCCTGCATGATACATGGATTAAGTTTCAAAAAGAAGAAGGAAAAAAAAAAAAAAAAACACTGAAAATGCTTGGCTCCATAGTCTCAAGCGCAGGTGCAGAATCATGTTAGGCATTTGGAATGCCCTGCTGTTACAATACAACACCTGGAGACCTCATATGTGCCACCAGAATTGGTAGTCAGGGCCAAGGTACCACTGTCCTCTTCCCCCCCGCCCTCTTTATTTTTTTTTTTTATATTTTTTTTTTTTTTTTTTTTAAGGTCATTGCGCAGACTTTTTCAAAATCTTATAAAATTGTTTGGTGTTGTACAAGTTGTCACTTAAAAGATTATTTAATATAATTACTTGTGCATTTAAAGATACCTTCTTGGTATTTATTAAATAAAGTAAAAAAAAAAAAAAAACCTTCAGGTTTTGGGGAAATTACACTAACTTAATGGAAGCTATTACATGACAGCTGGCTGGTCAGTATTGTAAAATTCCCTAATTGCTCCTGTGCTGCTCTTCATAGTCCTTCTCCTAATGACAGTCAGCCACCCCCAAAGTAAATTAATTAAACTGGCGCATGGCCATACTTGTGAAACAAAATCTGATACTAGCATCTGAAGCTTTTCAAGTGTCACCCAAGATAATAAATGTAGGAGAGTTTTCTAATTCTCAGAGCCCAGCCCAAAATAACACCAGAAGCCATATGTATTCTTGTTTCTGCAGCAGACACTAAATCAACGCCCTCGACAGAAGCCTGAGGATGCCTCCACACAGTCATGCATGACAACATCAAAGCTTTTCTTCATTGCCTCTCCTGTTTTCAGCCTTGCTCTGTGGAGCTAAAAGCTGTGGTACAATTGCAAATATTATCTCAGGGTTAGAGCAAATACTGAAAATCTTGTCTGTTACCTGTCAATGGTTTCAGCTATGGCTGATAGCTATGTTTTGGGATGATGTCATCCACACATGGGTATAAATTTAAGAAGTAAAGAACTAAAGCATTTACATGAATCAGTTGGTAGGATTTGTCTCTTGATTTGTTTAATAACATAGCACTTTTGGACTGTTTCATATACTTCCAGTAATTAACAAGAGAGCTTGTCTGCGTTCCTACCTTCCTACATATTGACAGTCAAGGATCTATAGAATGTTGGATAAATCGAATCCCCAGATTTTCATAAGCAGGATGTTTCAATGATGAGCTGGATCTGTCACGGGGAAGCCACTCAGCACCCACAAACAGATTGAACGGGCACCCAAGATGGATATGTTGACACTTTATTCTACATGTCTCTATTTAATGATATTATATTTCATTTCCAGAGCAAAGAAAACACCATTACCCAAAGCAGTGAGTCGTAACAAGCCATTCTGCACCAGATTCCAATCCTCCTTGGTGGTATAGTAATTGAATTACAATTGCATATGACACAAAGTTTGAAGAGAAAGTATTTGTTTCAAACAGTTTTTTTCCGTGTTGCATACCAAGCTCGACTTTGCATTAGAAGAAAACAAGTTTGGGTAGTTTTCTTCTAAATATGACCAGTTCTTACAAAGAAATTATAAAGTCCTGATTGGATATTTTAGTCCAAACGAGGTCTTAATACAAATGGAAAATTTTATTCTCAAAGCACAAATAAGGGAACACAATTACTCCAACAATTTTCTGGAGCAAATGACTCCATCATCTTTGCAAATTGGCATTGGAGAAAGTGGGTGACCAACCAGCAGGTCATGACAATTGGCCTTCAGGCAACATTTAAGTTGATTTCCGGCAACGCTGTATGCTTAGACCCATATTGATGACTAAACCAAGATTGATTTCTCTGGTAACTGGTGTTAAGTGCTTTTAGAGCCACTGGGGTTTTGAAACATGTGCCCCCTTGTTTTCACCACAGATTGAAAATCAGTTATCATTTCAATGGGAGCAATATGCTCACAGGAAAAAAAAAAGACAAAGAGGGCAGGAAAAGTGGAGTAAGTGCTCCCTCAGGCACAAACAGTATGCCATTCAAAAGGCCCCAACAACAAACCAGTAGAAATTGATTTCAGCTTTATTCCTGGTCAAATACATGACTGTACTAGTGGGTGACCCAATGGCAGACCTGTCTTCTCTAATTAGGAAACCATTTGGAAAATATGGGCACATGTGAATGGCTAGTCAGACTCTATGAATATCAAAATATGGGGACATTTTTCACTCTGAAAACATCTAGAGGTGACCCAGTACTTCTTTATTGTAAGTAAGGATCATTTAGTTAGGACACCACCCCATTTGCTTACATAGTCTGTAAAGAGTTCACTGTGTGGTCCTATTGGTAAAACTGACCCATCGCAGCTTGTATTTCTCAACTCATAAAACAGGACACATTTTAGTTATTGATAATAGAAAGTGCTTTTAGCTTCCATCATCATCTATCATGATGAGACAAGAAAAGAACATGTACAACAATTTCAGCTGTATAATAATTTGGAATGTATGGTAATTTAGTCTACTATATTGTTGAGCTTATTAAGCCAACAGGAAGCCAATGACATCAAACTAAAGGTAATGGCAGGTGTTTTAGTGTCAGTGCACATTTCTCAACATAGGTTTCAAAAGTAGAACATTGTTATTTCAAGTGTGTTGGTACCACAGACAACAGCATCTCTATTTGAGCATTAATGGACGGGGGAGGGGCCTGCAGAAACGCTGCTTATTGAGAAGAAGTAAACATGCTTCCATGTCAGTTTCCAAAAGTCTCCAATAACACCAGAAAAATGAGCTGGATTTGTCTTTGAAATAGAGTCCCTAGATAGGTCTGAAACTCAGTAAAAATAATGCCAAAGTAGTTAAATTAGCAACACTGATTTAGCTAAAATCTAACGTGTGTCTCAATTTAAGCGGTGCACTAGAACAAGTGTACTGATAAACATTCCGTGTTGTTTGGAACACAAACTGCGAATAAATCCATGATATTTTTTTTTCAAACACGTTAATTTTTTGTAATGAATTAATTGTAATCAACACATTGCAGTCCCACCACTTTAACACATTAATTGCGCATATATATATATATATATATATATATATATATGTATATATATATATATATATATGTGTGTGTGTGTGTGTGTGTGGTTTATTTCCATTCACCTGTGATAAAATTTAGCGTATTTAAAAACTGTAAATGCAATTGCTGATTTTTCCGTCCAAAAAATAATAAGAAAATACAGTTTCTGTCCCTTCAGCAACCATGGTCATGTACTACATTACAGTATATGTAACAGGCTGTCTTGCTTCAACATTACAAGGCTTGAGGCTTTGTTGGCTGCCAAGCTGCAGTCACCCACAGAGCTATGTGCTTATTTTTTCTGCCCTCTTCTTGACCATATGGAGCATAAGGGTCACAGGGACACTGTGTATCACAGATTTGTCTCTGTGTGTGATAGTGTGTATAAGCATGGAAATGTGTGTATGTATTGCTCGTTTGTAAAATGAGCCAAAACTGCTCACTAGTGTTGGTGGATTTGGCAGTGGGAAGCATTGATTTTGTCAACATTTGCATTTTAGAATCAGCCAAGAATACTTTTATTAGCTCCACCAATATAGATGCAGAATACAGTTTAGTCATTTCACATTCTGCTCTGTTGGAACTACAACAATGACTGTGTTCTCTTTTCTTTTTGGATGGGATTTTTTTTTTTTTTTTTTAACCATAGTTGCCTTAAAAATCAAAACCAGCCAGGTGAATTTAAGCTGGTCCTAACTATGTAAGTGATGGTGTGCTCCATCATGCCGGTGCATGGAACCCTACAGGTAGATGATAAATGTTTATGCCAAAGGTCAGAGACAGTCTATAGGTGCAAGATGATAAATTGTCTTTTTTTCCCATTTCCATCTGGTCTGGGGTCAGCTTGTCAGAGCTGACATGGTGACATAGTAGCAACCACTCGTCTAATCGTCATATTAATTCACCCATCACAAAGCTCTAATGACACCACCGCTGGCCAATTAATCTCAGAATTTGATTTAGCAAGTCTCCATTCATCATAACTGACTGTTTCAGTATGCAATCAATATGGTCCTTCTAGCAATTTGGACACCTAGACCTTAAGAGCTATACAGTCACTGTGCGAAGAGTGTTTTTCAGAAAGTAAATGCTTGCCCAGGCCAAAGGGGAGCAGCATCAATCATGTACCGGTGCATTCATCAGCAGCACTTTTTCCTCCAATTTCCATGATAAGACTCATTGTACAAAAGGTCTTGAACAACTTATCGAAGTTCTAATGAACAGAGAACGTGTCTGTCACTTCATAGATTCATAAAAAAAATGTCCTGCATGGCCACAGTGAAATCTGAAGAAGATAAATCATTCATATTCATAGTTGATAAATGTACCAAAATTCCCTATTTAATTTCAGTTTCCAGTTTACTTGTGTAAAGTTGTTTATTATAAGCTGTGTAGCTTGTGCACCTTGTCAGGATCCCTGCATACTTGCACTTGGACACACACTCGTCCATACGTACACACAGCATCAAGCTGCAGGGCGAAGGCAGCTCTGCTCACTCAAGGGGAAAGTGAACAGCTGTGCCTGTGACAGCTGGAGCAGTCATGACATCCCTTCAAATATCGGGGACGGCTTTGGACACAATAGTGAATCAGCCGAGAGGGGTCCATTTACAACCTGGATGAGAAGCCAAGGCTTCAGCCTGCAACCAGGCTGAACTCAGTTTTTCCAAAACGTATTTCCAGTGATAATGTGAGGAGTAATGAGTTTCTCCTTGGTCTGCATCCCATTTAATAGTCCCCCATTTGCTACAAAACAAGCCAATGGAGCAAATTAGATAATGCTGTGGCTGTGAAAAATGAGTTGAATACTAATGTTTGTTTTTGGAGGTCCAGTTTATACAGTTCCTCATCAGATTCTCACCAGAATCTTTCATCGCTGGCATTTCTAATTCAATCCCTAACAACATGAGGGTAATTAAGGAGAAAAATATGTTTTAGATATCTTAAACTAGTTTCTTCATGTTCAGAATTCACTGTTTCACTAGCCAATATAAGCTCGGTGACAACTTAGCCCTGCCCTGGAGAAATTTTGAAAATGAAAAATGTTATCCTATGTAAGCTTTCCAGTCATACCCAAAGTTTTAGTTTTGTTTCTGATATTAAAAATGATGCATGTCTGAAACATACTAGAATCTGTTGTAATTATGGGTGCATCATTAGTTAAAAAAAAGAAAAAAAAAAAAAAAGAAAGAAAGAAATCAGTGTACTATGCAAATGAGCACAATCACCTTCAGCCCCTTTAGCACCAGACCGATTTTAATTACACCTTAATTTCATGTATAAATACCCCTAATTCAGACGAGCTGCAGCAGTAAGCCTCAGCAGAATAGACTGTGTGGGAGGACTCTATAGGTAGAGATAATTACAACACACTGTTATGGACTTCTGATTATATGAGGTTGTGGCCAACATACTTTCTCCAAATACCACTGAATGAACTTCTGGGTTGATAGATTAAAGTACATCACAGATATGACAGTGGTGTAATGTGGACTGAATACTAGCTCATCTGTAATCTTGACAATACACCTTGGCCAACCTATTTTGAGATGTTAACGCAGGATAAACACCACTGGGGTTTTATCAATTCATATATCTGAGAGCTTGCAAGTCCAAGCTGTATAAAATGGGACGCTATTTGTGTCACATATGTGTGGTACTAACTGGATATTTGGTACACTGCAAAGGCGTATGCAGTAGCTAAATTTTCCCTCTGTCAGATCTTTGGAAAACTGTACAGTAAGTGGAATTTTGTTGAGACTATTGACGTGTTAAATGGACCTCCAAAGGTTGAGTCTGTATTTTCTTTTTCCTGATTGAGGCTATGAGAAACCCACAGACTTATGGTTGAGTTGTGGGTACATTTGTGTTTCCAGTTAAAGTGACATGACTGTGAAGTTTCCAGGTTTTAATTAACTTGATAACATAAAGTGATTTTACAGATGAAGCCACATGTTTGCCTTATTCCTCATTTTCTTTTCCATGTAATATGTGGAAACAGCTAAATAAACAGCTATATTTAAACTGAAGTTGGTTAAGGCAGTGTGCTGTACCTCAGAACTTCAGAATATGTACAAAACAACCTGTGAAATGAGCCCAGACTGAAAACAGCTAAGCCCTCGCCCATCTTAAGGAACCATTAAACTTGAATGAGTGGATTTGATCTATAAATAGAGGCTTTTCTCCTGCAGGGACTGAAGATTGAGCTTTGTTGAAAACACGGGAGGAACATATGCTTGGGCGCAGCTTGCTGCGGCCTCAGATGTTCTTTAACAGTTGATTTCCTCAAGTTGCATTTCCTTTTTCACTACGTTATTGTGCTAATTATTTTCCAGCATGTTCCACTTGGGTGGTTCACAGCTCACACTGAACAAACTCAACCCAACACAAGGGCTGCTGAATATCTGCCCAGCTGTGTGTCACATTGGTTTCTGAGTACCATGGGCTGTTTTTGAAATGCTTGAAAGCTGATGGAGCATTGTTCAGAGAACAAGTTGGTTTTACAGTGCTGATATTCAGGTAATTCCATATCTATGAAAAATTAAATTACTGTTCATATATCTTGTTTAGGGTGATTTGTATTCTACTGTACTCCACCTCCAACTGTGCTGGGGGGTGCTAAATATATAAACCAAGCACTTCTATTGTTCTCAGAGTGCACAGTGATGCCATTTGTAATTGTCAACAGCATACATTGACATGCTGGCAGAACAAAAGAAGCATGTCATTTTAATCCATGTCATTCTAAATTTGCTGGCTATACATTTTTTAGATACCCCACAAGGCTCAACTGTGCTGCCTGGGGCCTTCCCTACTGCCATGATGTGAAATGGATGTGTATTTTGAGCGCACACCTTCATAACAATGTTACACTTTGATTCTGAACTTGTTTTCATTTTATGCTAGGTACAATTCCTGTGGTTTAACCTGATAGTAAAATTTTATGATTTTAGGGTGATATGATCTCTTGAAAAAGGCCAGCATGTGAATTCACACCAAGGCTGTTTCTCTGTGATATTTATGTCTTTGTTTCTTTTTTTAACTCTTATGAGCAAGATAAGATGAAAATAATTAAATCCGCCAGATGGGTGCCCTATAAAAATTTAGAGAAAAGGAAGAAAAAGAAAAAGCAAACGCATATTTCACATTCTTATAAGAGAAAGAAAAAGTGCTGGCTGTTCATAATTTCAGATTTGCCTACTGAGGTCAGGAATTCTACGCTTGAATGCCTGTATTTGCATCTTTGACTTAGTCTTTTTCCCAGTGAGAAGGAATGAGCTGCTGCATCGCCTGCGCTGTGCAAAACTGAGAATATACAACACTGACTGAAATATATGTGCTCCACTGATCCCAGCGTGAAACTATTTTACCACAACAGGGTATCCCTTCTAACACAAAACTACACAAATATGAAATCACATGAAGATGGAACCATGCGTTTGTGTGAGCACATGAATACCTGCAATGAGGGAGGATATGCAACACAGGCATTCAAAAATATGCTGCCTAATTTTATTTAAATTTCAAGTAAGGAGCACATGGCTGATATGTCTTTGGTTTTTACCCCTGATTCAAACAAAGGTATTTAAAGTGGCTGTGACTCTTTTTTGCCCAGTCTCACTCTGCTATTAAGGTGAAATCTGCATCATTTTCTAGTAATTACTAATGAACTAGTGATTCCTTTGAGGTCTCTTCTAAATACACTATGTGGTGCAACAACGGGTGATGTCTACAGCTAATGGGCAACTGACGCTGGTGACTAACTCATGGTTTCACCATAATTGCAGCTTCCAGCTGAACAGGCCATAAGTCATCAGAGACCTACTGACCTTAGTGAAAGTTAAAATGGACCCCCTACCTCTGCATGACCTATTTTGTCACTAAAAATCTTTGGTATATAAAACAACCCTGTAAGGCTGTTTTTAATGCCCAGTTGTGATACACGTAGAGACTTTCTGGGCCACATGCATGATACATTGAGAAAGAAATGAAAGGAAGTTTTACAGTAAATAGTAGTTTACTGAGGATTTAATGAGACCGTATTTCTACGAAGAGAGGCAAACATGGCTTCAGTTATATCTGCAAAAGAACTTCAGCTCCAGGAGAGCAGAACCAACACTAGTGTACCCTTGTGGTAAATTATATCATACAGATAGAGAGGAAGGTGCTATACCCCAAAAACATACTGATGAAAATAACATGTCATCTTTTAAAGAACCTTCTTTGTTTCTGATTCTGGCTCTCCACCAGGCAGCTGTTTTCTAAAACAGTAAAACAAAGTAAGGAGACAAATCTAAGGTTAGGAAAGGTTAGTCAACACAAAGCCAGCAGAACGTGAGTATGACTCCGCTGTGAGACCTTCACCTTTTAAATGTTTCACCTTTGACAACATAGTTTCATTCTTCTAATGTATTTTGTGAGATCATTGTTTTTGCCTAAATACTGGTCTTACTCAGTGAGATTGAGATTAAGCACAAGGTGTCCTGAAACCCCACAAGTCCTCCCAAAACATTCCAGTGAGAGTGAGACCCTGAATGGTTTTGGCTGAGAAATGTATATGTTATTACTAGAGTTATAAAATGACAACCTTTTACTCCACTGCTGGTTAGAACAAAACAGAGCTGAAAAATTACAAGAAAAATGTATTTACATGCATTCAGAGTACACAAAAATAATAAATGAAATGCTGTTAATAATAAATGTACATTTTAAGGAACAGTTTAGCCAATATTTGCTGACAGCCTGTGCTGCCCACAAGTGGCCAAAAGCAATCTGTTTAAAGTTTTTATACTGGACAAACTATTATAATACAGACACACACTCTCATTTTAACTCACATTCTAAGTCAAGGAGAATATTTCATGGTGTTCAGTGTAGTGTTTATTTAATTTTTCATCTCATAAAACTAATGCGTTGCACACAAGAAATAATGTGTCTTAGCAATACTACACCCTGATGTCAAAATGTCTTAAGTGTCATAGAAGTTTAAACTAATAAGTGTTGCAGATTGCAGTCTCTTGCACGGCAGATTAAAAGCTCACTTCCTGGTCCATTAAAAGAGGAACCAGTCTCTTGTACCTGTTACACATACTACAACTCCTAATTGATTTTACAAGGCAGCTTAGCTTCTAATTGCTGATTTGCCTAGGGAGATTCTTGATCCAAATGGCTTAAGAACTTCTTTAGTGGCATACTGTTAGGAGATTTTCATTCATGAGAGAGTGGGTAGGGCGAGGACTGAATGAGCTGATCAAGAAATAAGTTGTCTACTGCATTTGTGTGTTTGATGTTAAGGGTATTTTTTTATACAGTTTGAAAGTTAGCTTCTTTTGCTTTTGGTTTTAAGTGACACAGGAAATGCTGGGCACATCTGAACAATGGTAAAGATATGTTATTCCTTACTGCAAATCAAGAAAGAAAAGGATTAAATAAATAAAAACTGAGTAGTTTAATTAGCGTAAATAACAGTATTTTAATAAGGTGACACCAGATCCAGGCTGGATTAAAAAACTGGATGAGTGTCGGTGTACATTGAATTTTAAAGTGACAGACCTATTTTCCATAACCTGATAATTAGTAATGTTTACAGCAATAAAACCCATAATCCTGACACAATCAAGACTTCCCATCCCTGCTTCATTACAAATTTTAAAGTGCTTCATTTCACAACACATCAATAAATTGTCTTAATGGTCATCAGCATAGCACTAGTAAATGCATTAATCAGCTTTAATCAGTGCAATGGGAAATATCATTCAAATTCACATTATTGAACAGCCATTACGCTAACTCAGTTAACTTTAATATCACTGGGTTTGAGCGATTGTATGACACTACAGTGACCAAGGACAGTTGTGTGTAGTTGTGTGGCTTCTAACATTCTAGCTACTCCATAGACAATTAATGAAAAACTGACTCTGTGAACTGATTAATTTGCCATTTCCCCCTTTATGCTCCACTGAGCTTTATACAAAGGTCCAAAATTGTGAGGGTTACTGGAAAGTAAAGTGTATTTGAGTGTAAGATTGGAAAAGAAGCATGGTGTAAAGGTCAGTTTCCCAGTCTTTGCTTTTAGCAGCTGAAGCTTTTTAAGTTTTACTGTCATGGTTTAAGGGTTTTTAGTTAGTCTTCGTTTCTAGTCTTGTCATTTTGAGTTCTGTTTTTCCTGTTTTATTTTGTTGAGTTTATTCATTTGTATTCTATTTTCTTTACTTCCTGCTCACTGCTTCCTGGTCACACCTGCTTCTTGTTTGTAATTAGTTTCCTCAGTATTTAAGCTCCAGTTTTTCCTGTGTCCCGTGCCAGTTTAGTGCCTGCTTTTGTTCTTCCAGTCCTTGTGTTCTAGTTTTTGTGGTTTGAGCCTTGCAGTTTTGTTCCTATCATGGAAGCGGAAGCTGTCACCCAAATTTAAAAAAAAAATTGGAACCTTATCACGTTATAACATGACTATAAACCATATTTGTCGTTGTCTGGTGAAACTGTGTATGCTATGGCCAGAGAAATTGATAATTTACCAAATGGCATTAAGTTGTACTTCAGTGGAGAGATTTGTTGAAGTTTGGAGAAAAATGTGATATTGTTGACGTTGCACCCGTAAAGCAAACAGGACTATGTCTTCGTGTCGGCAACTTATTTCTCCCAGTCCCAGCGGTGTATATAGCATTTATCATTTTCATTTTTATTGTCAGAAGACAGTCATAGGCGTAGTCACTGGTACACGTTAACTACACACACTCTATGGCAACTCACCATCTCACTGCACAGCTCCACGCTTCCGTACCCAGTGTTCCTGCTCATGTAGCGTTGGTCATCATCCACCTTCATTTGTAATACTATAGGAATTATATTCAAAACAGTCAAAAAATGGGATGGGATACAGCTGTTTGAAGATTGAGGGATGTGTAATGTTACATAATATTAAAACTGGAAGCTGCATTTATTTGTTATTTCTATATAAACAGTGACTCAGATGGCTGAGTGGTGTGATTTTTAGATTGGACAGTGATGAAACTGCAAATAATTAGTAACTGATTCCACAGATTTCCAAAGTTTTATGGAGACATTTGATGGTTATAAGCATTTCTGTGTTTTCATTCTAAGGTGTGTGGTTAATATTACTCATTAATCAACTTAGCAGCTTATCAAAACCATTAAAGTTCCACGAGATGGAGATATGCCAGTCTAGTTGCCATTGTTATGCTCTAAATAAGTCATCAGATTAACAATTTAATTAATATAGCTTTAAAACATGTTGCAAGTTGTTGACATTTTCTCCAGCTCACGTGGTACAGAAACAGAGTTGGTCTGATTGCAAGATAATTTCTTCTTGGCTAACCATAAAAAACAGTTTTTCCCCATTGACTCTGATATGTTGCGCTGATAAAGTTATCTTCATGTGCATTTTATCAGTGGCTGTCTCATGCAGCTATTTTTATTAACAGCATCAACTAATGCTCCATAGACAGACTAAGGTTATTTGTCAACGAATAAAATTTTCAGTCAACATTTTTGTTGTTATAGCAATTTCTCATTCATCCTATAATTTTCTATCCCTTCTTTGTCCTGTTTAGGAATGAGGGGAGAAGACAGTGCTAACCACTAAACCATTGTGCTTTCCCTTCTTCTTTTCTTTTTCTTCTATGTAAACAGTGATAGAAAATGCTTTATGAATTATATGACAATGGAAATCATTTATCAAATGTAATTTTTGCTCTCTTGGTATTTACATCTTAGGTTGTCTTAAAATAAATCATAAAAACACATTTTAAAGGCTTTAATCACTGCCTTAAGATTAATCTACCCTGCCCAGTCAAAATATGTTGCCACCTGGTTGTAACTAAGCAAATAAGTTTGGATAACTACTCCATGGGCATTTATGTTTTAGCTGGCAACAAGTTATTTTTAACCCCAGCTGATGCAATAGCTTATGTCTTAATCATAATCTGAGACCTAGTGCCCTCAAACAAGGACATCACATATTTGGTTGGCTCCACCATAATACTAAATTGTGTAACTTGAACCTGTTGAACACTTACAATGCCATTTGGTGGTGTCATCCCATTTATTTGTTCCTCCTAACCCCATATACTGAGAGGAAATCGCTTAATGCAAGTCAAACTAAAGCTCAGGTCTCAGGGGGTTGAAAAACCATGTTGAAAGACCCACCTCATGGTCATTAAAATGATGTTAGCAATCACTAAAAAATTTGGTCAAGTCAAAGAAAAACAACAGTAGAACTCAGAGCTATGTTTATTTGTGAAAATAAGAGCATTTCTACACACACAATGTCATGGGAACTCAAGGGATTGGGGCTGTAGCCACAAGAAAACCACTAATCAGTGAGGCTAACCAGAGGAAAAGGCATCAATTTGCTAGGGAGCATAAAGATTGGACTCTGCGGCAATGCAGGAAGGTCATGTGGTCTGATAGGTCCAGATATACCCTGTTCCAGAGCAATGGGAGCATAAGGGTAAGAAGTGAGGCAGATGAAGTGATGCACCCATCATGCCTAATGCCTGTTGTACAACCCTGTGGCGGCAGTTCTCTGGGGTTGCTGCAGCTGTTCGGGTCTAGGTTTTTATCAACATTATATGCCCAAAGAATGAGGTCAGCTGATTATCTGAATATACTGAATGAGCAGGTTATTCCATCAATTCATTATATTCCAAGATGACAATGCCAGGATTAATTGTGTTTAAATTGTGAAAGAGTGGTTCAGGGAGCATGAAACATCATTTTCACGCATGGATAGGCCACCACAGACCTGGACCTCATTGAGAATCTTTGGGATGTACTAGATAAGGCTATGCACAGTGGTCAGACTCTCCCATCATCGGTACAAGATCTTGATGAAATATTAATGCAACACTGGATGGAAATAAATTTTTTGACATTACCGAAACGTAGTAAACAAACACCACAGTCATGTCATGGTGTAATCAAAACTTAAGGCGGTCCAAAAAAATATTAGAGCATGGGACTTTTTTCTTTTTTTTTTTTTTTTTGGTGGTGACCTTTTTTGGGCAGTGTATTTAGCCCTGTACAGTCATGCTATGCAGGAAAAAAAAAACATCTGCTACAATTACAAAGCTAATAATGCGCCTCTGGGACTTCAAACATTATTTCAACTATGTTAACTGCATAAAGGATAAAAAAAAAAGTGAATTTAATCTTTTAAGCTTGAAGGTCCACCGTTAAATCTCTGAGGTAACATGTCTCTGATTAGCTCTGTGTTGTTTTGGCCCTCCCATCCAAAATCTGCTCCTCTAACACCCGAGAACTAAACTGTATAGGGATATGATGGGAGTAATCTGACAGAATATATGCAGTTTCATAAGGCCAGTCAGGCAGAAAATAGATTGGGGTTTGCGATTTGGTAGAGTTAGGTTGGAAGGGAAGGGAAAGATGTTACAGAGAAATAATGTGTCACTCAGAGACCAGAAACTACTACCTCTATAAACAAGACTGAGGCATGACCCACAGCCTATTTCATGTGATAAAAACAGAGAAATTGTACCGTTTATCTTCTGCTGCTTTGAAAGTTCTGATAGGATAGAAACAGGGAAACGAGAACCTGTAATGTAAGCTCAGTGTTTTTGTGTGTGCCTTGACAAAAGGGCAGGGTAATTATTGAAACATATGGACAGCTGCCCTGGCTCTTAACCCTCTCACTAATGATGCTTGGCTATTACAGAAGGGCATGGGAAGGACACTTCTACCATTAAATGATGTATACCACCAGAGATCCATGACTTCTGCACTTGTTGTGCTGCAGAAAAGCAGAGGACTGGGGACAAAATATGTTCAAATATGATCCATAAAGAAGAAAATGAGCCACCACGGACATAGAACAAACACAAATTAAACTCTGTGGAGTAGCATACACACTACATGTAAACTGATAAAATTCTATGTCTTATTTCCTTTAGTGATGCTTTTCACATGCTCCACTCTCACCAGTATTCAGGGCAGCTAAATCATATTTATTCTAATCAAATTGGCTGATGTGACCTGTTTTTACATCAAACTGACATCCTTAGTTTTTTTTTTTTTTTTTAGATGAATACAGCTTCTGTTTATATGTAAAGGGAAAAGCCTGCATATGCCTCCTTTCTCCCTTGAAACGTGCTGAACACTCACTGTATTTCATTACATGTTGTTACTGTACCCTAACAGAAGTTTCGCTCTCTAGCTGATGGTACTCTGGGTTTGAACATTAAATTACAACACTTGCTTAATTTTTGCTACATCAAAGCCTTTCCATGGGCAGCAGTTTCAATTTTACTCCGACGACCCACTTCAACTCCATTAACTTTCTTTGCTGAATGGGATCAGGCAAGATGCCTCCCCATAATGTCAGCTTGCTTAGAGCTTTTTTTCCCCCTCTTCTTCTTTCAGCTTGGAAGCTGCAGCACTCTCTCATGTTAATGGCCCCAACGATTACCCTCCACAGTTTGTGCAAAACATGCATATATGCCCCAGGTGCATCACAGTGTGACCCAGCCAACTCAAGCTTTTGTTCATGTGGTCTTGTGGCCATGGGCAAAAGTGATGCTGCTACACAAAGCACTAAAAGCTCTGGCGGACAGAAAGAGATCCCGACACAATGGCTCAAGCCAGCCCAGAAGCAGCAATTGAAAATAGCTTCCCTCCTTCAGCAGTAACAAGATTCAGCTGAAATGCTCTTTTGCTTACTGCAGTACCTTAGCATTAGCAGCAGTTACTTGGAGGACTGTTGAATATTTGTATTTGTATTAATGCAGATGGCATAGGGATGTAGCAATTACTACAATTGCCTTAGAGAAAAAGGATTTGTACCTCCTAGTTGGCTGAGGCCTTTCTGTGTGGAGTTTTCATGTCCTTCCTTTAGCTGTTTGCGTACTTGTCAGGTGCAGTTTCCCCCAGCAGTCCAATGACATGTATATTAAGATAATAGGTGATTGTTAATTAGCTGTAGGTGTGAGCATGTGCATGCTTGATTAGTTGTCTCTTTGAGTTAGCTCTATGATGGAATGGCAGCCAGTCAAGACGCTGCGTAGTGTCAGCTGAGACAGACGTCAGCCCGTCTAAGTCCCTCTACAAAAGAATGAGGTTTAACTAATGGAGTGAATGATTATTAGGATATAAAGTAGAAATATAAAACATAGAATAGATTTGAACAAAACCCAGCTCAGACTCTAAAAAATAACATTTTCCTAACTCAGCCTCACCGTGCAGTGGGTTTTATATTCAAGCAGTATAAACAGACCGTATGTGTTGCAGATAAGAAAAAGCCACAGAAAACATATTTTATTAGATTATAAAAACCAAACAGTTCTCACATCCATCTCTCCTATTTACTAATTGAGACAGGAGAAAAGCTTCAGCCATTCCATTCGTTCCCTAAACGACTTTTGGATGCCAGAGCCCAGATGGTCTGTTTGCGAATTTCATCAGTGGACAGTTGTTACATTTGACAATGTAGGCCGATCCGACAACTATCAGTACAAATTTAGCTGCTTTCAAGACAGAACAACTGGAAAAACAGCACTTGGAGGAATTTTCATCCCTCATCCGATGCGCA
This sequence comes from Melanotaenia boesemani, assembly GCF_017639745.1. Lineage (NCBI taxonomy): Eukaryota > Metazoa > Chordata > Actinopteri > Atheriniformes > Melanotaeniidae > Melanotaenia > Melanotaenia boesemani. Next base: position 18,557,077 of record NC_055686.1, on the reverse strand, counting down.
GCAAAGATTTCTGACAAAGACATATGGAGGAGAGAAGTGTACAACAGCAGGCTGCCCAGCTTCTAGTCTGAGATGTTTTCGCTTGATTGTTTCAGGCAACATGCACATTTAGACAAGCAGTATTTGCTGTGTTTGCAGGCAGACACACACACTGGTTTAGCTCAAATACAGGCACAGCAGGAGACAACAAATTTGCACAACCACAAATATCACCCCCTTACTGAATTCTCCCAAGAGCTTTTTTTACCCTCCCAATAGCATCACAAGCTAATGTTTACAGCTGTAATCTGTGATATTATTAAATCATATACATAAGCAAATAGAAACTCAAACTACACTCAAGTTCTTTCTTGCAGATGCTAGCGCCGCAACTCAGAAATAAAGCAACTTTGCTGCCTCCGAACCCCACTCCAGTAACTCCTGTCTACTGCTGAACCAATCTTTGAGAAATAGTGTCTTTCACCTTCAGTCCATTTGGACTTGGGGGGAACCAACCTGACGTTCAAAGTTGCTTGTTGAAAGAGACCCTGTCTGGGGCTTTGGCAGCTAGACTGATAGCCAGACCTGTGGAATGGCAGCTGTTGAAGGGCTTTTTAAATTGCAGCCAGGTTGATGGGTGGCTGTCAGGAGGGCAATGGACAGAGAATTCCAAAAGGGAAGGAAGGGGGGAAAAAATAGTGACACAGATTAAGGAAGAAAGGATAGGGGGAGAGTGGAGCTTGGAGGACAGTGACCCTGACACCATGGTGTACAGAAAAATAAATGTTTCAAATTGTGAAGAAAAAGGATGTGTGAAGTAAAGAGAGAAAAAAATGGTGATGATTCGATTGGGTGAGGGGAAAGTCTGTCATCAGCACTCTTAGGATGCACATCATCACTGCTCATCAGCTTTGATGTTCACAGACTATGTTTATAGGGATAATGTCACTTTTCAAGCTTGGGCTCTTGCCACAAATACATATGAACACATGGTCTCATTATCTTTTTTGTATAATTTACAGTAGCATATGCATGCCAATAAAAGTTTATATTTCTATTAATTATAATGACACGTCCACTGGCTGAGTAAAGTATTTCCAATGAAGTGATGTGGAAATATTGTGTTTTGCCATTTACAGTGTTGTGGAACACTGTGGGTGTCATGTAATGCGACTCTTTCAGCCTCACTGGCTAATATTGCCTTGCTGTGGTGGTGCTGTGCAACAGATGGTGTTTTAAGAAGGTCATCATGTCTATTTCCCCAGTTGCTATACATGCTAGCGTCATTATTTGGGACTATTTAAGGCATAATGTGGAGATGTTGTCAAGGTGCTGTCAGACAGCAGCTGAACAAACACAGCCCTTAGACTGTGGAGTTCTCTGCTGGTCGTTTAAGATTTGTTCATGCTGACGGTTCATAATTTGTGTTGTTACATATTCAGAGTGAATTAGGAAATAACTATTAGTAATATCTGCAAAATTACGATGGGATTTTTTTCAGCTATATACTAATCTATTTGGAAAAACAACCTTGTTATCCCACACAATTCAGTTTTCCACATACTCATGATTTATCAGCTGGAATTCATTTTGTGCATCTTCAAACACAATAGTCTATACAGAAAACAGATTGTTTTTCCTTTTTTCTTTTTTTAAAATTTTTTACAGCTAAAGCCAGCCGGCTCTGTGAGGTTCTGATAGTACTGGAGTGGCTACATTCAAGGCCGATTATTAGCCATAAATCTACAAAGGGCAGCAGGACCTCTGACAGGTGGTTCTCTTATTGCCTGCTGATTGCTGCAGTGTAACTATTAATCATTTTCTGTATTCCCCACGGGTCAAGAAACCTTTTTAGGAGAGGAACGGATCGGACACTATCAGGCTACCAATTATCTCTCTCTCAACTCTCAGTTGTGTTCTGCCTTCATTTGCTTTTTCCCCAAATTATGTTTGCATGAGATTCCTCTAATGGGAGATTTGACTGACGGTGAGCACCATACTGAGCAGATATTAATTCAAAATTATATTTTTCTTTTTTGTGTCTTTGTGTGTGTTTGTGTGTGTGAATTTTATATTCTAAATAAATGTCAGTCTTAATACATGAAATGCTTGCATGTAAATCTATATTAAGTTTATGTTGATTAGAACAGTTCAAAGTGGATTTCTTTTTATTTCTAAATGCAAAGCCTTTGTCATTTTCCAGTGAAATGACTGGATGCACAGTACACATAAGCACATAACTACCACAGCTCAGTGATTATAAACCAGAAAAATGGAAGCATACTCTACATCAAACTAGCTATTTAGTCCCAGTAACTCCATGATATAGCTTGCATATAAACTAGGAATAAATTCTCCTTCAGCAATATGACAGCAGCTATTCAGCTACTTAGCCCTCATATTCTGCCGTCACATTCCTCTGCCAGAATCAATTGTGCTAGCAACCATTTCCAAGCTTGAATTTTATCTCCCAGCTGGAAAAAAAAGGGGGAAAGGGAGCAGAGCATGGAGATATTCTGTTTATCAGTCACACGACTAATTCTCTCCCTCATCTCTCTTGATTCCCATTTTGAAACTGAGCATGCTAATAATCTACAAGACCTTGAGCGACTTACACGCACAATCAGCAATGATGTGCCCCAGTTTGATTTTTTTTTTTTTGTTTTTTCCATTTTGGTCTCTGACCTTTTGAGCACCTCCCACCTTTTAATTAGTACTAAACTAAAAGCTGCTCAGTGCCCTCCCATTACCATTAACTCCCATTCCCCCCTTTGTTTTTGTGCTTCACTGAAATCCATGGGAAACAGACCACATTCAAGAAGTGATTGAATATCAGCGGTGAAGACAGGATTTTTGTAACGGGTTGGAAAATTACAAGGACTTGAGTGTCAGACACATATGCCTGCCAAATGTAATCAGTGGGTAATAAATGTTTGCCCTTTACACTGTAAGAAGCTACGGCAGTGCTGAATTAGTGCGAGGCAGCACATCATTCCATTGTGTTGGCTGTGATTAGAATTATTTTCCAATTACAAAACCTGCCGTAACTAATTCTCGCTGAAACCTTTCCCACAAACGACATTGTTCTTTATTATATCAGTTTTGGTAACAGTATAAATATACTGTCCTCACATGTTCTTTGTTGTTGTTTTTGTTTTTTGTCATCCTACAGCTCTTGAACTGTTGGAAAAATTGCTTGAGTGCTAAAAGGTAAGCTTGCTCATGGAAGAATTATTGTATAGTCAACAACAGAGAAGGGTCATAGCATTTTAAGCTTGGTTTCCATTTTTGCTCAGTCTCAGAACTATGTTAATGCTGGTGGCAGCAGAATGGAAATTTTGAAGTGAGAGAATGAGGCTTTGAGCTTGTTCCTCCCTGCTGTTTAATTAACATGGTCTCGGAGACCATGAGGTACTGCTTTAGCAATCAGAAATCCTGCCTAGTCAATAAGAACTTGTGTTCAACCATGTCTGACAGAGATAAATGGCAGGGCCTGCACATCATCTCTGTTACCCATGCAATAGTGCATTGTGAAAAGACAAGAAGATTGCCTGAAATCAAAGTGAGCATGTGGGTCATTCAATAACATTAATGGGTGTGTAAGTGTGTGTTTTCTTGGGTGTGAGTACATTGTGTTGCTAAGATGAATTAATTGTGTTGACTTCGGATGCCTGGTTTGGATGGTTTGGACAAGAATTAATAAAAAAAATAATTCTAAGATTTAAAAAAGCCATACAATACCACATCCAAGATGAGTGCCCCATACTTCCTATCATATGTGCTGGTTATTTATTCAAGTTCACCCAAAAAATATATATATTTCAAACGTTACATAAGGGAATCATAATATATTGTCCTACAGGGATGCAGATAAAATTGTGTTGACAATCACAAGGGCTTTAAGCGAAGGCAACTTTTTTTTTTTTTTTTTTTTAAGACAAAAAGGAGTCTAGTTGCTTTTGATTCAAGTCCTTAGGATTATTGTGACCTGGATTATGTTGACAAAATACCTACTGAATTACATTCAGTCATTTAGCAAACGCTTTTCTCCAAGGCAACTTATATCTGAGAGAATTAGGGGTCTTGCCAGGGACCCAAATGGAAGGTGTTAAGAGTCACCCCGTTGTAATATATCCCCTGTGGGATTTTGAACTCATATCTCCCGCATGGGAGACAGATGCCCTGCCACCTGAGCTATCTAGCCACTATTGATATACAAACAATCATTACACCAGTATGGCAAGCGTTTGACAACAGGTCCACATATCCTTTTAATTTATATTACAATGTAACGCTAGGAACTGGGAGATTAATTTAGCAGTTTCACTGAAGGATGACCATTTTACCTTCTGAACTAGCCATGCTGACTGTGTGATTAAAAAAAACTATATTAGATATTTAATAATAAAAAAAAAAAATCACTTTTATGAGTCACACACAATTAGTGATGGAACCAGTAAAAAAAAAACCTGAACTCATCACAGTCCAAATAAAGAAAAATGTGGCAAGTGCCCAATCATACTTGGAAATAATTATACAAACATTTGATCTGACAAACATTCCTTTTAAACTTAAACTCAATTGGCTAGCTCAGACCAGTAAGCCGCATCACATCACAAATTAACTACAGATAAACCATATATCAGCCATAGCTGGACTGATCTCCTTTTTAATTTTCTTATTTAATACATATTTGTATTTGTATATTTGTAAAAAATATTTTTGAATGAAAAGAATATCTTATACACTATATGTGTGTGATAATAAAATGAATAACGTGAGATTTATTAAGCTGACATTGTGCAAGTTTGGAGAGTTGTTTTAGGATTAAAAATATGCTGAATCTGCTTCATTCAGCTGATTATTATAAGAGCTGTTTCAGACAAACAGAAAAGTGTACTTGTTTCTACTTAGATTTTGTATTTAAATTTGAATTTTGCCACTACTTCCCAGAGGACAGCTGTCGCTCTCTGACATGAAGGTAAATACTGTATCTGAAACCCCTTTTTAAAATTCGGGTCCGGGTCAGTACAGGGCAGCTTGCTACCCATTTTTGTTGTTTCCACAGGCAAAAGCTAGAAGTGATGCCAACATATCCAATACAAGCCATCCTACTTTTTTGTGACCCTTCCGTTGGAGTCCCAATCCTTCTGATCTGACCCTAGCTTGACAAAGTGCTTGATCAATCTGTTGACTGATCAAAATAATCGTTACTTGCCATATACCCCTGCAATAAGAACAAAGCAGAAAAGAAATGAGAATAAAGAAATTTGGATGTTGAATCTTGAGGCATAAACTGATTGAAGCTCAGCACATCTACAGCTATTGATATAATATGACAAATTAACTTCATTTTTAATCTTAAAATAGTTTTAATTCCACAATTTTTGTAGACTAAAGAATTATCATGAAAGCTTTTTAATGGGAAAATTTTCACAATTTGGTTCTTCCTTACAACTTCATCTTTATGCTGGTTTAAGCAGTAATTCATGGAGCTTTTTTTCCCTTCATGTCTCCTGTTGTGGATTAGGGTAAGAGAACAGTTTGTAGCAGTGGGGGCATAATTAGTGATACGCCTTGGACATGTCATACTCTGTTAGTCAGCTTTGCATTAATTTCTTTGTCGTCTCTGCTTTTGGCATTTATTCAGGTTTTTCATCTGAAAATGTGTATCTTTACTCAGATGATAGTTTGCACACACTCAATGTGTCTGGCTAAAGTTTATATAATGGAATATATAATCCATTATGGGAAAGGTAAAACCTTGAAGTATTTTCTCTTTGTTTGTACAGAGCAACAGGAAAACAAATGACTAAATTTAGTTTTAGATAGACACACTTCAATAATCAGTTGGATCCTTGCACTAACTTGGGCTATAATTAGAGGAAGCCTTGCAGTGTTTTCTTTTTTGTTTTCCCTTAATGAACAATGCGCTTTTAGCAACAAATTGCGAAAAAAACAGTTTGTATGATGCCAAAAGGTAGACTGGCGATTACTGTCAAAGAATGGTTTCTGTCACGATTAGTGTGTGTGTATATGTGGAGTTTGCAGAAGGGTTTTCTCAACTTAGACTGATGATGTGAGGGTGGATGAAAGCTGCTTTGAGGATACAGTACACGGCTGGGAGGAACTACTCTTCCTCCACCACCTTCCTTTTCTGATCTCCAATTTTCTCTCTCCCCTTCATCCCCCTCCTTCATTTCCTTCTTTTCTAACCTCTCATTCTTCTGCCACTCTGCTCTCGCTATCTCCTTCTGCCTGCCTTTCCCCTCCCTCTGTTGTTTCCCTATCCAATTTTCCCTATAAATCCAGCCCACTCATACTCTGTAGCCTGATTCCCCAGCCACTGCTGTCTTCGTGCATGTTCTCATCCCTAACTGTTCTGCTTCCTGTCCATCTTCTTCCACTTTTTATTCATTCTTTCCTGAGTCTACTTTACTCCTATATGGCAAACAGCAGTGAACTGTCTACTGCAAGATGCATAAAAAGCTTTCCTTAAAATCTGAGATTACACAGGCATGAATTAAATTCTGGTACATAATTTATATTTACATTTGTGGTAGAGAACTCAATTTACACTTAACCGTGATTAGCTTAGTGTGCATAGCATTTTTCTTCTTTTTTTTTTTTTCAAATCTACACTCATTTGGACATGTATATGCATGAATGTGGAGCACAGGGTTCAGGTGTAGGCCCAGAGCCATTTTAGGGACTATCCCTGTAGCCATAGCACATGGCACCAATGCAGATAGAAATTCTTATGCTTCTGTTGTTCCATCACGCAATAATAACTTTCAAAAGAAAAGAAAGAATAAACAAAGTGAAGTGTGTTAGAAACTGGACTATAAAACTTTTAGTGTTTTACAGTTCTCTGCTAATACCAGCTGATTACTCTTCAGGTAGACAAACCCCATAAAACCTGAAAATAACATCAGGGTCTACAATGCCAGCATTTTGTGCATATCTACAAAAATGGCTTTAAATATATATATAAATATAAATATATATACATATATATATATATATATATATATATATATATATATATATATATATATATATATATATATATATATATATATATATATATATGCATTAAGGCTGTGTTGGTTTTGCTGCAGACCTTTATCATTTCCATTACCTAACATCAGAGGCTGACTTTAACTACAGCTTATTCAGTCTTCAGATACACATCAAAGTTCTCTGGTTACACAAAGCTCTCTTGTTGTTGAGTATCTTAAGTAGGACTAATTTTCTGTGTTTTCGGGGTAAATTAGGACTGCTTTCAAACTAACAAATATGGCTGACTGAGATAAAGTGCAGAGCTGCCAAGCTCTGTTCACTCAGGGAACAGAGAAAAAAAAAATGTTAGTGTTGGAAGAAATGGTCACAGCATTTTAAATTCAATATTAAATGAAAAAGGCTACCAAAAACATAGTTTACCATGGATTCTATAAAAAACTTTATTTTATTTTATTTTAATTTGTTTTTATTAAGCCACTGCATATTTGTGAACAGATGACAAATGTCTGGTCCATCTTTCCCTCTTTTGTGTTGGTTGCCAACAAGTTTTATTCATTTTTAACCCTGGAAAAACCCTGGTTTATTCTTGTAAATTTAAGATAGTGGGGGAGTAGACTATTTAACTTTTAAGCTTGGCAGATTTGTTTTTTTTTTTTTTGTTTTTTTTTTTCTTTTGCAACTGTCTGACCCAAAGCTGAAATAATTCTGCAAAATGGGCATATAATGGTTGAACAGTTCTTTAGCCTCATCTAACTCCACACTCATGATAAAGCTTACGTCTCTCCTATGTGCCCTTGTCTGTTGACCTCGAGTATTAAATGCTCAGTAGTAATTCACTGTCCACTTTTTGAAAGCCCTGGGCAGCTTGTTTGCTATTGATTTTGTTTACAGGGCTTCTATATTTTACTCTGTGCATATCAGAGCAATTGTTTCCAAGTGCTTGCATGAATCAATGTTTCCCTGGAACGTGCTCTAGTGCAGCTCAATATCTCCAATTTATGTTTTAATTACAATGATCTAAGTGTTGAGAGCTTAGTCCCTTTTTGACAACCAGAATCCTGAAGTCCACTGCTGTGTATTGTATTGTCCATTGAATTCCACTGTCTGCATTTGTAGATATAAGAGAGTTTTGAGAGTATTCATCAAATTGCGTTTTAGCTATGCTGATTTGCAGTGATGATGATGGAGAGTGCAACTACGAGGACGGTGTACCTTTTACTGGCATGGTGAATGCTAACTGATTACTGAAAGACATATGTGCATGATGGGAGATTGGAGGAAAAGATCTTGAAAGCATAGCTGACATTTTCATATTTACAGCACTGCAGTGGCTTTTGTGAAGCTACAAATAAAATAGCAAATTGGGGTACATTTGAAGCCCGAGTATAACATAGAGCTCTGATAGCCTTGTTTAGCCATATGTGGCTCAAGCCTTAATTTTATTCCTGTCTGTGTTTGTTCCCTACTGTCTTTAGTTGGCAGAACACTTTATCATTTGATCACTTGGCATAAGAAGTGATTGCTTAACTCCGTATGCTATATAAGTGGCTTCTGGCAGGCCTGAAAGCCATAAATTTGATTGACTCATATAATTAAGGACAGATCAATAAAAAGCAGTTGCTTTCGCTGCTTCCCAGGACTATATTGGTTGGTGCACTTCTTCATCTCATGATTCAACAGCAAACCCTCGATATGGTGACAGAAAAACAACAAGAAAATATAATGAAAAAAATTATGCAAAACATCCATCTGAAATCCAGAGTAGGAACTGAACATTATTTATTTTTTTTTTTTCATCAACATCAACTCTCCCAACTCCTCCTTAACCCCTTCAGACCTGCATTTTTTCTGCTGGGCAAAAAAATTTTTGTCCAACTGATTTTGGGTTCTCTCTAACATAGAAACAAAGTGGATTTTTGTTTTTTTTGCCAACTCATGTTTATACCAGTATTTTTTAATGTCCATTGCAATGGACGCCACGACTAAACGAGCGTAAAATGTTATTACCTTGTAATTAATCAGGTATGACCTAAACTACTGGATGTCTGCATACAGACTACTACATAAAGGGATTTAAAGAAGGGTCTTGCACCATTTTTGCATTTATTGCACCATTTTTGCATTTTATGTCTTTTACTTTGCAGTATCAGCTCTGAACAAAATACTGTCATACTTATAACAGAGACAATAAAAGATTGACTGATTGATAGTTGCGAGATTGTCTGCAACTTTGAACATGCAAATGAACTTTACAAAGGTATTCCAGCATTGATTGTGAACAGCAATAAGCTAATCACCAGGAAAATCAGAAACTTGCTGGATGAGAGGAAGATGCTATGAAGCAATCTAAACATGAAGTTGAAAGATATATGATTATAGAGAACCAGTTCTGCCTCCAGTAGAGTATCATTTCCAAAAGATAACCATACATATTTTTAGAAGCAGGCCAATGAACAGATCAAACATTTACTTGGACACTTGGAATGTGCCCTGCAGAAGACATCACACTTCTGGATGTTTCCATGGACTCATTTTCGGTGAGCAGCCTTGAAGCAGTTGCGGTGTGGCACAAAGCACAGGTGGATGTTGCACTTGTCACAAAAGACGTGTGTTTTTCCGGTACAGTCTGGCATCTTGCATCTGGTGGCCTCTTTCTTTTCATCATAATTTGGCATGTGGTCAACCATGTCATACTGAACTTCAGGTAGAGGCCTTGAATCCTGAACTGGCCGGTGAGGTGGTCTGTGAGGGGCATTCTGTGGTTCCGGAGACATACTGGGTCTTCCACGTTTTGATGCCACTGTTTTTTGAACTCTCACCAGACATTGGGCCACATTCATCTTGAAATGAAGGAGATCCAAGATGTCTTTTGTTGGGTTATTGGCCCTCTTGGAGTCCAGCCTGTACTCCAACCAACTGTTGACAACAGCAAGGTCAAAAGCATGTGTGATCATTCTCAGAGTCCACTTTTTTGACCGGATTTCTGTGCGGTACAAACTGACGAGTTGATCAAGCAGGTCAACACCACCCATTGCTTCATTGTACAGCTTGACAACCTCTGGACGGGAAACCATCACAAACTGGGCCTTCTTTTTGTCCCACCGCCGGACTTCATCCTGTCTGCCAACACCAACAAAGTTGGAAGCCATGACAACTGGTCTGTTGTCATACCATTTGACCAGTCCCACCTTTCTATCACAGCTTACAACTTCATCATAGCTTCCTCGTGGCTTTTTAGCCATCTCTTTGTCAGACTGTAGAGGAGGTCTGGCAAAACGAGAGACCCTTGCTGTCCCAGCAGCATGAATTTTCCTCTTAGTCAGCAGCTCCAGAATATTGTACGTTGTAAAATAGTTGTCAAAATACAACTTGTGATTGGCCTCTGTGATTCGCTGGCTGAGATGGTACACCACTCCAGCTCCAAGTCCCAGCTGCTTTCTTTGCTGCTGTGATATCTCCATTGTAGCTCCTTGGTGCAACAGGAAATCATAGGCTATGCCACTTTTCCCACACAGAAAGTATATTTTCACTCCCCAGGGATGTGGCTTGCCTTTGATGTATTGCTTGACAGACAGATTTCCACGAAATGGTACCATTTGTTCATCAATGCAAAGGTTCTCTTCAAGTGGAAGCTCTAAGCATCTCCGGTGTATGGCATCATAGAGAGGACGTACCTTGAAAAAACACATCAGTGTTCTCAGCTGGCTTCTCCAAATTGTTAACCAAATGCAAATGTGACCGGAGCTGGAAGAATCTGTCACGGGGCATGGTGTTTTGAAAAATACCAATGTCCATCCCAGCTTCCCAGTACATGGAGACTCTTGGCATTTTCATTACTCCCATGGCAAGGTGGAGACCAACTAGAGTTTTGATTTCTCCTGGACTTGTTGGTTTGAAACCTAGTGTACCATTTTGCATGGCATACATGTTTGTGTTATCTGCCATCACATTGAACATCTCATCTGTAATGTACTGTTTGAAGTACTCATAAGGTCTCATGGGATGCCTCTCACTAATTGGGGGATTCTCAAAGAAAGTATCAGTAATTGGAGTGAATGGCCTGTGACGCCACTTGATTTCTTCCTTCTTAGTAACTGACATCTCCTCCTGATCCTCTGCCACCAAACTGCCTCTCTCCTCTATCTCACACTCAGCTGCCACCTCAAGTTCTTCTGGCATAATCACCTCTCCACTGTCCCTCTCTGAATCTAACAACAAAGCAATCAAATTTTTAACTCATTTTATGCATTATCTTATTAGTATTATTTTCTATTCTAGCATTTCTTTGCTATTATCAATTATCTTATCTTATTCTTTTCTTTATCTTACACATTCCATGCAACTTTTATCTTACATATAAGACATGAAATTGATAAAAACCTTACACTGTGAATTAAAAGCATAATTTATGAACTCACCATCTATATCACTAGTCTCATCTGACTCATTTCCTGAATTCAAGGAGTCAAGTTCAGACAACTCTCCATTTATGAGACGTTCCAAAAAGTCTTCGACTTTATACTCTACAAGAACATTATATACAAAAAATATATAGATTTAACATTATAAAAAAATGAATAAATACACTGTCATAGTAAAATTTAGCTTTGAAAAGCCTACATATATATTGTTTCTTTGCATACTGACACTAAACATGTGGGTGATGGCTAATATCACTAAAGTCCTGATGTCCATTGCAGTGGACGTTAAACTTTAAAAAAATACTACTAATTGGTGATAAAAGTTGCAATCAAAATAACTTGAAATACTATCACTTGTAACAGTTAAGATTATTCTAAGAACAAATTAGTTTGACTAGCATGGCCATAAATTGATACTTTTGATAGAAACTGGGCACTTACTCTTCCCTCTCACCAATCGCTCAGCCATGCTTGTCTTGTCTGAGGTGTCCCACGTTTTCTGAGCATGCTCAAAGTCATGAATTGATTAGATTGGATAATCAGGATCCAATTAGCAATCAGCAATGCTGACATGACTCATTCACTGTGTTTTTATTGGTTTAGAGCAACAAATATGTCATGTCCATTCAAATGGACGCAGGGGCTGAAGGGGTTAATTTGTTTGGTTGTTTGGTTGTTTCATCATATGCTATTTGCAGATGCTCCACGCGTAACACTTATCTGAAAACAATAGAAAAAAAATGGGCCCATAGTGCGTTGCTGTCAACTCTCAAGTTGATAGCTGTGTCTTTGCACGCAGCAGGGAAGAATTCCTTTCTGTCAAACAACAGCTGGTGAAGACAACATGATGCGGAGGCCATGGACGAGTGAGCCATCAAACCTCCGTCTCTGACAGCATTTTGGCAAGCCACGTTTCACGAAAGACTGTCTCATTCTGGTCTGCTTTTATGGTGCATGAATCAATAATGATTGCACTGTGTTCTCACTTGAATGGCAGAACTATCCCCCCATGTGGCAACATTCAAAAACTGGCAGTGTGGAGCTGTGGATCAAGGAATACCCAGAAATTAACATGAATGAAATGAATCACAGCTCCCACAGGGATTGCGATTCATAAGCTGGGAAATGTTGCTCACAAAAGGCATTGGTAACAACCAATAAAACAAATAACTTGTGCACTTTAATGTCTGGGCAGTTGTAAAAAGCAATGTTACACTATGTATGACGCAAGCTTGTTGTTGACTTGAGTTTGAAGATCTTATGCAAAGCAAATAATCTACAAGCTGCTTGGCAGCTGATCCATAGAAGTGTGTAAAAGAATAACTTAGAAAAGTTAATAATCTTCACCCAGCTGTACAATATAGTCCATGTGCAGAATGGATTTGATCAAACATGAAATTTGCAAGCTTTCAAGTGACCTGCATTATCAAATCAAAGCTCAGCAACCTTGTATTCAGCTCTATCAAGACCTAATTCCAGTCCAAGCTGAGCTCCCATTCTCTTTTGCTTTATACCCTCTGAAAAGCCCAGTGATTAGAAACAGACTTACAGAAAAATAAATAAAAAAAACACCTCTTCACCAATTCCCAACAGGACCTTTATGAATCCCTAAAGCCTTGGTCAGTTTATCAGCATCAGGGGATCAGGCAATCCCTCCCTCCCTCCCTCTTCAAACAGGGAGCCCAGTGTGTTTCTTGGCCTCTGGTGTAATCTCTTTGGCTGTCGACAGATCTAGCAAGGGGTCAGCTGTGATAACAGGATCATTCAGGTGGAGACAGAGGAGAGAACTAAGGAAAGAATTGGAAAAAGAAAGTGAATTATACTGGTTCAGTGGGACTGCTGATTTTGATGACCAACAATTATATGTGAAAAGCAATTAGACTTACATGAAGTTGCAAATTAGGGGTTATGTTGACTTTCCACATTGTTCTGTTGTGTATGAGTGAGTTCAATATTTAGAATGACTGAGAGAGTAACACTTTTGTAAAACAAAGGGCATGTTTCTAAGAATTTTGTAGCATTTTCAGACATGGTATGGGAAAAAAAAGTCCAACATTTAATAGTTTAATCAATGAGTCAAATAACTGTTAGCTGGAAAGGAGAGCGTACAAGACACTGGAGCCAAATGCAATTAAAAAAAAAACTTTTCTAGAAAGAAATACAATTATATCCCAGCTATTATAGTGGAAATAATAGACAATTCAATATCTGGTTATAAATTGAGCCCCAGCTGTCAAGACTGCATTTCTGACAAAGCAAGAAGGCACTCCAACAAGGCTGCTTTGACCCGTCTTGTTCTCTCTTCTTGCTGCATCCATAGCAGTCTGACCTGGCGTCTTATCAAAACTGCTATTAACCATGTGGGGGGAAAAAAAAACTGCTGCACTGGAAGTAGTGAAAAAAATGAAAAGGTGAAAGGTCGTGCTAAACAGAGAAGCCGCAGTATCAATTTTATGCTTGGGAAAGCAAATAACATCAAGCAACAAACACACATAAGCCATTACTAACACCCAATCACACATGTTAGCATATACACAAAGTTTTACAACATACTTTGTATGCATACTGCTGGTATTCATAGACTCCCCTTGCTTTTTTTTTTTTTTTTTTTTTTTTTGACTGTCTCCCTGACACACATGCTGAGAAGCAGCATGGTAGGCAGTGACACAAAGCTAATGCCTTGTCACACAGGCTGTCAGCAGATTAGCCAGTGGATTACACCCCAGCCATTAGATGTGCACGGAGCGAAAGGCCACAAACATGGCAAAGAGAGAGAAGAAGAGAAGAGAGTGAGGCAGAGTGCGAAACTGGCAGCGAATTGGGCAAACAGCAGCAGAAGGCATTGGAATAGCTAATTGAGGGTATGGAAGATTAAATCAGAAGATGAGATGAAGGCCAAATAGCACAAAGTAGGAAGTCAGACTGAGAGTTTGAAGGGCAAGATGTATAGATAAGAAAAATGAAAAAGGGTCAAGTAAAATTGCTGTCTGAGCAATGGTGACCAAGAAGTCACACAGACAGGGTAGCAAGGTAATAGCAACGATCCACAAAGGCGCAAAAAGAAAAATTGGGAATGTGAAAGAACAGAATAGGAAGAGTGTGTTGCATGCAAATGGAGGGAAATAAATAAAGGAGACTAATCAGATGAGGTGATGAGAGACCTTAAAGGGAAGAGAAAAAGACACTTAAAAACAGAATGAGAAGAATACAATAAGACAGAATGTTCATGACAGAATCAGGAACAGAGGATGAAGGGGAAGAGATGAGATGTGATCAAATGGGATTAAATTCAAATTGGCAAATATTGAAAAGAATTACAGTATATGAAGAAATAGTAATTAAATTATTACATTTGTTGGTTTCAACAATTCAGCAAAAGTAAGTTGGGATTGTTTTCCTTAAAATTGTGTTGTGTACACTTTCTTTTTCCTGTCTTACTTTTCAACTAGTGGGAAGATCTCAGGCCTTCTCATCTTAGCTGGTATTTAATATTTCAATAATATACCCCACTGCCCCTCTCAGACCCCCTACTTACGCCCCATCACAAAGTTACTTTGCAGATTTTGAGCTGTTATTTTTATAAGAATGGGAAGGGAGATGTTAGGCAGGGCTAATGTGAATTTTTTATTCCCATTCAGAATACAAATAAGTTCAGAATTTACAACCAGGCTGAACATAACATCTATGTTTAGTGTGCAAACTGCTGGTATGTTATGTGCCATGAATGTCAAGTGGTGAAAGATAAAGGGCTTTGTTTTCATGTATGCCAACAAGTACATGTTCATCATGTATGTGCATGTATGCATGCAGAAGTGTTTGTGTCTGTGTTTGACAGCAAGGCTGATATTATTCAGGACCCTTTAGTTGGCTGAGTAATCTGAACATGTACTGTGGAATGAGCTCAGACGTGCCAAAGTGATGATGTGGGTCCCCACAGTATATTTAGACTATATTATAATAAACCTACGTGTGCATGCATTCCCCCCATAAACATACAATAATTCAAACAAGCTAATGCAAATAATAAAAATGAAATGATTATGCAAAGAAAGTGTGGATGATGGGGAGTGAAATAACGGACGGCAAAAAAGCTAGGAGATGCACTGACATGTGATTCATACAGTATTCGCACAGTGATAGACTCACAGTTCACAGCCTATAAACACTAATTCAATGCCAGCCTATCCATAGCCATCTCTTGTGGGAGCCATTCCACCTTTTAAACCCCCTCTTACTTAAAACGGGCCAGATGTAAGTCAAGGGGCTGCTTTGGATTAGCCAGAGAGAAAACTCATTTCCTTTGCCATTTTATGACCATTTATTTTGAAACAATTAAGATATTACGGCGCCATGGATTCACTACACAGACTGACAGCTGGGAGCAATCCCATAAACCCCTGAGCCAGTGAATGAGACACCTTGCTACAATTTTTTTTTTCTTTTGCTACACTCACTGCCTCCTCCTCTTC
This sequence comes from Melanotaenia boesemani, assembly GCF_017639745.1. Classification (NCBI taxonomy): domain Eukaryota; kingdom Metazoa; phylum Chordata; class Actinopteri; order Atheriniformes; family Melanotaeniidae; genus Melanotaenia; species Melanotaenia boesemani. The sequence continues at coordinate 18,541,185 of NC_055686.1, read as the reverse complement.
CTCATTCATCTCCTCTATGCTTTTCCATTAAAGTATTTAGCTTAAGGCTCTGATCAGGTGAATGTGCTACCTTTGCCTCAGCCTGAGCCTGATCTCACCACTATCACCAATTACTTTAGCATCTCATAAATGCACCAGTTGGCTGATGATAGAAAGCCTAATTTCCCAAGACGAAAGGGAAGATGTGAGCACAGAGGATGTTTACCTTCTGGATGGCTTTTTACATCACACCTTTTATTGCATTACTGAATTCATAGTGTAAACTGCATGACTCATCTTTAGATGAATGAATAAGAAGAAGGCTAAATACAGGGGGGAGGCAAAATGTAGGCAGAGAGTTGCAGATGTGTTGACAACTTGCATAGATAGGACATGGACAGTACTAAGGACTGTATAACCTACGTAGCTCTGCCAACCCCCAACTTTGAATTGGAGGAAGCTTTGTCAGCTTCCACCCATCAATTCCCCTCCTTCTCCTACCTTCCACACTGGCATAGAAGGGCATCGGAGGTGTGAAATTGATGAAGGTGTGCTTGTGAAAATGTCAGCAGGGGATCATTGGCCAGAGAAAGACAGAGACCGTGTGTGTGAGTATATTTTTTTCTTTTTTTGGGGGGGGGGGGGGGGTGACAGGAGTGGCAAATACTCTTTTTCATGAACACTGAACTGTAAAATGGAGGACCCAGTGCAAACAATGGCCATGATCAATCGGCTATGGTGAGAGGTTTCTCATAAATGCCTGGTGTCCCAAACGCGCTGAGAGGAGGGGAAAAAGAAAAGAGAGAGGAATGGAGGAAAACTGAGTGACATAAAGAGATATGCACAGAAATGTGGTATGTGTCACTGTTAGTTGGAGAAGAAAGGTGAAAGGTAATGAAAAAAATCTGTAAATAAGTGAGCAAATAGGATAACATAATGGCAGAACAATGTATACTTCTTTTAAAGAGAGCATGTAATAAATGAAAGGAGAATGAAGGAAAGTAGAGGGACATGAGGAAACACCAAGAAAGAGTGCATCAATTCTCTAACATAGACTCTAATCAGACAAGAAGGGAAAACAGCAAGAAAATAAAACAAAGAATGCATGAAGAGACCCAATGATGTCACATTACTGCTTTTACACACTTAATATTCATCCAGCTTCTTCAGTTTTTAACCGATACTCATTCCTGTGGCCGTTTTATCAACAGTTTTTACTTAACAGTTTTGTGGGTAGAGTAATATAAAACCCTGACATGATCCTTGGCCTTTGCCCACTTTGTCACTAAATTAAAACTGTAAGCAAAGTAGGGACTTTGCACTTTGTGTTCTTATTAATCTATCATTTAATTTTTAAAACAAAGAATAGAAAGAAAAAAAGGACAACAGTGGATATTGCTACTATATCTTGTATGACAACCTAAAGGATTAGCATACAACTTAATTGTTGTTGTTGATCAATATTATATCAAAAGGTCAACTCTTGTGGCTCTCTTTCACTTTCTCTGAGTCATTCCTGAGCATGTCTGCACTAAGGTGGGGTAGATTGTTCTGATGGGAGGCTACTGCATACTGCATAAAGATTACTTATATATTGCGTTGAAATGATTTGTATTTGAATGGAAACAAAAGAAAAGCACAGCAACCACTGCATCAGTGTAATATCTGTGGGTACAGCTGTTTGCCACTTAAGGACTCAAAAAGTGGATAGTTTTTACAGGTTTTAAATGTATTCTTTAAGGAGCTCTCTCCACAGCTGCAGAAGTGACTTCAAGCTAAGTAAAAAGTCATCAGTTGACTGGATCATTTTGGGAAAAGGCCAGTTTTGTTCGCTTTCTCGTATCCTCCTCCTTTGTCTCAGTTATGTGATCACAGTATTGATACCCATGTGTGGGCTCTTTGTTCATCACTTAACACATATTCACATGGGAATTTGAGTTGTTTTTGTGGACAGATGCCCTGTGCCAGGTTCCACAGAGTGACTCTGTTAAGCTAGAATTGACACAATCTGTCTAAACCCTTTTTCCCTGGTTGCCTTTATCTTTCTCTTTGTTTCTGTGCACAGGCTGCTTTGCACCATGGCTGCTCGTGCCATCCCAGTTGATCTGTTAATGGACCTAATTGCTTTGCAGCTCATTGCACCCCATGCTAGCTCTAAACTCAATCAAACCGATGTCCCATCCATGAGCCACATCACAAATCTGATTCTGGTTGACTTAAGGTGATCTCATGACTCAGCAGTTCCAGAAAAGATGAGTAAAGATGTGGTTCTTGTCATAGTGGGTCCTGTGACAGACAGAACTGTTCAGGCACAGAAGAGTTAAAGCTGCACCTCCTTAATAGTGCGGCTTTTTGTATTCTCATTGTTTATATGCCTGTGACCCTCTCTGTGGCAGGCAATTTTCCATGCATTGAGACATATGGATTATAAAACTATAAGCAACAGATATTATTTTCCTTTCTATGATTGCATTGCGTTTTCTTTGCATGTGGTGCATCTAATCAGACACAAAACACATGCCCCCAGGAAGCTGTTCTGACAGGAAGCTGGCAGCACCAAAAGTATGACTCAATGCATTACTGTAAATCACTCCAGGTTTAGTTATCCTGGTCCAACAGCGCAAAGGTGTGGCGTGTATTTAAGAATTCATGTCTGTCCTTTTCTCACTGGTTTGAAGTGGGTGAAACCCAGCTGAAAAATGTCTGTCACATACAATGTGCCAAACCTTAGTTACATTTCAGTCAAACAGCGATGACAGTTGGGGGAGTTGTTTGCTCATGTTACATGCAGCGTCAGTCAAATCTGCTCAAAATATATATACATAGACATGATTTTTTTAAATGTTTATTTATTTTTTTTAAAGGCAAAGTGAATTCTGGGACTTTAAATCCATAAAGGAAGTACTGTCTGATTGTGACACATAAGCTCTTTACAAAACTATGATAACTTTCTTAGGTATGTGTGGTTAAAAACGTTCAGTTTTCACTTGTCGTCATTCAAAAACAATCCTAGGTTCAGGAAATTCAGTGTTCAGTGTGTTCAGTGGAAAACATAAATCAGGATAATTTAATGATCTGGTTTCAGGAGAGATTGAAGAATGTTTTGCTTTGAGGGACATGTGAAACGACAGTGTAGTGTTCAAGTTAAGTAGGTCAGTAAGTAATATATAACTGTAGGCGTTAACAGTGATTGTGTAAGGCTCTGTATACAACCGTCTGGCAACTAACCAATAAATGAACCACTTGTTGATCTCGTACATAATTATGGCAATCAATCTCACCCTCATACTTAACAATCACTTCAGCCACATCATGAAATCTTGTTTTGTCTGTGATGAACTGTGTGGCTATTAAGTCTTCCAGTTTTAACTAAACTTTAATTGCTCAAGAAAGCCTAACTGCGTGTTTAGTCATACATCATGGCAGACACATTCAAAGAAGGATCAGATTCCCTAGCCAAAGACCAGAGTTAGGTGTTGGTTTACATTTTTAATGCCTTGGAGATGTGTCTAAGATCACCTTGGCATTTCTTGCTCTTAAGCACCCCCCCTCCTTTTTCTCCTTCTCTTCACTGCTTGGGTAGCGGCCATAAACAAGTCAATCTCCATCCGTCTCAACACATTGGATTAGATTTATCCTCTTAAGATAGATTGTTATCCCAAAGAGCATGAGTCTCGCTTGATGGGGAAATTAATTTTACGATGACTGGTTTACTTGATCAGGTTTGCAGGGTAGGTAGGGGCTATAAATGTATCAACTCTGGGGTGTGAGGAGCTAAAAAACAATCTTTTTTTTTTTTTTTTGGATTCAGACAAGTTGTCCCTTTTCTCTTTATACATGGCATTGTATTGGTAGAGTGATGATTCAGCTGATAGCCATTTGTAAAGTGCCAGTAAAGGCCTGAAAAGTCCTGTGCCCCAAGCTATGGAAAGAGGTACAGTTAAAGATTTTTCACGGTCAGTCCACCATCAAACATGAGATTGTCAGATTTCTTTTTATTCATAATTAGAAATAAGCTGCATGATCAAACTTAAAATACAACTTATCAAGAATCAGTTGCTCTAAAGTACAACTTATCAAGAATCAAACTTTTTCTGTGAAGGAGAATATTGCTCTAAAGTAGGTATCAGCCCTACACAAACATAAAGCTTTACACCGTCATGGTGGTTATTGGATTGACTAACAAAAGAACTGATCCCGCCTGTTGAGCAACAAAATCCAGTCTGAGCCTGCAGTGCAGATTCAGCTGACTAGTATTACTGAGGACCTCTTTAAGTAGACTAAAGGCAAACCTCTTTTCTTGCAACTGAGAGGGTCAGTCATCTTGTTTTTCTGTGATGATTTTTTTTTTTTTATTATTTATTTACCTTTGATTCTCTCCTTCATATTATAGACTAGCAGACACTGTAGCTTGTACAATGAAAACCTAATCAATTAATCATTTCATTGCCAACAAGGTCACCATTGATGACATTAACAACTTGGGTCAGATGAGCTGTCAAGACCAACACTTATACAAAGTAAATTTTTTTAAGGCTCACATTTTTGGTTGTTGTTAAATTGTGCACACCAAGGTGTTCACTGTTACAAAACCTGCATGATGATACCAAACAGTTATGGTGTCCATTGTTAACCATCACAGTTTAGTGTAGCAGCACTAAATCCAAAGTACAGCTAAGGCTGATGGGATTATCACTTGTTCATATATGTGCCTATTCATGCATGAGATGAATGGACAAATATAAAATAAATACATCATCAAAGTGATTACAGTTCAGATATTTCCCTTTAGTTTTGAGCATTTACATGCTTGTAACTAGAACAATATTTCTGCATCTACAATGCCTAGTGACCTCATTACTGAAAATGGATTTCAAAATGTCAATCCTACTGCCATTGTTTTATTGTCTATTGAAAAATACAAAAAAGGGAAAGAAAAAAAAGAAGAATTAACAGAATTTCAAAGCAGTGAGGATATGCAGTGCTAATTAGCTCTGTCAAGCTAGAATAATCCCAAAAGACTGACTGTGTAGGCAGGTACGCAGTGAAACGCACACATCAAAAGATTTGCCTACATTATTAATCCAAAGCAAATGCATATTGATAACCTTTGACATCTTTTGCTGAATCTGAATCATATTTACTTAAGAAATGTCAATTAATGCTACACTTTGGATGACCTCACATGCATATGAAAGTAAACATGCACATGGCAGCACATCAAACACTCTTGACTCACTTAATACCATCGTACTGCCACCCTTCTTAAGCAAAGAAAATAGCTTTAAAACCTTTTTTTTGTTTTTTTAAATGACCCTTGTGTTGTCAAGAGTATAGATAGGTAAACAGGCTGTAGGTTGTGATGCATTTTCTTAGCTTAACAATCAAGTTTTCATTGTTGAATCCTTCTTATTGAAGGAGAAATGGTTTATTTACTACCATGTCCAGTTAAGCGACAAAGTTCAGCTATCATAGGCCAGCAGGGCAGACTCTTGATAAATCCTACCCTTTTCCCCATTTGTCAACAAGCGCTGATAGATTGCAGCTTTAGATGGTTCCAAAAATATGACAGAACAAGGTTATATGTAGAGCGAGCTGTAAATCTAATCACTTTTGCCATCTTATTCGTGTAAGGGTATTGTTGGATGATATAAAAACATTTAAAATGTATTTAGAAAATGTAAAAGGGCCTGAGCTGCTGTGAAAACAATCTGTGGTTCATCAAGGGGAATATTCAATGTTTAAATGTTATGGAATTGCATGTCTGCTTCACAACCATAACATAACCAACTTTCAGTCTATACTCCTGATAAAGACGAATATTTTCTAAACATTTTGCTGTTGTGACAGTCTCACAACCAGACATCTGTGATCCAAAATATGTTCTGCTTTGATATTCAGCCATCACACTCCCACAGCACTTTCTCAGAGGTAATAGTTCACATATCAGTAATTTCATCATGTTTCTCCATTGTTCATTGTCACAAAATGCACACTTACTTCTGGCCTGTGTATCTACATGCAAAGACTATCAAATTCTGCCCTGAGAAAATGAAGCTGGGTATAATTTGCAGGTATAAATCACCATCACAGTAACTCAGTCAGATACATGTCATATCTGAGTGCAGGTTAAAAAAAAAACCAAATCTGCTGACTGTAGTAGTATGTCTCTGTTTCTCAGAGTACTATTGTTAGATGCAAGATGCTGGTGTCTTCAGGGTTAGGTTGTACATCACAGAGTTTGGGCTGCTGCCACAAAAGTAACTTTCCTCAAAACACAATTGGTCATAGTCATATGTCTGCCTGGGCCACCGGCATTATTTTTCTCCAGCCCTACATCAGAGGACCATGCACTTGACTGTGTTATCATAAACGCCATTATATCCCAAGTGTTGTGCAACAGTACATCTACTCAGTGTCATGGATGTGAATGAATCATGTCTTGGAATCATTAAACATGATGTGCAACCATTACACATGGATTAAGAGTTTACTGCTTACTTAGAATGTACAATGCACAAAGCAGAATGTGTTTCCGACATCCAAAAGCAATGATAAATAAACAAAATGGTAGATGGAAAGATGCACATTTAAATCCTGTCTGACAATAAAATCAATACTATATCCCTGCAGGGGCTTTCAATGTGTCTGTGGCTTTTAGTGATGGGTTTACAGTGACCTTATTTTATGCTCTTTTTTTTTTTAATAGCGTGACATTACCATTACCATTATGATTCCGTTTTCTCTCCTTTGCATGTCCTCTGCATGGGTGAAAAGTAACTATGAATACTCAAATATGACAAAATCTGACCCTGCTTCATCTGCCATTTATTACCCCAATTCTCGTTTTGTTTGTACTTTCTGAAAGATGACAAGCTTGTTCGAGAAATTCTTGGCAGGTGGGCAACTGTCTATCGCGGGTTACCATCAGCTCATCAGATCAATGGATTGGGGCCAACTGGTAAAAAGCTCTTGACAAGACCAGTTGGGTGTTTGGGGGAAGCACAAAATACATATTTTTGTCTCTCTGTAGTGAAAAGCCATCATAAATTTTACTAAGTTTTTCTTTAAAATAAAAAAAAGTGTTCTATTCCTGTTAAATGAAGCTATGAACATTCATTCTTATAGATACCCCAGACTGAATTAATCTGAATTTATTGTTTTGCTATTACAGTTGTCTTTTTTTATTTATCAACTTCATACAGTCCCCACAATCAGATTGTACTTAAGATGCTTATTAATTTATTATTTTTAGCAGCTGACAAGAGAAAACAAAATCATACATATTTGAACTATCCTTTCAAGGTTTAGTCCAACTCTTTGTAGCATCATTTACCCTGTGGTACCAACCTTAGCAATTTTATGACCCTGCCAGAGACCGACTGGTCATCAAGGTTACTTTCCTGGTGGACCAATATGTCTTTTTGGGGCCGACACAGTTTATTGTTTTGTCTGACTGGTTCATAAAACCCAGTAGATCAGTGACCCGACAAACAGTAGGTCGGCCTGCTCAAATTTTTAGACGCCATCCCCCTTTGCTGTGGTCCCTATGTCCAAGTAGTCAGACAAAACTTCCTTTCCTGGCCACAGGCCCATAAAACACCAGACTGAACCAATCAGATACTGTAAATGATTTAAAGGAAAATCCCTTTTGACTCTGTGCCAGTGGATGCAGGAGGAAAAAGAGAGGATGTGCGGAGAAACTGGAAATAATAATAATAATAATAATAATAACAATAACAATAATAATAATAAAGATGCTGTCAAATGACTAAAACTGATTGTTTACCAAAGCAGACCTTCATCAGCTGCTATGGATGGTAATGATGATGGTAGAAGTGGTGATAAACTGCACTGCTCTCACGTCACTGAGGTTTTGTTGAGTAAAGTGACCCAGTAAACCCAGCTAATCTGAGCTATGTGAGCCAGTTAGCATGGACCACACTAGCTGTTTACAAAGTTATAACGAAGTGATGACAAGTCAGTCAAACAGTTGTTTTATTACCATGTTAGCTTGTCTTGTTGCGTTTAATAAATTAGTTGATTATGTCAATGTTTCCAGCAAGAGAACAGCTGGTTAACTGGTTGTGTTCACTGGTTAAAACAGCAGATCTTAAATGTAGTTATTTTATGTCTTTCTGAACTAAATCATCTAATTGAAAACGAGTTTTTATTAGTCTATCTGTTATCGGTTGTGGGCTGACAGTTGGCTACATTTGGGTCACAATGTGTTAGAGGCAGTTTTTGTTTATGGACAATATACAGAAATAAAACACTTCTTGAAGATTTTTTAAATTATTGATTTAACTTAGTCCATATATTAATACTGATGTAGCTGTTTGAATCCAATATTTCTTGGTCATCATTAAAAAAATCAATTCAATCTTTTGTTTTAACCTGTTTGAAATAAAATCTCCAGAAGAGGAGAGCAGACAGCAGACACAGAGAATCTGTTTCTACACTTTGTCTAGGAACAGTTTTCATCTGATTCATCATTTCTTATGTCTGCAATTTCTATTTATTTCCCTCCCTCAAACACAGTAGAAAATGCTGCTCTTATATCCATCACTATACTGGAGTATATATATATTTTACTGTATTAACAAAGTACACTTTTTTGAAGTACTTACTGTGTCCACTCTCATTAATTTCTACTAACGCTGCATGGTTTTTTTAGTTCAAGGAGTAACATGGTAAATATGCACAATTAAGGGAAATAAATAAACAAACAAACAAACAAATAAATAAATAAATGTGGTGTAACACATATGGGCTGGTCTGGACCAAAATGTTGGGGCTGATTTTTTTGTCCCAGTCTGCCTTTGGGCCCTGCTAGCTACAGTACATATAAGACTTCCCCTAATGATTTTTAAGACAAAAAATCCTCAGTATTGCGAAGCAAGGGCAATTTTGCCACAGCAGACATTTGCAAAAGAAATTCAGTTCTATTTCACACTGTACACCTACTTTACTTTTGTATTTCACCTACTTTTTACTTATGTAAAGTGAGCATAAATGGACCCTTGGGTTCCAGCATTGCACCCATTTATAGGAAAAGCTTATAGACATATTGGTAATAAATTTATTCTGTTCATGCTATATTGTTTGTATTCATATAAAAATTTTTAAATTAGTATTTTATGAAATGGTAGGCTTTTGTGTTTTTAACATACATGAATGTCTTTAATAGCTATTATGAGCATATAGAACACAAGTTCTTCAAGTTTTACACTGCTGCTGAACTCACTGCCTTAGCATGTTTGCATTTATGCAAATAAGGAGAAGACAACATGCTGTCTGTATCTACTTAAATGACTAAAACAACAATGCGCCCAAGACTTTAAAGTAACACAAATAAAACTGACGCATATGGCCAGAACATGAATTCACACTCTCACGGTTTTATGTCTGTCAATAATTAGGAGGTGAGACCTATGTAAACACCCACCCACATAAACGAACACACACATGCCTTGTTTAAATTACTTGTGCGAACTCTCCATGGCCCATTGACATAGTTCATTCCATAGCCCTTTTCCCTTGCCTTAGCCATCAAAACTGAATGTTTAACCCCAACCCTTGCCCTAAACCTTACCATAACCTTACTCTTGTATTCCTGGGAACAAAACTGCAGAGCCCCTAGTTGACAGGGAGCCCCAATAAGTTGGTATGCATTTAGGTTTTGGTTCCCATCTCTACATCCCTGAAACAAACCTCTTTTTTTTTTTTTTTTTTTTTTTTTTGTGGGGGGTATCCAGGAGAGCTGCTAAATTGAGACCTCGCAGAGTTACGTCACTCCCAGTCCATCAAACATACCCACACACGGAAAAGCACTATAGTCCGTTCTCGGATCTCGGAAGCCAGAGAGAGAGAGAGAGACAGACAGGCACACGGAGAGAGTGAGAGAAGGTGGGAGCGACTGAGCGGGAGGGAGGGCTGTATGTCCCAGTCACACCGCACTCTCCAAACACAACCACAGTCTCGCCACGTCCAATACAGCGCAGATCTGACGAGCACAACACAGCAGATCCAAGCTAGAGATTTTATTATACACGCCACATGTGCGCGATTTTTACTCAGTCTGTCAGACAATCGTCAATCAACGCGCTGGTAACGGACAACCAGACAGAAGTGGGATCACACGGTGGGGAAAAAGAGAAATCCTGAGGACGGGTTATTTTGCTTTTCTTTATCTCTTTTTTTTTTTTTTTTTTTTTTTACTCCACGTTGATTCCCCCAGGACTCGACAGCCATTCGGCTACTGGATGTAAAACAAACTCTCGACTATACTCTTGACACAGAGAAAAAGAAAGGAGAAACAGAGTTTCAAACTGGCCGCAAAATGGTGATAAGGTAAGACTGTTGGCGAGTTTGGAGGTTGTGACAGTCGGAAACTGAAGTCGCTGCCGCAGTGATTTCAGGTGTGCGTAGAGCCTCACCAAGTTGCTCCAAACATGCTTGCGGTGCTCGTATTTAAATGGCTTTAATTCTCCCAGTGAATACAAGCAGTGTGTTGGCGTGTTTGATGAAACAGCCGCTAAATGTCTTGTTTTTACGCACAGTGCTTGTAAATATGTACCACCTTTTGAGATGTTGTGCTGTGACAGCCACGATGAGAAACAATGCATAACTTAAACTACGTCCGTGATGTGCAGCTAAACTGTATGCTAAAAGACAAAAGGTTCTAATATAGAAAATTCTTAGGAAATTAATGTGTACCCAGTGCCTTCATATTGCGATTTGGATAATCCAGCAACTATCGGTTCCGCGTAATGTCATAAAAAAAATAACAAATGCGTCCAGATCACACTTTATTTCATCTTTCTTTTTTTTCTTTTTAACTCCCCGTGTTAAGATGTCAAATAAATATAGTTCATAAACGGCATCCTTTTAGAGTTGTGGAAGCCTTTTCAGAGACTGGATTGTGAAGAATTTTCAAAGTGCATTCCTGCAACTCTCCAGAGATCCCCCGTCCACCGTGTCTTATTTTAGACCACGTTTTTATTTTGGTCGGGGGCTTAAAGTATGCTGTGCTTTTTAAAGAGCTGGCATATTTTTAAAGGCTGTGGAATATCAGTCAGACAAGCAGAGAGTTGGTCAGTCTCGCAAATGTACTGTCAATAGGGTGAAAGTGACGCTTTATCTCCAGTAGAAGCGCGTGCCACCTGTGCTCAGTATGCTATTTGAGCCACTAGGGGACTCATTCTCCCCAGCCTGTGAGGAAAATGCAGTAGATGACGAGGTACAATCCAAAATCTGAGGTTAAAAAAAAAAAAAAAAGAATGTTAGTCAATTTATTTGAAAAAAAAGGTGATTTTTGGTGATAGCAAATGAACTAATTATGTGGTCATGTGATTGTTAAAAATAAAAACAAATCTAAATCAACATTACATGTTTGGGATTTATATTCACATTAAAGACAAGTTTTGCTGTTGAAACCAAATGAAAATGCGGTAAATAAAGGCAGAGTAAGCTTGCCATGTGTTTTAAAGGGCAGGAGATGTATGTGCATGTGTTTAAACATGCAAATCTGTGTGCATGTGTTTGCTCAAGCATTTCCAAGTTTATAGCCAGTAAGCACCCTGGGAGAACACACCCCAGCAGCCTACACTGTCTTCCATATTTTACAGTTCCCAGCTCAAACAATTAGCACTTGCCCAATTTTGACACGGTGCAATTAATGCTGCCACCACATGTTCGATTTCCAATTTTGCTGTTGCTACAGCAGCTCTCAAAAGGGGGCAAAACGAATACGCACCAAGGTGTGTGTTCAGTTTAAGTGCTGCTATCCAAAGTCGCTGAAGGGAACAAGTGTCTCAGTCATCAGAAAGTGCCACTAATGGGACCATCTTCACTTAAACTTTCATCACTTTTCATGTTATTTTTAGATCCTGAAAACTCAAAATATATAACTTTAGTCATTGACATAGAAGTAAACAACGAAAAATAAATCTGTATTAAAGAGAAGGATTAAAGAGTGACGCTTTTGTGTGTCACTTACCTGCGTTTGTGTGGGTCTGCATGTCTATGAGAGATACAGGTTATGGCATCCAAGTAAATAAATTGAGAAATGGTAAGCGTTAGAACATAGCTATAAGAGATTTGAGACATTTTGCGTGTCTGCCAATCCTCTCTTCCTCCTCTTTTCTGTGTTCAAAGCAAATTCTGAATCATATCCTACGTTTTCTTTAGTGTCTGGAAAAGGCAGCAAAGAATTTTTAAAACTAAATGTTGGACAGAATTCAATCATCTTTATTAAATCATCTTGTTTTAAATTAGAAAAATAAAAACAAAGAAACAAAAAAAAAAAAAAAAAAATTCATCTACACTGCTATGACGTTTTCTTACACCAGTATAAATGTGTTAGTTCAGTATTAAAAATCTCATAGTTTGTAGTTTATTTGGTGTAACAGAGGCATTTCAACAAGGCAAGCTTCAAATATTTTCTTATCCGTGTCCTTCTCGGGCACTAAGCCAAGCCCTCTTACAAACAAGTGTGCCTGCACCTCACAGCCCCATTCTCTTAGCACAGCCAAGTAGCTCTCAGTCAGGTTTATTTTCAAGAGTATGGGAAAAATAAAGGAGAGCGAAGGGTAAGAAAAAAAAAAAAAGAAAAAAAAAGTTTTTCTATCGTTTTGTGTGCATACACATGTGTTTGCAAGCTTGTGTTTGTGAGCACCGCTTCAGGAATTCCAAGGCCGGGGCCTCTATTACAAGTGTGGAATGAGAAATCAACACTTACATTACAAAAATGGATACGTAAACATAGAGGCCACAATTATCAGGCGCCGTGGTGTTGGAACTGGAGGAGATGGAGTGCCAATAGGTCTGTTAGCAATCACCCCCCTCACTGCCCTCTGTAATCCAGTGGGTGTATTCTAGCTTATTTTGTACCAACAATGGCCCTTAACAGCTACCCACTGACTGGCAGGCTGGCTTGCTTGTTGGCAAGGGTGGGTGGTTGGCGGATGCAGCAGAAAAGTTTGACTGGGAGATGTCATATCCAAGGGTAACAAGGTGTATGAGCATGTGTCACACATTTTGTATACTGTGCAGTTAAGTTTCCTCCTGTAAATCAGCTGACATGTGTGCTAGTGCTTCAGGGGCCTTACAGCTGACTACTAAAACTCCCTTTACAGAGGCCAGCTTGATGCAATGTGACAAATGAGAAAGCAGTTTGATTTTGCACAACACTGAACTGCATCACAGCATAATGAAGTGATCATGACTTTACCCTTGGTTCACTTTGGCCCTGATCCTGCTGTGTTTTTCCCCTCTATTCAATCGCTTCACTCACTTATTTACTTGGCAAGCATTTCCTCCTGTAACCTCTAGTACTGCATAACTATCGTCAAGGGTGGGTTGCTTGATAAAAACCACCGCTACGGGGCATTGGTTTTACACATAAGGGAACACTGGCAGTTTTTTTTTTATTTTTTATTGATATCCAAGTTGCCACTAGGTTGGAATAATAAGAAGCCTATTTTCACGCCCAGGCAAAAATCACCTCTGCTGTCCATCACTCTGTCAGAGCAGAAAGCTGAGGCGTAAATATTATTGGCAGTGGAGGGAACACAAGGCTAGAGCTGAGCTTGTTCTTTTCTGTTAACTCTTATTTTCCACTTTTGTTACTCTTTGTTCTCCCTTTCCCTTTTTATGACTTGATCACAAGTGGGTTTTATAAAAAATGATGAATCATAAAAAAGGAAAAGAAAACTAAACAAAACCCTTATCCAGTTTCATTTTGATTGAGATACACCACATATATCAGTCACTTGTGAAATTTACTTCAATCTACTGTAACACAAAGGCACAGCTTCACTTTTAACCTGGTTGAACATGTGTTGCCTTGAGGCTGTGCCTCCAGATTCTGCATATAGGGGGAGTACCGGTGTGACAGAAATGGGTATGACTGCTTTTCTGCCGCAGCTGCTTGCGGATTGGGTTTCAGAAGATGTGATAGATGCCAAACGCCTGTAGCCAGTTGTGAAGACATAAGCGGGGAGCGAGTATGCTGGTATGGATTTGGATCAGGGTCAGTGGCACTGGCAGTGGATTGTAATCCTGCCCTTGACCTCCATTTTGGATCATCCATCATGTAGTCACTAACAGTCTGTCACTATGAACACCTTGAGGGAGTTGGGGCTAAATATCAGAAAACTAAAAGCAGCAAGTAAGCATAATAATTCTAATTCAAAATGTTGCAAAGGTGATGGGATGATGATATTCAAGATTTCATTCTGTGTTGCATGCTTCAGTATTTTGTTTGATGCCCTTGCCATTGTCTCATTTTCTCTTATCTTAATTTTTGGAAAGACTGAGAGCAAAATTCTCTGAGGTTCATTTGAATAACTTGCAGAATGAGGAAATAAAGGCGGGGGGAAGAAATGGAAGTGACGAGCGGCTCTGTGCATTCATGTCACACAGCTTTATCAAATTATTCCACAATAGCAGCCACACAAGTGATGGAATTTCAATTAAAGTATGACAGTTTCAGAATTTGTTTCTGCTCACCACAGAGTAAGTGAAGGCTGTGTTTCATGTGTTGGGAGCCACTGGAGTAGAAGACATATATACCAGGTTATATTCTCTATCTACTCCCCTCCCTGCTTTCTCATGTCCTTCCATGAAAAAGGAATGACTTAGCTAAAAATAAATAAATGAATAATTAAAGCTTTAGTTCAGAGGCAGTCTGTGGTTAGAGTCTGCAGACAGTGGGAAAAAGGGTGTTGTGATAAAGGTCTGTGCAGCACAAACGTAAAAGTGGAGGCTTTAACTTACAGGCTCCTTCCAAGAACAATTACACTACCTGCTGTTCAAAATATAGGGGTTGAAGTGCAAGGGAAAGGTGCTTAGCTCAGACTGGTGGCTACTTCATAAACTGGAAAAGAGCTACGTATATAAGTGACCCTTAGGGACTGTAAACTGGCATTTATAAGCTTAGACACGTTCATAGACATACACCAAGTTTGTGCATACACGGAAAAGGTTGTGAAAGACAATACCAGAATTACACTGAAGAACAGACAACATGTAATAGTGTGTTGCTCATAAGGAGAATCATTTGCAGAGACTAAACATGACATAAAAAGACTCCTGTCTTAAACAAAGCTTAAGATTAATATTTGTTGTCCATTTGCATTTTACAGACTCCTACTGGAATTGGCATAGGGGAAAGAATTCCATTAAAAAGTGCAGTGACATTGCCACATAGCAATTTCACGAATGAGGAATGCATTTAATAGGGGATGGACTTTTCATAATTTGGAAGTGTTTCCCCAAGAAGTGCCAGAGTTTTTGAAGTGTTGTAATAGGGCCCAGTGCCTCCAGTCCACTCTCTCTGGCACCCACATATACACAGGTAGATCTTTGTATACATTTTACAGTCAAAGTGAGCAACACAGCTGAAAAAACAGTTAAGGTATGTGGACAGATTCTAAATAATTGGTTTTAATATTCCTTATTTGTTCTTTCTGCTTAGTTCTGAAATTAAATTCCTGCATCTCTACAAGGTTAGGAGTCAATGTTTAAATTCTGCGTAACCCTGGCATTCTCTCTCTACTCAATCTGCAATTATAGCTAGCTGCTTTGAAGAAGCCAGGCGGAACTAAAATGACTTTTCATGTCCGGTATAATGACTGCCATTTGGAAGCAGACATGGGGAGAGAGGGTGAGAAAGACAGAGCTACAGAGGAGAGAATGAAAAAAAGATGGAGGGAGGGGCAGTAGGAGGGGGAGAAGGGGGGCAATCAGTGGATGAAAATGGCTTAGGTCACCTTTGGTTGTACCCATACAGCCCAAACCAACCACCTTTCATTCTTCACAGATGAAACTACCACATTCCATCACTTTTCATTCCTCTCAGTGCCTCTGTCTGAAATTCTCACCCTCTTCTCACTTTTTTCTCCATCGGTCACCATTCATTTGCCTTCAAAAAAGCTTAGCAGCTTAAATGTGGATTACAAGATGAACTGCACAGAGTGCAATGCCGTATATTCTCTTTAGGATGGGCCACTACTGCTAAAGGCCAGAGCTGAGTGCCATCACCTGGTCTAGCAGTCGGCTATCTTTTACACTTTCCACGTTAATGAGGCCAGACAGTTGGGGATGAAGTTATAGTGCAGGCTGGATGCTGTGTTGGTAATCTATTATTTAGAATCTCATGGGGCGGCTGGTCTCAAGAATTTCATGCATGCATTTTGCAAAGCAAATGGTAGCCCGGAGGAAACACAAAGCTGTGTGGGAAATAAATGAGTGAGTGTTAGACATTAATGTGAGCAGCAGCATTTCCTTGTCCTGGCTATTTCCAACCTGCCAAAACCTGAAAGGAAACATTTTGAGATTTTGTAATTTCTTTCATTACACTAGAATTATAATGTTGATAATATGAATGTGCTTCAGTGGTGCTAGTAATGCTGACAACTTCATGCAGTATATTAGTCTATTTTTTTTTAGTCTTTTCCCACCTTTTTTTTTTATTTCTTGTTGGGATTTTTTTTTTTAGGGATGACAGATGAAGGTTGTGCTCAGGTCTTCAAACACCCGACACAGAAGAACGGGTATAGCTTTCCGCTCCCTTTTCATGTATATTTTAGGAACTATTTCGGAGGAGTTTCTGAGAGTTGCATCACTCTGTTATGGATAACACTTTGCAGATGGGGCTTGTTTATATTTAGGTGGGCTAAAAACTATGGCATAGATGACCCCCCGTTCCCCTACAATGTATTTATAGTTTAAATTTCTTTAGGTACACACATTTCTGCAAAGCTGATTTAAATTATAGCATACATCGACATATTTAAGAGATATGTGGGCTGGCACCGATCACAAAGTCAAGAAACAAGAACTTGATATCTTGAACTTTTTCATAAGTTCCATATACCGCTAGAGCAGGGGTGTCCAAAAGGGCCACCATCATTACCATGAGTCAGGTGTGATGGAGCAGGGAAACATTAAAAACCTGCAGGACAGCAGCTCTTGTGAACCAACTTTGGACACCCCTGCTGCAGAGCAATTGACTATATTTGGCCTTGGACATACTGAAATCTGCTGAGAGATAAGATAGCAACAGTTAAACATAGAGAAGCAGTTTTAGCCAGAGTTGTTAAGCAGACTTGGGTTACTCTGAAATGAACTTCATGCAGAATGGCTCAAGATACTAGAATAGCACAGAGTGATGGATCGCATAAATAAGCTACACATGCCACACCGTGTGAAGTCACCAAGTTATTCATGACTCTGTATATAAAGATCTACGTCATAATAACTTTATTTTCATATTTGCCATAGCGTGAAATTGCTCACATATAGACATGACATACTTAAAGGTGCAGGGTTTGGGATGCAATGACATCTAGCGGTTAACTGCAACTAAGTAAATATGTTTCACCAACCCCTCAAAACTATATTTCTACAGAACCATATTAGACCCACTCTGGAGCTGGTGTTTGTTTGGTCCTTTTAGGTTTTTGTTGTAGTTTGACAGCAGCAGCCCAGGAAATAATAAGAAGGGGACTCCCCTGGCTATTCAGCCCCAATGAAAACCTAATTGTTAGCATTATGTCTAATTTCTACCAACTTACATCTCAGTCATCAACTCATGAGACTTAGTTAAAAATTGTTAGTGCCATACTTTAACATTCAGAACAACACAATTCACACTGGCAAAAAAAAAACAAAACAAAACCACTAACAACATTATTGATTTTTATTTACTGGCCTAAATAACAGCATCATCCATTCATGAAATCCCCCAAAACCTGCAGAGCATATTAAAGAAAAGTTTTTGTGATCTGCAATACAAAGATTTTCCACAGAGTTTCTCAATCAATTCGTAAGAAGTCCACGTCAGGCGTCAAGCACTGTAATCCTAGCCTCCACACTAAATCCTCTACCTACACCTACCTTTTCCTAGCATGTGTTCTCTCATGTCGATCTACCCTAAAGAAACATTCCAGGAAAGTTTTAGTGTTGCTGTAACTGGACACCATCACCAATTGCCCGTGAGAAAAAGAAGAAGAAGAAAAAAAGTTTGTACAGGGGGAATTGGAATGTTTTCGTATAGCCCCCCCCCCCCCCCGCCGATTATTCATGGTCCAACATTACATACTTAATAGTTTAGATCATGCAAAAGAAGCAAATGAACCCAAGAACACTTCGCCAGGTGGCAAACTTTGGCAAAATCTTGGGCATACATGATGGTTTACAATACTGGTTCAATTTTTTTCAGTTGAATAGTAGTAGATGTCAGAGAAAGAGCTGCATACACAAGCACACACACTGATATATGAATATGATATATTTAGATTACTTGCAGGAAATGGAAGCAAACAGAATAAAATCTCAAAACAAGGATATAAAAATGTTTTGGATCCTTTTCATCATGACTCTAGTTGAAACTGGAGGTTTAGACAGTAAAATGCCTTATTAAGTTTAAGTATCATCCATATTTGATGTTTTGCCTCAGGTCTGGGCTAGGAAGAAAGGTGCCAATTACAACATGTTTTATTTTAAAACTGTCTTAACTCAATAATACAGTTAATACGCATTTAAAAAAAAAAAAAAATTGTGCAGCTGGATTGCAATTTAGCCGCTGACGCTGGCCGTCACCCCTCAAGCTTTTAATATTGCAAATGGATTTTCCTTTCGCCAGAGCTGCTTTTCATTCCTGTGACAGTCCAGGAATGTGTGTGTGTGTGTTCTACAGTACTGGTCTCTTTGTGTCAGTCTATAGAAAGGTTCATTTGGTAGCCATGAAAACACATTACAATGTAATCCCTTCTTCCCCTTCCTTCTGCTCTCTCCTGTCTTCCCACCCTCTGCCGTTATTTGGAAACCATCCCGACCATCTATTGTGATAAGCTAAACACAAAGCTGCGAGGAGGATGTCCTGCGCTAGCTGCTAGCCATATTGTTGTCTTGTTCCTCGTCTTGGATTGCCAGCCTGCATAACACAGCACCAGGGAATTAACCTCTGCTTCTGCTTCTTCTTTCATATTTCATGAATTTGAGCAACAGCCACACCAGCAGAGCTGCAAGGGGAAATGTACTGTAAATGTTTGCCAATTCACTAACAGCTTCGCTCTGGCCCAACTGCTTAAAAACACAGAGAATGTGATAAACAGCCCAGTCACTCTTGCTTATGGCTGCCTCCTGAGCAACCTTTACAGAAATAAAAGGGCATGACATTTTTAAAAGACAAGTTAGTCAACGCCAAAGTGGGAAGTTAAATAAAGGAGAGTGTAGTTCATTGAATTGGACATTACTGCATTGTCACAAATTGTGACCTTTCCCGTTTGCTCTGACAAGACTGGGTTTCACTCTGTCAAAATGGCCTACGCCGTTTGCAAGTGATTCCTCCCTTCCTGTCCGTTGTTTTTTTTTTTTTTTTTTTTTTTTTTCGTATCTGCCATCTGCAGTGACTGCATGAAGCCATGGCTTCTGTGTCATCAGTGACAACGCTCATATGTACACTGGGACTAAACAAGAGAGGAGAGGAAGGCAGTGGGAGACAGAAGAGAGAGTGTTAAAAGAGAGCTCCCTTCATTCTTTAGTTGTGTGTCTGAATGTCCCTGCGGACATCATTACCCGAGCATCCTAAGAAATCTCACTTGTTTGCTCTTGGAAACATGTAAAAACTGTTTGTAGTTCCTTTTATGTCTCTACAGCAGCATAAAGTGCTTCAGTAGGCTACTCAAAATCTCTTTTTAGTGCAGAACGAGGCATGTTAGAAAGAGTTTGAGAAAGATCTCTTAACAGTACAATAGGTTTGATCATTGCTATATGTGCTAAACTAATTGTTCTGATGGTTTTTACATTTAACAATCCAACAAGATTAAAGAACATTCATAAATAAACCAAATTTTACTTCAGGATTTTTGGCTTTTATTTATTTTAATTTGAAGTTCATTGAAAAATGTTCTCGTCCTGTATTTCTGGATGGTGACATAGGTCCTTGAATTAACAGCAATGTTTATGAAGATAACATTTTCTTTCTCAATTTATAGACACATCTTGGTGACATATTCAGCATTTACTGGAGGATTGGGGGTAATTTCTGACTTAATTAAATCCAAAGGTAAAAATCTACAGCCTCGCTGAATAAAAACACGGCAGGAGAGGTGATTATCTTTGTAAATTAGCTCACTCATTTAGAGCTGTGTGGATGCAGATGCCTCTGTTCAATGGAAGCCTATTATTGCAAACGACTCTCATTAAGGCATAGTGAAATAAGGCAAGCTGTGGAAGCGGTGAAATAAAATCTTTAGACTGGCTGTGCAGAACTCGGCAGCAGTGAGCTATACACTGTCTTCATTAAGTACCCTGACGTCAGGAGTGAAATGCAGAAAATGACTTCGTGTAAAAGGAAAATTGTATGCAGCTGATTTCTAACTCTTATGCCCTATAGGAGGTTATTTGCCATTTGTGCTGAAAGCCGAGGGGAACTGACAACAGTCTGAGCTTAATGAGTGAGTTTAATAATAAAAAAAAAACCCTAACACAGAGGAACATGACTCACAGCTGAACTGTAATTTTTGTATTTCATCTCAGACCTGCTGTTTAGAACCTCTTTTGAATGGCATTCATCATGAGCCACTTTCCTGTTTATAGTCAAGCTAAACAACCATGCTCAATTTTACATGATACAAAACGAACCTGATCAGTCTGTCATGATGCCAGTTCCCACAGTTTAAGATAAACCACATCTATCTGATTGCTATTTAGTTTTCCTTAAATTAATGCAAATAAAAAAACACCCCTCTTGCTGCACTTTGATACAAAAAGCAATATATGAACACTATATTATTGTCCATTTGCTCTGCTTTCCACTGACCTTTTTTTTAATACCCTTCCGTGTGCATTTGCCACTAACATGGGACATGGAGTTGATCATCTAGACATGACTCTCTCCATTCTTACGTCCCAGTGCACACATGAGCTGAAGTGTAATTTGCTTGCAAAATGTGAGCAAATTCCTTTACCTTTATTGAGGTAGTGGGGGATGTTCAAAATAATTATTGCTAGGATCACCAAGCCAAATTAGTGTTATTATGGAATTCTTAGAATGAATGCAGGTTTAATTTAGGAAAGTTTTCTCTCTCATCTCATAACATATAATATCTGCGTTACAAACTAAAACAGTTTAAATGTATTAAAAACAATTTGATCTGTACTTATCAATACACCGAAGCCCAACTAATTGACTGTGTTCCTGGACAATCAGATTAAATACTGGCCACAGGACCGTACAGCATCAGGATTTATTCATTGTTTTACTTAGGGGAGCACTGAAAGACTAACAAGAAAGAGAGATTAGATGGACTCCTGTCTGATTAGGATAAATACTGTTAGGTTGCAGTATTTCCCATGGTCTCACAGAGCAGGTGGTCTTCATTTGCATCACCCATGAGTTTACCTTCCTCCTTGTCCGTTTATCTATAACAATTGGCGCAGGTGGAAATCGGATAATTGTCAGATCACCCTAATGTTGTACAATGTTCTATAACATGAGTCTGCATACACACACAGGAGCTTTACTACACAAACACAGCAGAGTAAGAGAGAACTGTTTTTAGAGTGTTTCCCGTTTTATTTTTGCTCTGTGATAACCTCCATCCTTACATTCATGTCCCAGTAGGCAAGGGCCCTAAACATCAGTAGCCTGTATAAAGTGATGGAATGTTCACATTAAAATTCGATCTCCTGCATCAGTACATTCATTGCTGGTCAGAATGGCGACTATAAATTGCTGGCCATTATTTTCGATTAACCACGCCGACACCATGGCACATCACATTTCTTCTCGTTTTTGCTCCCTGTCACAGTTGCACCATATTTCCAGCATCGTTTCATTTTACACTGTCCCAAAGCATGATAACACAGATCAGCAAACGTCTGCACACAAGCTTGGCGATCTTATTAATAGCTCAGCTGTGATAACGGTAGTTGTCCATGTCCTCACTTGGTATCTCGATCTTCAGGCACATCCTGTCCAGTGCCTTAAGAGGAGAAGCTTCATAGTGGGTGCGAAGGGGCAAACTTTTCACTGATATACTAAGCTAGTTTAATGTTTCAATCAGGAGCCTGAAAGCAGACAAAACGGCTGCACAAATACAGTGTTTGCGTAAAGGGTGCTAATGAGAAATGAATGTAATGCTTAAATCTGTATGTTATTGAAGAAAACTTGGGTAAGGAGGCATAAGAAAAAAAATAATGGGGAAAATAAATCAGGCTCATTATTCTGTGCTAGATTTCACAACCTTTGGAGCTTCAAATCATATTAAACCTAAAATGCAAATTGGATGGCAAGATATCTGCTGGTTGGCTGCCAGTCAACATCAGGGATAACAGATGCACAACACAAGAGCAGCAGATATGACATTATCATTTGCTTGTTTTGTAAAATAATGGCCACTGTCCCAAAGCAGGAAACTCCTGACAAAAATAACACCACATTATGTACATCCACTTAATTGTCTAACATGGTTAAATATATATTGGAACAACTGATATATGAATAGTTGACTTGGCATGGAGGTGCTGCTCATTTGTAAAACAATGAGTTCAAAAGGGCAAAAGAGTGAAGTGAATCAGTGAAAGCAATCTGAATGCTAAGTTCTTGTTTTGACAGAAACAAATTGTTGTGTCAGTGCAGAGACTCCGTCTCTTAGTTCTTAATGAGTTTATTGGTAATCGATATTCTTTTCTTGTCCACTGGCATGTGACACTGAGGCTGTGACCCAAGAGGGCCCGTTAGACGATGAAGTTGAGTGGGTTAGTGAGGATTGCTAGTCACTTGTTCATACTTAGGCAGACAGGAATGCCCCAGTTTCACCTAGGTGAGAGGAAGGCAGGAAATGAAAGAGCTTTAGTGCTTCGGCTTTTTCTGTAACTGCAAGGCCTAAGGGTTTTTTTTTCCTCCATTGAAATAAGGCTGCTGCCTCTCTTATTTTCTTCTCTCACATCTAATTTCTTTTCCTAAAGTTGCACTGCTGATATGCCCTGCAGCCAAGGCTAACTGATTTAGTATTGGGAACAGTTCACTTAAAGAAAACCTTCTCAAAGAGCTGGTTATGCTTCACTGTCAAATACTGCACAAAATGCTTGTATGCCTGTCCGTCAAAGCGTGTTAGCGGAACCTTTTCTCCAGTGATTCTGTAAGCATCCTGCTGATGCAGACAATTTATTTTTTGATGGTGGTTTTTCATAGAGACAGGGCCCGGCCTCCCGGTATGGGTCAAAACATTTGACCTTACCCTGGCGAGCTCTCAGTCTGTCTGCCATGATTTTATTCAGCCCCATTGAGTATAACAGCGGGGTTTGACCCGGATCAACGTGGCACTGCCAACTTTGATTTCATTGAGAAACCCAAGGCCTATTGAGAAATACTGATCAAGGGTGGCGGATGTTTTTTGATTCATGCTGCTGAGTCTCGATATATTCAGCAGTCAAATCTGTCTGCTTAAAACAGGGCTTGCTTTTCCTTTTGAAAAACTATGACTCAGTGGAGCTGGCAGGGCGCATGAAAGCTTCGCTATACTCAAAAAAACATTGAGTCTTTTCACTGTGGCTCACATCTCACATATAAACATACACACTTATTTCAGCGTTTGTGTCTTTGTGCTGTTACTTAGAACAACACAAAGCAGGCCAAGGAAGGGGGGGGGGGGGGGTTATTTGGCAAGTGGAAAACAATTGGGCCAGGTGCCAAACTCAAATCAAGCGTGTGCGCTCCATAAAGCCCACGTTATTGATTTGTGAGTTATTCATCATTTGTTGTGGATGTAGAGAAAGTTCCTTGGAAAATTATTTTGGTGAGGAGTTCAGACTTTGAAATAAATGGTTTGACAGATCATCGATGGCCATAGAATATGACAGTAAATGGCATGATATTGATTTATTTCCAAATGCCCCACCCAACCACCTATTCTTGTCAGCTGTTGTGCTTAAAGCAAGACCAAGCACTCTCATGTGTATTGAATTTTTGTCCAGCCTGCTTTCAAATGTGAAAATGAGGATTTATTTTTGCCCTGCTGCTTGTAAGAGAGCATGGGCTCAACTAGATAAATGAAGATGAAGAAAGGATATACATCACACCATGTTTAATATCTCTCATGACAACAAACAGCCTTGCTAGTGGTAATATGCAAGCAGCATAGACCCTCAAAATGCAAAAAATGGCAGCTTTGTTTACTGCATTCAAAATAAATGGCTGAGGCCCCGCTGTCACTCACAGATGGCACTTCCTCTGAGGAGAGAAAAAAAAGAGAGAAAAAAAACTGCAAAGCTAGTGACTCGTAGTAATGCACTGGCATGGCGGCAGCCATTTTGCACAACCTCCGGAGGCACTGATCGTCACAGAGAGGCGTTGGCATTGTTTTGGCACCAGCCTGACTGCAGGCTCAGAGTAGTAAGTGATAGCCAAGCTGGAGCTTGTCAGGCCTGACGCATATTACTTTTGACATCTGTCCACACCATCTCTCTTCCCTCATAGGTTGCTTACCCCGAAATACTGACCTTGGGATTTCTGTCTCTGTTGCTCCACTGCCCCAAACATCCCTCATTGTATACATTTGGCACTGGTTGCATGTATTTATTTATTTATTTAGCAAATTTTTAGTTTTATACCTTGTAAACTGATATTTAAACATAACCATGTTCGAATTTCCTGCTCTTGTCATGTCAGTTTGAAGTCAACAGTGTTGAAACTGTCATCATGCTTTTTATCTTTTAAAAAATACAACAGGAATGCAGTGAAATTTAAGCAAAGAAAAGGAAATCAATCAGGGTGTATTTAACCTTACATAATTTTGTAAAACATGTTTTTACTTGAAGCTGATGAGCTGATTTATTTGCTGCATACAGGACATTTTTAATTACTGGATCATGTTAATATTTTGGATCTGGTGATCCAGTAAGTAAGAAATATACTGGGGGTACTGGGTGGGCTTTTGGGGTTATTGAGTGACCCTATGTCTTAGTGGAGGTTTGCACTTTTTGAGTGCTTCTAGCTTAAAATGAGTTTGCGCCTTTTAAAAAGAACAAAAAAGAAGAAGTTGTTAAAACCACACACAGAGCCTACAGTTGACAAGCTGGCAGGAGATGTCAGACATACTGTGTTTTGAGGAAGTGAAGCTATTGCCAACATACAATGTTGTTCTGTCGCCTGAAGTAAAGGTCAGTATGGCGAGCATATCCAAAGACAAGAATTTCTACTTGGCATCTTGAATCAATTTGTTATGCAATCTTTTTTTTTCCTTTTTTTTTCCAAGTTACACACAAGGAGAGATTATTGGTTGGAATGTCCCATCCTCATCTTTGTATCGTTCCAAGTCAACAGTGTCATGTTTGCAAAAAGCAGCTCAGTAAGTAGATAGCCAGTTACACCCCAGCAATTCTTTCCATTTCAGATCATTGGTGCTGAATAATTTGTCCTACTGAATAACTGCTTTAATCAAAATCCTCAATCAGTTGCATTTGCAGTATAGCATTGCTTTCTACCCCTCTTGCATTGCACATTATTTTACATTATGCCACTGTGACTCATCATCAACCCTCACCCCTGGCCTCCCTTATGAGGTAATTAAGCCCCTGGTTGTTTGTTTAGCTGTCTGCGTGTGTGTCCTGTATAAAGCACACAGGGGGTGCATGTGTTCTTCCTACCATAAACCCAGTGAAACAGTGGGACATGAGTGGTGAGGAGGGTTCGACTGTGCATGCGTGTGAGAGTGTGTGCACTAATTAGGCAGGCAGAAATGTACTGTACGAGCTTCACTGGGCAACAGCCAGCTGGGAACATCTGGAATCGTCTTTCATACTCACTGCACGCATACTTGTCCATGCATACAGACATTCATGAAATTAGAAAGATATCTAAAGAACTGCAATGTGATAAGGAAGTGTAGGTCAGGCATGATGGGTCATATGAGCAGCTATTTAAGTCTGTCAATATTTTAAGCCTCCCTCACATCACAGTCCCATCCCCTTGTCCCCGAATGGAGTTCTTGTTTAAGACTAACGGTGCCATTCTCACGTCTCTCGAGAGATTTGAATGCCACCAGTCAAGAGGGGAGGACCTCATAAACACCCAGCAGCTTCTGCTTCCATGATGCATCAAAGCCATTCCCAAGAATAAAAAGAATTTGGTTTCAAAGTGGGGGTCGATATTTTAAATAATGCTCAGCTTCTGGCATTCATTTTAACTGTGTTTGTGTTTATTAACAGATGATGAGGTAGCGATGGAACCAGCTTTTTTATTGCCTGCTCTTTTTCATTATTTCATTCTTCTAAAGTCACTTTTTCTATCCATTAAACTCTCATGTCTGTCCTCTATGAAAGCAGAGCGTTCTCTTGCTAGTATCAATGGCATACTTCAGCTACTCCCACTCGCTGTATTTGTTCTGAAGTCCAATTCAGGTTCCAGCGTAGGTGTACACTTACCACTGCCGGAGATGCATCACTTCCTGTGTAAAAGATGAATTCATTTTAAAAGAAATGTTGTTGTCCAATGCTAAAGGGAGGGAGTGAATAAAAAAATAAAAAACTGAGACTGAGAGGGCATTCTGAGTATTTCTTCTGTACAGAGAGCTCAGTGAGTCAGGTGAAATAGTGTTTCTCTGGGCTATTGATTAGCTGGTTAGGCCATGAAAAGCAAGGGCCAAGACAGTCACTGTACTCCCTTACCTAAGGATACTATTATGTCTGTTTTTTTAACTTTATTTTATCCCCCCCCTCCTTCAATTATCCCAATCTTCTCCATGTACTGTATTTGTCACCCCTTGTTCTTCTGCTATTCTTGCATGCTTTACTCTTCTGCTGTTGGAGGAAAAGCCCTGGCATGCTGCTTGCCGAGTTAGCTCACAGGAACCCAGCTGTTCGCAGTCAAGGGCCGCTTCTTTTATTAGCCGTCAGGAGGCTGACCTGGTAGGGCAGTGAGAGGGAGAAATAGTGGGTGGCAGGAGTGCAAGGGCAGTAGGGGGCACAGATTTCCCAGCTGTTAGTCCAGAAACTCTGCCTCCCTGTCAGAGATTAAGTAGATCACAGGAATGTTAGCACATACACAAAGGTGAGTCAAGACAGCTGACACAAAATGGATTGAGATGGCCCTCTTTACCAGGGACAGAAGTTGCTTACACCCAACCCATATTTTTTTCCCTTTCTTTAGTGTTGTTTCCTTTTTTAGGCAGACAGTAAAGTTTTGCACACAGCACTGTTGGAATGTACAGTGGCATAAGTCACAAGCCAGCAAGAGTGGATTGCCTTAATACCCCCACATCCCCCCCCCCCCCCTTCTTTTGCTTTGTTTCTTTTATTTTTCCTTATCCATGTCATAAACCCATGATGCCTTTCAGTTTGCAGGGGACTGTTTTACAAGCAAGGCAATGGTCAAGCAGGACACAAAGAAGCTGAGTTTAAAATGATATTTCAAGCTATATAATCAGACTTCTTTTGTGCCATTGCAATGACATTATTTCATTAAGATTGCAGGGACAGTTCTCAGTCTCTTTTTTTTTTCTTTCTTCTTGTGCCTCCCACTTTGTCTGCTTCATTTCTAACCACAGTGGAAACTCAGACGAAAGTGAGAATGATGAGAAAGGCTCAGGGTGCTGCCATTTTGTATGGTTAAATTTACTGTGACAAGCAAACATATCGTCTTTTAGCTAAACATGTTACTGTGGGACCTCAGAAACTTCACAGTCTGTCCCGCATGAGATGCTCAGAAGACTCGACTTGAAATTTAAGCAAGGATGTTTGGCACATCCTTGCCTTAAGACACCGTTTTTCTGGAATTACTCAGAATGTCTATATTATATTTGCATATTTATGAGAAATGGTTGTCACAGTGATTAAGTTAACTAGGAGCCTGTTCCACAGAGTGTAGATAATGGAATCATATAAAATGCGAAAGTCAAAGGGTATTTTCTTAAAAATATCCCTTTAATGTTGCTGCAGAGTTCCTGAAGTTTGATTGAGTATCTTTTGCTCATTTTCTGTTCTTTATGAACATGATCTTATCTCATGGACCTTTTAAGTATTCAGTGATCCGTGTCAGACCAACAACTCTATGTTTCAGGATTGTTTTACACTAAAAGTGATAACTTACAGAATTACAGAACAAGCTCTCCATTATTCAGAGTGAATGTTTTCAGCCGACATCCATGTTGTGTTTAATAAACAAAGCCAATATGGACTTCATAACTAAGTGTTTGAGAAAATGTAGCTCAGTGGCCCCAGACAAGTAATTAGAGGCCTGTCTCTAAAATACACTCATTATCCCAGCAAACATACAACCTTTCCAGGTCACATCACTTTGTCTGCAGCAGTAAAAGGAGTTTATTTCTGTATTGTGCGACTATTATAGTAGCCCCAATCCACTTGCCCGCATTTTATGAGGCACAGAGTGATTGGGGGCGACTGAGAGATTCAATAAAAGTGTGGTAACACAAGTGGGCCAACACGAGACAACTGTGTGAGCATGGACAATTTTGTCTGGATTTTGTGCTTGATTATAGCCATATTTTACATACCAGTGTATGTGATGCATATAGAGAGGAGTTTTCATCACCCTAATTTAACAAATAACTCGGCTCCAACCGAAGTTAGCAAATTCTTTACTGCCCCCTCAAGAGCCAATCAGCCATCTCGCAATGAAACACCAGTGTTTATATTGTCCTTTTTCACACAATAGTGCCAGTGTATGGTGGTTGTTAAGCTCAAAGATCTTGGCAAGAATGGAACTCTTCTTGTCGCTGTTTCTGCAATTACTGAAAAAGGCAACAAGGCCACTGAGGACAAAAATTAGATCCACTGTCATCATTTCTACACATACTTCTCAGGGATTGACTGCATTCATTTTCTGTTGAAAATGTATAAAGATAGATATGATACAAATTTAGCATTGCATAGAGTTATTTTCAGCTCGATTTAACAGTTATCTGCGACAGCTTTTTATAGAGTGCAACTGTTAGGTAAGACATTGGCTGACTCATAATGGTACAATATGATTCTGAAGCAAAACAGGGCAAGTGTCTCATAACGGCATTTTACAGTAGCCTACATTACTATGGATCATAAACACACAGGATGCTTCTTCAGCATTTGGTGAATCAGTCCAGATTTTTAGTCAACCTTTTGGACCAGATCCAGTGAAGAGCTTTCCCTTTTTTCTCCCAAGAGGCACCACTTGACTGAAGATATGTGGGAGGATCCTGCTTAAACTCTGACTTGCAGAATCCGAGAGATATACTCTCAAAGCCCATATACTTCATCAAATGAACCAGTGAAGGGGATGGGGGAAGATGACTGTGTTATACGCAACACAGCAGGCACCAGTTTATTTTACCTAATATCCACAGCTCTTGACCTTTGGTCCTCCATAGGGCTTTGTTTGTATTGAAGGCAACGTGCCACTGTCAAAGCTGGCTGAAGTCTCCCTAAAGGGACATGTCAGTTTTTGCTGGAGAAATATGCTGCTTTAAGCTATTGGTGGCAAATCCACACTTGTTCCCACCATGCGTTTCTTTCTCTGGGTGTATGTCTGCCATTGTCTTGTCAGCCCTCTAGTGTTTTATGCATGCTGCTCATTAGCCAGACAATGGCCACTTATAATGAAATGCCATTCAGGGCAATATGTCAGCAAATCCCTGGGATGAAGGACGGGAGGGTAGCAGAAAGCTGTGTGCTCAGAAACTAACACATGACCAAAGGGCTGGAGTAAAAAGAAAGTGAGGTAAATGTGAAAGAAGTGATAGGCAGTGTATTATGTCAGCAGGATGTTAGTTCGCATTTTAAAGAAGTTAACTCCAAATAAATAACCAAAGAGAAGACCTGAGTTCGACCCAACAATCTGAATGCCTGAGCAATGATATTAAAACTGAATCCAACGGGTCAGACTGCTCAGACCTTATGTACTGCAGTGGCACTGTAATGTGCCACTGCTTCATGAAAGCCACAGAGACACTGCTGCAGACTTAAGTGAGGCAGTAGCTCCATCCAGTGTGTGCTTGCTCCCCTCCCCTTACATCACCGCGTCTAGAGGCAGAAGGTGGGGAGGGGTGCAAGATTAATGATGGTGCTAACCGCGTATTTATCATCCAACTGGAGAGTAATGCGACACCTTTCTAATCTGAATATACTTCATTGGGCTGTTATGGCACACAGCCCCAAGTCCCATGTATGTGTGTGTGCTTGCTACCGTGCGTGTGTATAAATGGACGTGTGTTTGAATGTTAATCATATCTCCATGAGCTTGTGAATGAGAATGTGTGTGCTTGTAAAGGCATGAGATACCAACCAGCCACCATACATGCTTTTGCTATCTACCATAGCAAAACAGCCCTGTGGTAATTAGATAAAGATGAAGTTCCTCTTTCCAGCACGTTAGGGCCACGCTCCCTGAGATCCACTCTTCTGATTTTCAGCTGTGTTATCAGGTGGACACCCTTCTTCCATCCTCCACTCCATCTCTCCATCTGATTCTCCTGCTACTTCTTTTTGGCACTCAGCAGAAATCAAGATGGATGTCTCCCTAACAGAGATGAGGAGATAGTGAATGTACAAGGCCAAGATTCTGGCTGATAAGGTCCACATTGGGCCTTCCATTAGATTGACTCCACTTCACTGCAAGAGCTATTAAGGAACTTTAGAATAGAAACCACATGGGTTAGAGGATATTTTGTAGTGGGTGTTTTCAGATGGGAAGCACACACTCCGAGTAGGTAGTTTGCCCACACTTGGGATGTGTGCCACACATAAATGTCCAATTATGCCACAGTCTACCTTAGTTACAGTAAGCAACACTCCTTCAGATCTATTCTGAATAAAACACACAATAGATGGGCATTAAAATATATGATCTGCTCACACTCTTCCACTTAAGTGTTTGTTGAAGGATGAAAATGTTATGTCAACGTGTGCTTGGATTTCTATGATATTTCAAAATGGTGAAAGGAACATAGATAGTCATGTTTGCAGAGAATATTACTTATTTGAATACCGCTACCATCATCATTTTAATAGGCTATTGTTTTAAATTATTACAATGATTAACAAGGTACATCTTTAGTCTGTTTTCTTATTTTTAAAATTCATAGTACAAAGTATTGAATCTATATTCTACTCAACAATCACAGCCGAGACATGACTGTCAAAAGTGTTTGGCTTTAATGAAATACACTCACATTTGCAGTCTGCAATTTGTGTAAATATTTACTGCATGCTTAATTTTTAAAGTGCATTGTAAGGGAAAATGGGAGGAAGAGAATAGTAAAACTTCATTTTTAGTTGAGAGATTTTGAGGTAAGGTATTATACAAACCAACCAGACCACCTAAACAAGGTTACAATAAAGCCATCACAAAAGCAAAAGGACCAGACGCAAATTCCAGATTATTTAAAGCCACATCATCTGTCCCAGATGGTCTGACAGAAATGCTCCTATTGTATTTGCTTGCACATCATAGTTTCTCAGCATTACATGTAATTGTATAAGCCACTCTTCATTCCTTCCTTAACAAGATGGAATGAACTTGGCTTGCGAAAAGGTCAGACACTCAAAAAAGATACTATAAAATGTAATCATCGTATGGCCTTTTATCTGTTAAAAAATTAACTGACATTGTGTTAATCTTTGGGCTTGTTACCATTGGTGGTTCAGCAACAGATTTCTTGATCCTGGTTCATTTCCCAGCTAATGTAGGAACCTTTTCAACTTCCATCATGTCAAAGAAGAATAATAGTTCTTGGGCTAGAACAGCACAGGCAGACACATAATGTTTCAGTGTCATTACAGCCCTGAGCATCTTTGGCCAGACTTCAACAAATATGAATCCCGAGAGGGAAGGACAGTTTATCTGTAGCAGTCAAGCAGCTGGTGTCTGCCCCAAAGGCTCCAACAGCCCCAAGCTTTCATTGCCACTTCAGATGCTAGTCATTTAGCAAACAAGTCAATCATGTGTGAGGCAACTGCTAGTGACTTGCCAATGTCCCCAGTCATCCCTGACATTGCAATGAGAGGGCAAACAGGAGTCATGGCATGCTGGGTTATGAAAATCAGGTCAAATTTGTCATCAGCAAACTATCTGGGTCTAGAGTTCTCCTCAACAGATTGTAGCTGTTAAAAGTATTTGTAACAGCAAAGAATCATGGGACACTGCTGTTGTCAGGAGTCCAGTTCACTTCGTTGATTTTAACCTCTGTCATGGGCCAGTGCCAGATTGCAGATCCCATAATTAGAGTTTTGAATTACAGCAATGTCCAACTAAATGAGCTGAGTGACACAGTAATGTTGTGGAACAGCAGAAGAATGTGTGTGTAATCCAAAATATAAAATGTTGGTTAGGCTAATTAATAGTTTTCCTTAAACACTGTGCTTGTTCTCCTTTCTGTCACATGGCTTCCAAGATCTTAAAACCTGGTAAAAACACTCATTTAAATTCCTCTTGAGAAAATAAATGTAGTTTAGTACCCAACCCCAGCAATTTTGGTGGTGAAGATCACAGTAGATAGCTGCACCCTCATAGCCTTTGGGAAATTAAAAAGCAGACATATCTGTCTTTTATCTCAACTCTTGTCTGACAAAACTTGTAGATATGCTGAAAGCCTAGGAGCTAGTTTGAGTCCGGCAGCTGATAATGTTACTGGCAGTAACTCTGTCTTTACTGTTTTGGGCTTGAACAATCTTTTTTATGCAGAAAATGGGGATAAAGTTTGAGTTGAATATGAAGCATCAGCACTTCAGAATTACAAAATTCTAACACAAGTCGCAGAATAAGATAAGTGTTTGTGGTAATTTAACACAAAAATTATTATTATGTTCACAAATATTTTAAGTTTACTCAGGAGAACTGAAAACTTAAATAAGTCCAGCAAATATCTCTGAAACCAGCCATCATCTAAAGATGTTAGATGCAGAGTATCAAAGGATTGTACTCAGCCTTTGTGGAAAATTCCTGTTAACTTATGACAGTCAATTTCTAAAGGTGAATGTCTATTGGATTTACTTGTGCAATCATGTGCCAAACAGTCTAAGTGCAATGTAAACAGAAAACAAGCACAAGGCCTTGCTGCTAACAAAATAACCCTTGAATTCAAGGTTACGGTCTACCGCAGTTTCACAGAGCACACACAAGCATGTGCACACACATTATTCATATTACACACCTCTCCACCACTGCGTACACATGCATTCAATCATGCATGCAAAGAAACATACATCTGTAGTGTCCTATTTGACAAAATCTTAGTGCCTCTCTCTTAATGAAATGCTCAATTAGGGTCTTTAAATAGGTAATTATGCGGTGCCTAATCCCACAACTCCTGGGCCCTATCTCATTTAGATGACATTCAAACAGGGAAAATAGGAGGGACAGGCTTTGGGGCTGTAGTTTCTTGTCATCAAAGGCCCTCATGGTGGCACAGGCAGCCCTGTTAATGATGAGGAACATCCAAGCAGTCAGTCAACGACTCCCGGTGAGGACCACTGACAGCATGGGAGATAGCAATGTCAGGTTTGACAGTGTCTTCATTATGTTTGTTGGATGTTTGGGGGTGGACTATATTTGGTTGAGGGTGAATTTATAGAGGTTTTTTAAGAAACATAGGGTTGAAAACAAAGGCTATTTGATGTGGGTTCTTAAGAATTATATATATAAATATTTTGTGGACAATTATCAAGTTAATTTTATGTTAAACAAAGACAAAAGGAGAGAAAATCACTTCTAAATGTCAAACTGTGCATGGTGCTTGATGGCAGGCATAGTCAGAACAGTTTTGATTTTGTACACTGACATTTGTTTGAAGGTGGCATTTGATTTGAATTTTAATCTTTAAATGGTTGCTGGAGAAAAAGGATAACTTGTTCATATTCAGGAGCAAAATAAAAGGCCTTATTTGAGTACCACAATATGCCATCACTGGAAAATACACTTTGTTGGTTGCTAATGTTGCAGTTTTGGTGAGAGAACAAATGCAGAATTTTTGCATTTGCCTCAGAATAAACCATTGCTTTGCCCCCACCGAGTTGCACAAGCAGCCTGCACTGCTTCTCTGAGAACAATGGCTTGGCTTAGCTTTGCTTAAACACCTTTCAAGGGCACCCAAAAGCTAGCTTTTCAGATCTAATAATCGGCACCACCAACTTCAAAGTGATCAGTAAACC
Organism: Melanotaenia boesemani; assembly: GCF_017639745.1. Classification (NCBI taxonomy): domain Eukaryota; kingdom Metazoa; phylum Chordata; class Actinopteri; order Atheriniformes; family Melanotaeniidae; genus Melanotaenia; species Melanotaenia boesemani. The sequence goes on along the minus strand of NC_055686.1, from coordinate 18,507,051 downwards.
TTAGTAAGAATTCTTAAAATTTTAAAACAGCTTTCAAAACGGCGTCCATCCCTTCCTTGCGTGTTCGCTGACAGCCTTATCAGGATATAGATGGAGGGGTGGGAACAACATAATTTCACTACTTCTGTATATTCAGCAAAAACATATCTGTGATGATATTTTGTGTCCCATTGCCCTCAAATGTTGACACTGACAATTTTTCATGCAATAAAGCTTTGATAAGCAGATGGCTCTAATGCTGCCTGCCTTTTCTTCCAGTTGTTGACTCAGCATTTCTTATCAAATCTGAACAAAAAGTGACAACAGTGTCCAGAATAAACTGAGAAACAAGAAGAGCTGTCAGTGCCCTTGTGGACCCTGGTGTGTCTAATATTTATCTTCTGAAAACTTTCAACTGAGAAAGAATAATATCCATGCATAATTTAAATCCTGTAATTATGTAAAAGAAGTAAACGTGTAACACAGCAAATACTCACCTTATATATTATAAAAATGTCAGTTAAAGGTATTCATGATAATACCCATGAAACGAGAGACAAAAACCATTTGTCCTCAGGCTTTCTGATAAGTTTATTTAAAAGACGATTTCCCCAATGTTGCCTTAGTGCATTACAGCAACCATAATGTGGCATTACATTTTAGCTCAGGGTATATCAAGACCAATTTGCATTTAGATAATGGGAGACACTTGGCATTTTAATTATTTTGCTGCCCTGTGAGTGTAGCATGTATGCCCCAAGTGCTTCCGTACATCTTTCATGTACGCCTAAGTAGTGTATTTACATACCAAGCAGCTTGGCATGTGTACAAAAGGCACTAAAATGTCACAAGAGCACAAAGCACCTTGTTGTTCAATTGTTTGGGTAGATAAGGAGGCATATTTGTGTTGACTTGTGCCATATGTATTAGAGAGCCACACAATTCCCATCCTGTGTTATTTATTATTTTCAGTAGGTCTCTATTCTTGTGTTTTTGTGCCATGTCGGCAAGTGGCAGAGGAATGTTGTTCGTCTGTTCAGGAGCTCTGTACTTTCCATAAAACGACATGGGCTCAGGCTAGGAACAACCTCCCTCTCACCCTCCTTCCTCTCTCTCATTTTTCTGCCTCACGGAAGTGAGATTATTCATCCTCCCACAGACCGTTGCTGTGCTGGGGGTAGATGTCAAAGTGCCAGGAGCATGTGGTGCAAAGGGTGTGTATGCTTGTGTATGTGCCTATTTGTGCAAATGAATGCCTTAGTCTACATTTCTGAGCATGTTTGTGTAGGAGTTGTGCATTTTCAGCTGCATCCATTTGCTTGGATGTGGTCCTGAACCCGGGTATGAGATTTTGAGGGAGAGAAGAGTGTACATGGACCATGTGTCTTATTCTTTTTTATTTTTTTCCGCTCTCCCAACCTGCTGTCATCTTTACTATTTCTACCCTTCAGGAAACAATACATTCAAACTGCTAGAGGGGCCTCACAGCTATCATCTCCTCCTCAGCGGTTCCCGTCTTCTCTCCTTCCATCCCTCATTTTTCTCTTCCATCTCTCTAGTGCAATATCTGTTAGTGGTGCAAGCACAGGCGAAGTGTGGAAAAAAGAAAAAAAGTGAGGCACATTCCCCTGCTTTCCACCCTTGGTCACCTCTCCCGCTCTCCACCTAACAACGCGTTCTCCTCTACCTTCCCTCTCCTTTCTTTTTTCTCCCACATTTCTTCCTCCTTTCTTTTCTGTTGCCACCTCTGTTCCCCTCTGACTGTTGTTCCCCTTATCCATTATATTTCCAGCCCTCTGCTCCGCCTTTCTCTCACTCCCCTCTTTTTTTTTCTGCATCATAATATGTAACATGATTTAGCCCCACCCCACACCACCCACCTCCCTACCCCTGTTCATGCGGCGTAAATTTAATCCCAACCATTCTAGGTTGGCTGCGGCTGCTGCATCTAACATGTTTTTCCTCATTTCCCCCCATCTTGCCACACTTGCTGCTCCCGACACAATAGACTCCTCAACATTCAGCCTGTTTGCATGATAAGAAGTTCTATCCTTATACTAAATGCTGATGCGCAAGGTCAAGCACAAGCCGAGTGGCACATGCTTGTACTATAGAAGCCCCCACACTGTGACAAAACACAGCACAAGGGAAGGTCTCCCAACACGCCAGCAATCATTTGAATAGTTTACACAGTTCGCGTGCTTACCAAAGGGCTGACTGTACTCTGTTGTGTCTTCTGCTGCCCATTGAAAAAGCATTAGTGGCATCCATTAGCGCTCAATAGGAAGTGTGTTTACCAGTGTCAACAAGGTCAGAGGAGGTGATTCAAACATGGAGACAAAGATAAAATAGGTTGCTTTGGCTTTTTGCTTTTTTCTCCTCTCTAAATTCCCCAGCGTCCCTCTCTATTGCCCAATGGCTCCATAACCTTGTGTGTGAGTGTTTATTATGCCTTTGTGTGCACTATGTGTTGGTATGCGTTGAAGGAGCAGCACAACAGGGCACAGGGATAATCAGTCACTAGACTGCAGGTCAGGGTCTTGCACTGTGGGCACCATCCATCTGAACTCAGCAGCTGCTAGTGGAAGGTGGCAGGAGGAATGAGTTGAGGGAGAAAGATGGGTGATGAGATGGGGAGTGAGAGAAGGTGGCAAGGTAGATCAGGGAGAGAGAAAAGTCAAGGTGAAGCTGTTGAAAGAAAAAAGAAGCAGTCAGGTGAAGGAGTTTAGGTGAAATCAGGTTTTGTGGATCTTTTGGTTAGTCTTATGTGTATGCGCAAGGACTGTATCGGTAGGCTGAGTTATGACAGAAAACACTTCTGCATGCACCCAAACAAGTTAACATTTTTTAAAACGTAACACATTGTCCTTGGCCTAGGGAATTCCAGCTGTTTTTTGTAATTTAGGGGACTTGTCACTTGTCACATCATTTCATTAATTAGAGAGTTCGCAAGCAGGAACAAAAGTTATTACTTTATAGTATCTCTGTTGTGACATTACAAAGCCCACATTATTCCTCTGATACAAAAAGAGGAGCCACTTTGAAATCAAGTAATAATTTGTCATATACACACCTGAGATGGGATTGGGATCATTTCCATGTCCCACCATCACAGCAGGTGCTTTTAAACCAATTATTAGGCAAACAAATGTCATCACATCCAATTAGCTTCCAGCTGTGCGCTTCATGTTGGGCGATCCATTCATAAGAAAATAACATATAACCAAAAAGACAAGAGCTACAGCACTGGAAAAATTTGTTTGTCAGAAATTACTCAGTCTTGCAGTGAGAGCCGTAAACCCTTATTTTCCTCAAACAGAAAGTCTGCTGGCACCACCCAAAAGGATAGTTTATGACCATGAGAGGCTTGTTTGAGGGAGGTCAGGGGAGGCAAGGAAACAGGGGGGGGGGAGTAAATAAGTAAGTATAGCAAATAAACTCCTCTGATGTGTGGTTGTCAGGGTCTTTCATGTGGCAGCTGCACTTTAGGGCATAGCTTAGCCTAGCTTGAGGGATGTTATTACACATGCCAGCTAATCGAGAGCGATGTGTGAGAAACGGCCTTGTCACTCGGTCTTAAATCACACCATAGCAAACAGAAGAAGAAGAAAATAACAGTTGAGGGGATGAAAGAGGAGGAAAATAGAGGGAAATAACATCAGTGAAGAAACGTAACAAAAAGATAGAAGTACACATAAGTAAGGAATAAGAAGAACCTGAAACTTATATGGTGGCAATTAAGAAGGAACTTGAGGCTAAGATTAAAAATAACTGCAACTAGCCAGTAAAAAACATTTTGACATAACCCTAAGTTAACATAGGATAACGATATTAGAACTTATATAGGTGAGTATAGGTGGGGTGGCCACCTTTGCTTTCATTCTGATTGTTTAAAAAAATATATCCTCACTTCAAACCCTTGGAGTGCAAACAGATATGTTTTACTCTACAAAACTGTTAAATAAATGCAAGTGCTAACATTTGAGTTATATCACTAGCCTTAAACTCCACTGTGTTTTTGTCCTGATTAAGTGATGTTGACTGTAGATCTGAATCTCACCACAATCTCTGAGCCATGTCACATGTTGCTTCATTCGGAAATTCACCTCATAGAATTCTAACATTTTCTTTCTCTAAAATCTTATCAGGAAACTTGTGACAGCATCATAGCTAACTCAGTAACAGAAATCACACACACCATTGCCTTTTTTGTGCAGCAGCAAGTGGGTGTAGAATGTATTTATTTCATTCTCAAACTTTGCAACTCTGGTGGGAAATACAAAGTCCTGCTTCACAAATTTGTGTTTGCTGTGCCTGGCTGGGCATGATATTATAACACAGTTTAGTATGCTTCACACACTGTGCAGTTTAGCCATGCTTTGTCCTTGCATGTGTTGGGCTAATTACAGACGGATTGGCCTTAATAGATTTGGTGGCATTTTTGTGGCTGCTTTGGTCTGTCAGGATAAGAAAAAAAAAAAAACATAATTCCACTGTTTCCTTTAAGTTCTATTGAGTCTGTGCATAAGCCTGAAATTACAAACACGCCATTTAAAAACCCCCCAGAGCTGGGCAATGTGAAGTTAGTCAATTTGCACAAAAGATGAGCATATTGTGGTACAACTGCAATGCTTAAATCCATGCTGGAAATGTTAAAAATTGCACCATCAGTAGCATTTTTATGTACGTTCTGGTTTCCCAATGATTTGTTTTCAGTTTTCCAAACTAATGCAACTTGTAAAAGAGCATGGAAACACACATTTGGCATGACGCTGATGTTACGAACCTGCTGCCTTGGTGAGCTCATAACCATTCTGTCTGCATTTGTTCCCATAATAAGTTTATTGTGGTATCGATGGAATATGAGAAATATAACCAATTGTTTTGTTGTCCCCCCACCCCCTCCCCACCCTGAACAAAAAGACCAGAATGCCAAACAAGCATGCTCTAATGAGAATCGAGACCAGTCTTTATGGAGAATATAAACACCCCACCCTCATTCTCTTTCACATTTCTGATAAGAATCATGGCAAAGGAGAGAGAGTAGACAGCTCAACGGCTCCTTTCTTTTTTCTTGCCACACACTCCCTCCTTTTCTAATTAACATGGTGCATGTTGTCAGGCTTTGTTTAATAATGCATGATTGCTATCAGCAGCAAAATCCTTTGAATGGGGCACTACTGAATGGGAACACAACAATACCACCAGAGGCTCAGGAAGAAAGACAAGATTGTTTTTCTTCCTTTTTTTTTCCTAATGTAATAAATGTTCAATGGGAAGCATCAGTGCCACCAAATGTATGAAAATGAAGGTATAGCCTGCAGAGGACAAAACAGGTGAAGGTGGTGCCACCTTTGTCGAGTCAGAAAAGATCTGAACCCATGAACACGCTTATACATGCATCCATATGTGAATTGGCATGAGCTTTAACAACATCAATGCAGCACTAAGCTGACATCAATTGTCAGATAACGGTGGAGCTGGCAAGCTGCAGTCATTCTGCAAGGTTTGGCAGGTGGCTCGTCACCCTTTAGTGCATTATGAACTTCTGCAGCACAATTTGCTTGATGGTATTTCTACTAAAAATTACAGCCAATTAAAGCTTTCAATTTTTATGTTAGTGATGGTTTCAAGGGGTGTGTTTTAGCTGAGTTTATATTACACTCTCTTGCATTTACTCACATGGCAAAGCCTTTTAGTTGTCTCACCGGTGGTTACACAACATACAGATGGTTTTTCTTTGCTTCCATCAGCATGTGTGTAATTGTGCAAATGGGTGTGTGTATGTGCAGGTTGAATATAAAGAAGGGGAGGGCTGCTGAGCACTGCGATGTCAGTGCAGCCTCATGTCATTTTGGAAATTCACACCTCATTAATTAACTCCCAGGCTACCACTTTTATTTGGAGGGGTAGACACGTAAAACAATAAACGGAGGAGACAGACAGCTGTACCTGAGCTATGTATGGATCATGCAGCAGATTTATCCCCTCACACTCTTCTCAGAGTTTTTCAGTCCAGTTAATTTTAATCAAATTCACTGTCGTTACGAAACACAGCTCATGTGAAAATTTGGGCTAGTGTTCTCAGATGTTTGTGTGGACATACACATTTGTGTTTTTGTGTGCGTATGTGTCGGTGGCGGCATGCACGGGGGATGAGATTGCCTCAAATTGATTCCCTTCGCCACACGTCCCCCGCTCTCACGCTCGCTACCAGCCCTGCGGCGCTTGGAGACAGGTAGTCGTGTCTATCTCCCCCCAACACAAATCGAGTGTGACAGGTGCGCTATCTTCCCGTCTTTTCTGCCATTTACAGCCCACAGAAATGCAAGAGGGAAAGCTATGAGCGGGAAAGAGGATGATTGCTAAGAGGGAAATGAGGTACTTTGTCATCATCGGGCCTAGTGATTTGGCTTAGGGGGTCTTGTTTTTCCTTTTTTTTTTTCTTTTAATAGGTGGCGGTCAAATCTGCAGATAAACAGTCCAGTATGATATTACCCCTGCTGAATGCAATGCTACTAAATCTATACAATCACAAAACTTCTTAGATTTCCTTATGCCGTTTGATCTTGAACTCCACCAGTTGCCATAGCTGAAACAACAGTTTCCTGCAGAACAATGCAGGCAGGCCAGCTAGTACGCTAACCCCTAAATACAGTATGACACTCAGATTAGTTGGGAGCTCTGTTATGAGCTGAAGTCTACCGCAAAGCATCCATCACTAAGGATCAAGCTCAGGCTTAGGCAAATGGATGACAAGGGATAGAGGCAGTCTGCAGCTAATACTAGCTCACTGTATGACATTGATTTTCACAGCCATGTAGTGGTCCTTTGATAAAAGGCTAAAACATGAATGGAAACGGCTGGCCACTGTGTCTTTAAAGATTTTATTTGGTGTTTGTGTACTGCTGGATAAAAGAAAATCTGTGTGCTCTGAAGCTAAGCTACATCCTTTACACTGAACAGTACCTTAAGATTTTTTTTTAAACTTTGACAATAGAAGGAAATTCGGTGTATGCAATATATAACTATGTCCCAAATGTTTTGTTTTAACTTTTTATAGTTTGAGTAGTTGTACTAAATCTCTAGACTGACTATGTCTCGCATTTCCTGACAATTTTTGTAAAGGGATGTTCTTAAGGTGATACAGATATCAATGCTGATCAGAGGGAGAGTTAAAATGCTTGCACATTATGCAGCATATTTAATTGGTGCTCACATCCTAAGCTGTGAAGACAAAATCATGTTAACTCACCCTTTCATCTATGTGATTTTTCCTCTCGTGCACTCGCTATCTCTCTCCCTCTCATGCACACGTGCACACGCATTGTGTGAAGTGACTATTCCATTTAGAGAACTGTCAGAATATACCCCGTGAGCACATCAGGCTCTTCCTATCCTCTGTCAGCTCCAGCCGAGGCTGTGTGGGGGTATGTCAGAAATGTGCAGGGATAGATAAAACCCATGGAGCCAAACAGCTTTGTTTCATTCAGTCCCTCTCTTTCTCTCTCTCTCTCTTTTTCCCTCCCTCCTTCCTTCTTCTCCCTCTTCCCATCCCTCCTTGCATTGCATAGGCTGTGAATACCCTGCATCTGAGAAATCAGACCAGACTGACTCACAGGGCTCTGTGAGCCAGTGCCACCGAGGCTGCCAAAGCATGCTGGTGCCAAGCTGTCCCACCATGCACAGAGCCAGACCCACGCTGCTGCTGCCGCTGCTGCTTGTCCAGGGTCTGCTCCTCCACCTTGCCGACGCTCAAAGTAAGTACAACACCAAACACTTTCATGGAAGTCTCAAAAGAAAAGTTCTGCTGGGTTTGGGACGCATAATGTTGTGTTTTCCTTCTTTTTATAAATTTTATGAGTAGATGCAAAAGAACACTTAATGTAACACTCTAGAAACTTAAATGCTTGCATACAGCTTCTTCAAGAAACACAAAAACATAAAAGCTGATGTTAATCCTAGATAATTTGGCAGTATGACCACTATGGGATTGTTGCACTCTTCCACAGGTTCAAGACAAGATACAGGTTCATTACAGATACTAAAATTGTTAAAAACCTGTTTAAGTAAAGTCCAGTACTTTACAGAGAAGAACTCATTTTGCACTTTTAAAGGAAACTTTTTCTAAAAACTTAAAACTTTGAGTTTAAGTGGAAGTACAAAGATCACAGAGTTGAATCACACAATCACTATTCTCAAATGTAAAGTGAACAAAAATCACATCTCAAGTTGTGGTAAACAAAATCTACTTTGAGTAAAAGTAGTAGAATTATAACTTTTATTTGTTTGGTTTCAGACACACATGCATAGTGCGTTATCAAATGAACCCATTAACACTCAATGCACCCTGTAAAAATGGGCCAATATTCAGTCATACGTTTTATCGGGTTTTAATGGATTGGAAAGCAAAATAAATAAATAAATAAATAAAAATGATATGGATGTTTTTCAGTTGAAAAAGCATGCTGCTGCTAACCTGCAAAACCTTCATCAGCCCAGCTAATGGAAATTGTCAAACTATATTCAATGGATACAGGTAATTAACTTACCTGCACATGCTTGCTCAGGTTGGATGCAGTTTTTCTTTGCTATTATTTCAAAACTACGTAAGAAGTGAATTTCTTCATGTTCAGCCTGAGCAAAATGTCTCAACATTCATTACATTTACTTGCATTAATATGATAACTGTGTGCCCATTTAGTTAATTGTGACAATTCGTATCATTATTTTACACAGTGATAGTACCAGTTTATTAAATGGTACTCAAGTAAAACGAAAATTACACTTAAAAACACACACATGCACAGAAAATACTAGATCTATTAAAGAACAAGAGCAAATGCAGTTTATGACTTCAGTCTCTGAGTTCAGCCGTATGTGTGCAGGAGCAACTTTTCTCAGAACCAGCTCGAGTCCTGGCTGTAAATGAAAAAGGTTAAAAGGAATTCTGATACCAGACTTTATGACCCAGGAGTGTGTCCACTGTGAAGTATTTTCATTTAGAGAACTTTATGATTTTTGGATGTCATAGTTTCTGAAATCAAATATATTTAAAGGTCACCTTTAAAGCTCGTCTGTAAGAAAAAAAATCTACATCTTGAACAGTATCAGTCTGACTTCAGCACAGATTCTTGTTAGTCATATTTCACTTCTCCCACCTTCTCTGACGCATTTCACGAAGATAAATCTCTTTATCTCACCAAATTTTAAAATGTGTTTTACTCTTTATCTTCTATCTCTTTTTCTCTCAGTAAAATCCAGAAACGCTCAGATCACAGCCAAGACTATAACAATGAGAAATCATTGGAATTGAGTTACTTGACATCAGACACCTGCTCGTTGATGTGTGACAACAGTTTTCAAACCTCATTGAGCTTTGGTCCTACACCAAAGATTCCCCTTCTCCCACCTTCTCCCCCTTTTTTTTTTTTTTTTTTAACACTAAGATCCATGAATCATTAGCTTCTGGAGTCACAGTGGGATGAATAAAATTTTATTGCTCCCCTTGCACTCACTGAAATCCCCTCAGTTCAGCTGAATGTCTCTGACTGAAAGGATCATTCACCCAAGGTCATATACAACAGAGCCACGCAAAGTGAAATTGATGGGTGAGATTTTCAACTTTGTGCTTGAGAAATGTTCCCTGCAATCTCTCCAAATGTGTCTTATTTTTCTTCCCTTCCTCCCGCCACATATGTCTCTCAGCAGGGGAGAGGCAAATGGAGGAACATATTCTCCGTTTATCCGTCGTTTTATGTGCTGCTCCAGGATTTATTGACACAATTTAATTATGGGTCCCTTTCAAAAAGGCATTAACGGTCGATAAATGTTACCGAGGAAGCACTTGGAAGTTATCTTTTCTAAAACTTCAATCTTCCCAGTGTTAATTTACATAACATTTGATGATTAAAAAAAAAGAAAGAAAATATAAAAAACTTGTAGCAAATTCTTCCTGCAGACAACTGTGTTGATAAAACTTCCAGACTGTTGCTTCTGAGCACAAATGTGCACAAATGAGCACAAAAACAGAGCCCTGCACAACTGTACTCACCAGCCCCCAAAATCTTGACACCGCAGTGCACACCACCCCCCCTTCAACCCCACCATTAATTTCCTTCCTTTAGCTGTCTGGCTGTTAACAGCTGCTGTTACCCCATACTCTCCTTAAACAGCTGTGCTTGGGTCATCATCCCGAAGCCAAAACAAACTTATCATGAGGGAGCCACAGTGGCGTTCTGTTAATGACTGAAGGGGTGTCTGGGAGTTGGGGAAGTCATGTGGCTGATGTGTGTGTCCTGTCTGAAACCGAGGTGTGAGAAAAAGTGCCCGTTCTTAGCCAGAACCACTTCAGGCTGTACATATTAGCTCTGGGATTTATATTTAGTTCTCTCTGTTCCTGCACTGCCTGATCTCCCACGTGCATGTTTGTTCCCCGCTTTCCCAGCTTCCCCTCTATTGTTTTTCTTCCTAATCGCTCTCTTGCCAATTTTCTCCTCATTTCTTCTCTGGGCTTTTTGTCTCAGTTTTTCCGCCTGGCTCTTTGTCTTCCCCCTACCTTCTCCCCCTGTTATTTGGAAGCAGTGCAATAGCCCCTTCCAGCGACTCACAGCAGCCCTAATTCCTTCTATAGTGTACTGTGCTGCTGCACTGGCATATCCATCCTAGATATACTGAGACTTCTTTCTGCACCAAGAACCCTAGTGCACACCAGTTTAACAGACTAACAGATCAGCTTCAAATCCGACTGCATTTCTAAAAGGAAAGCTGCCCTTTTTTCGTCACACTAGGTGCATTTGGGTGTGAGTTAGCCTCCGGCTGTGGACACAGTTGAGGATATGAGACACGAGAGCAGAAAATGGCTGAGTCTGCTTGCTCAACAGATGGTACGATCCTCAGAGTCACTCTTTCCCTGCACAGCGGACACTACTGCCCCTTCTTAAGAAAAATGGCAATCAGGAAGACTAATGCAATAGATTTCTTTCAATTTGTTAAGAGGTGTGCATGTCTTTTTTTCTCAGTTCCCTATAGTGACATGTATTTATTTATTATTTCCACTGAGAGAATTTGGTTTTTGGCTCACTCACTGTTGTACTATCCCATTTTCTTGTTCACCCTGGCCTCCTTACTCTTCAGTTGTGGCATGTTTAATTTGAGTGGCAAATTGGGCTTGGCAATAGTTTGGGGCAGGGGGGGCGTAATTGTCCCTTGTGAGCTGAAGGCACAGAGAACGAGAGAGCAAACAATTTATCTGTCTTTTGCTGAACAGTAATGCAAAAATCAAACATTTGAGATGAGAGGAAAGCTGCAGGCATTTGATGTCCTCACCTGTGAAGGGATGAAACAACTTCCAACTTTATTGTAGGAATCAGAAATAAAAAAAAATATATTAAAGGCTTCATCATGAGCTGAACACAGATATGAAGTGAAAAGTGCCAGTGAAAGTAGAAAAAAAATCCTTTGGCCTTTATGTTTATACTGAGCCACAGATGAAACATATCAATTTATAATGATGGAGCTTATTCTAGCAGAAATGTTAAGTATAAAATGAGACAGCTGTTTTTAGGATATTTATTTTTTCCATAGAGAACAACTTTCCCACCAAAGATCCAATTTGAGAAAAAAACAAAAACAAAGCTCATCTTTGCATCCTGACTAAATTCCAGCCAAGATCTACATTATTTAGCCCACTCTAGCCCATGCTGAGTTGGACCATGTCACATCCTGGGCCTAATTGTGTTTTAATTGATTCCTCCCTATTGCTGGTGGTTGCCGTGGTGAGTCCCACTGAGCCAGCATGATTTTCTTTACCACGTCAAATGAGTATTGACAGGCTACCCTGGCTTCTGTTAACATGAAGATGTTAGCACCCAAACCTCATCTCTCTCACTAGCACACCCAAGCACTCACAACCTCCACAGGCACCTAATATATGTGTAGTCCTTTTGAGCCTGCAATCAAAGGTGAATCACATGGGATGGAATCAGCAGATCGTCTATTGATGTTGCAGTTCTTTTGATCCATTGCAGGGTGAAAAAGGCTGAATGGTGCTGAGTGGGTGCATGATTCTTCATACTTTAAAGGCACAACAACATATAAATCAGCCATGTTTTCATGTTAATGGGTTTTGTGTCTTTTTCACAATTCCTGACCAACTTAAGATACTTTTTTTTTGACATGTGAATGAGATATGTGTCCAATAACATGTACTGGAGGAACAGACAGCAGCAGCATCCCATTAGCAAGAACATTTGAAATGCAGCAGTGGCTTGACTAAGTACAGTATCAAAGTAGTCCAAATACATGGATGTGCATATATACCTACAGATTTGTCTTGTAGCAAGTCCAAAAGCTAATGATACTCCATTCCCCAGATTACATCAGGCTGTAATATGTGTGTTTTATGCATGCCTGGCCTAATATGAATTATTGTAAAATAGTGTTGTATTTGCATATAGGCTTCCGGGCTGTACTGAAATTAGCATTTTTACAACAGCTCAAATTAAATCCCTGTGCTTAATTTGCCTGCATGCTAATTTGATTTAAATTGAGTCTATTCCATTGCCTTTTACACTCTTACCCACACGCACACAAGCCAGGCGCATACATTCACACACGCGTACGAACACCCAGTTTGCACTCTTAAGAGCTGCAGCCTACATTCACCCCCCACACACTGCCTGGTACACATCAAATTAGACACACAAATAAACACACAGAGCTTACATGTTTGTGTGCCCACATTAGGTGACATTAAAGTAAGAGGGAGCAGAACTCGCGGAGGGTTTGATCCAACTTTAAATCACTGTAATTCCTCAAGTCTACCACCTCGTTCATCATTCTGCCGGACACTGCTCAAGTGGAAATCTCATTGTTGGCTCCACTCGTTCATTTCAAAACGTGCCTTGGTACAGTATATCCTTAAAACATGCATCGGTATCTACAAGGGGAGAGCGGGCATCGTGTTCACACTTCAATGTGGTGAAAACACCTTCGACTGAGTGTGCCAGCACTTAATTACCATCTAGTTGTTTGGATGAAGACCTTGTGACAAGACTTGGAATCTGAGATAAAACAATGTTATCATCGCCCTGCAAGATGCTTCTTGCTTGCAGGTTAAACTAAATGAGTAAGAAGTCATTATCATTTTTTCTTCCTCTGTAAATGCCAATACTGACTGCTTGTCAACAATGTGCTGTGCAATTATGTTTGAAGGTTGTATCAGACCCATTATTAACTCGATGAATACAGATTTGTACCCCAACTACTCAAGTGTATTATTTAAGGCCATTAGCCTCATATGTGTATTGCAGTAATTTTGCCTTGGACTTGGACTACAAAAAACACACAAAAGCCAAGCAGTTTTGCTCACACCCCTGACCCTCCCACTTAAGAAAAGTAGATAATCATATACAATGTAGACATGTTGTACAGGCCTGCATGACGGTAATTAAATGCTAGTTCTCTTGCAAATACTATAATAAAGTAAGCTCATAACTGACTAGAAAAATGGTGGAGCAATTTAACCATGTTGTAGCATTTATTTCTGTCTGGGAGTATTGACAGAACAAAAAGCATCGTAATCTAAGTTGGAAATCTATTTTTGTGGCAAATAATGAATTTCAAAAATGCCCATTTCTAAATCCATGAAGTTGAATAGCTCCAAACAAAACAATCATCATCGTCTTTTACTTCAGTCTGTTTATCTGTTCTCTAAACATTAAAGTTCCAGAAAAATAATGGCGTACCGTGCTTACACTGAGATTTGTTCCTATAGTTACACAGACTATCTTCCTTGCTGTCTCTCACACACAAATAGTACCTCGTCACATGTCTTTGAAGCTGCGGGTCAGCCGGTGAGCTGAGCACAATGCCAGCTGTTTTGCATCTGCTGGGCTCACATTTGGCACGATTCTGGCCTCGCTGGCGCATGCACTCAATCTGATCACCCTTCAACACACCGTGCCATTGAACCGTATCAAAATGCAGGTGTTTCAATGACATTGCCTCAGTGACAGTGCAATTAATAGATTGATGCCGTAGCGGCTGCAATGGGATTACTCGGCCAGTCAAGTCTGAAATACATGAGCATTCACTGCGCAGATGATGTTTCATGGCAGTGTGAACAATGAAGAGTGAGAGATCATATCATCTGCACGTGCAGTAGTTGGCAAAATTCAAAGAAGTTGAGATAAAACAGGGAAAAACGTGACTACAAAATAGCTGAGAACTTTTTACAATTGGTATAACTCTATCTTTTGGTAAAGAGACTCAGACTTATGAACCACAGATGGTTTTACTTTTTAATGTAATGTGCATACCCAATCCCGACTTTTGAAACATGTCACAGAAGATGTTTTAAAGTGCTCTAGCCTTCATTACGCGCCATTCATATTTGCACCTTACACACAATGTAAACTGTTTCTGATGCAGCAAAATAGAGCAGGAAAATTAAATGATTTAATATGCTTTATAAACACAGTGCAGTGATTCCCAAGTCCATACACAGTAACTAGTTTATGATCTAATTCGTATCACTGGAGTCTTACCAACATGACCATGACGTACAGGTATCCTAAAATTAAAATTAATGGTCATTTAATGCTATAGTTTTTAATGCTATTAGATCTTGGATTTAATTGAATTTGTCCAGCAAATATATGGAGCACCAAAAATGGCAGCCTAAATAAATGTGTAAATACTTTTTTTATTTATTCATTCTTTTATTTGTTTGCACATATATATATATATATATATATAGTATGTCAAATATAAATTGTCCAACCTTCTTTCCGGGTAACATTTTATCATATACCAGAGAAATGCAGAATTAAAAAATGTGCACATAAATTAATCTAAGCTAATAAATGTAGAATGATGTAAATTAAAGTGACAGTATATTGCACAGAAGTACAACAACATTAAGAGTATAAATTAATTTTACAATATCTTTAATAGATTTATTTATTTTATATTTCTGAATTTATTTGTTATTGTTTATTACTGTATCTTTGGCCCTTCTGCAGGGCAGCTTCATGATTACAATGTCAAGCGGACCTATCAAGTGTGCAGCGTTTGCTATGTTATATTATTCAAACAACTTTTCCAACGTATTCTGTGTATCATAAAGTAAGTACAGTGTTACAGAGGTTTTGTGGAAGGATTTGTCTTTCTCTCAACTGGTTATTTTCTAGAACACTGAAGAGCCTCCTCTCCTCAATGTTTTATGTTTAAGGAATCACATCACATCCATGATTTTTCTGTGTGCAGGGAGTTGAAGTGTTTTTGTGCACATAACACATATGTGTATCATTATTAGAATCTTTTGGAATTTTCTGCCTCAGAACTGATGCATCTGTGCATGTGGTCCTGTGCATGTGCTCGTACGGGTAACACCTGGCCCTGGGCCGGAGCTTTGGTCTCACTCCGGGGGTCCTGCAAAGGCGACACATTGCACTCATCTCAGCTCAGCACATTTGTGTGCCTGTGGGGTATGTTGGGATTCTGCAGTGGGGTTAATGGCCTAAACCATTCATCTCCATGGAGTGCCTTGGGGCAGTCTCTTAGTCATACCCAGGAAAGCTTACATCGCCACCTTCTTACCTAAAGCACTCTCCAATGCTTGACACGGATTGGGAATCTTTACGCCCCAAGCTCCTCCTGTCAAAGCTGATTTACATTCGGTGGAGTGATGGAGTGAGTGCACAAAGTCCAACGTTGGAGAGTCATTTTTCTCACCTACTACTCTCTCACACACTGCATCTGTCACTCTTCTGTCACTCCACCCTCTCTCTTGTTTGTATGCAAGCTCACTCATTAACTCACACACTTATTCTGACACACTCTGCGACTTACACTCCCTCCCTCTTTGGCTTCGCTGCATGGCCAAATGAGTCATGCCATTTGAGGGGCAGAGATTTATTGTGACACACGGCTTTGGTGTGGTTTATTAGTTATGGCAAATGAGAGTAAAAGCCTCCGTTGAGAGGTGAAAGTGCTCTCATGCCACAGCCAGACCCACAGGCTTTTCAAACTGAAACTGAGCCAAGCCCTTGTTTCTAATGGCACTCAAAGTGCCCATCCCGTCACATCATGGAACATGGAATATGTGTTCTCACACAGGCCATTACTAAAGGTCCTGGGATATTTATGACGTGTTTAGAAAGCATCCATCATAACATCCATGAACAGGCTGTTTCCCTTTAACTTTAATACTCCCTTGATACTATGTACCATGGTATTCATCATTCTCTCATCAACTAATTAATTACAACACTCCCCTCCATCACTTCAATCATGATCAAGTTTACTTCAGGTTAAGTGAAGATAATTAATGTACAACTTGGAGGTAAGACAGCAGTGGGATTCTCAGTTCTTTTAGCTTTTAAAGGGAAGACCATATCTGGTTTCTTCCTCCCTCAAAATATTTCCTCATGAAGGAAGTCAAACAGAATTCACTGTCAACTTAAGACCTCATAAGTCCAATCTCATTCAGCTCTTACACACCTTACTTTTATCTCTCCCCCAGTCTCTTTAGTTAGTATAGGAAAACACACAGCATGCTCTGTGATGTACAGATTTGTGCCTACATGGATTTTTTTTTTTAACTATACTAAAGATTTTCCCACTCTCTTCCTCGTGTCTGTCGGAAAGAAGAAAAATTACACATGATCAGAGAGTCTTGATGAGATTCCATTTCACTCCCTTCCCGCAACTGCTTGGCTAAAGAAATTTCACACTGCGTGATCTGCTGGCTCTCATTTCATGGAACAATTTAATTGGCAGTGCGTTTCCTTATTGCTGGAGAGGGGTCCACAGAAAGGTTGGGTTGTAGTTTCACTAATAAATCCTATAGGGGCATCTTCATTTGTGTGTTTTGGTTAAATTATGCCAACTTCAGGGGCAGGAGAATGGAAACACCCTGGAGAAATTACTCGCTTAGCAGGTAGCTAAATGCTACAGAGAGGCATGTTTATAAATGATGTGAAAATGCATGTTGTTGAGTCTGAGTTTAATTTTTTTTTTTTAAACACACCTTTTTACTAAATAATTCCCTTAAGATATGTGATGATGTAAATCAGTTGAATCATTGTCATTATGTCATGTAACACTAGTGTACTGCGCAAATACATCTATTTCATTCTGCACACGCCACATATACAATAAATGATGGATGTGCATTCTTCAGGCATATAGTATATATTTTTGTGCCTCAAGTATCAACATTCATGGTTGTTAATATTCCTTGTTTGGGTGGTGTGTGTGTGTGTGTGTGTAAAACAAGCATTGTGTTCTCCACATCCACATCAGACAACTAATGGAACCTGGAGAGGCACAATGCAGCATATTATGTCTAATAATATGCTTTCATTCTCCATTACTGCCAAAGAGCATCACTGGTTAGACGATGAGAGAAAGAAGGACAACCATAACCATACAACCATAACACACCCTAGAACATGCTGTATAAGTAAACAAATTAAACAGCAACTTTAATTGAATGTGTATATATATATATATATATATATATATATATAGTGCTGGGCAACGATTAAAATTTTTAATAGCGATTAATTGCATGACATGGTGCGATTAATTGCGATTAATCGCATTGTTACATGCAAAATGTGTCTTCCCTTTAAAAAGTAGGCCAACTGCTATATAAAGAAAATGCAGTAAATTTTGGTTCACAAGCACGACATCAGGGGCCTCCAACCAGCGATTCTGGAGCCGCAAGTGGCTCTCTGGACCTTCCACAATGCCTCTAAATATGTGGCTTTTTAAAAATCTATCTTTCTTGTTATTAGGTTGCAAACCAGGGACTTTTTTTTTCTTTTTTTTTTTCTTACTTTACAATATTTTCCACAAATATCTGCATCCCTTCAAAGAAAGTCTGTTTATCCTCTTTTTATAAAGGTTTTATGTTTTTCTTTATTTTACAACCTAAAAATGGAAATAAAAATGTGGTTGTTCATTAAGAATATATATATTAAGTGTCCTTTTTGCAGCTCTAAAGGAGTTTTATTTAGCTGGCTGAGGGGAAATTGGTTCTTTGGATGGGAAAGGCTGCAGACTCCTGCACTAAACACATAAACAGATTTAGCATCAGTTTTCTCTTTAAACAGCAACAGTTAAAATATTTTGTCATATATATTTATAAAATCAAATATTTATGAGAAAGAAGGATGACATGTTCAGGATTTGCTAACAAACAGGTAAAAAGTCAGCAGGATGAATTTAAAGCTGTGAAGCTGCTTCCTTCTAAACACAGAAGGAACAATATGTGATGAATATCAGCATCAGATGAAGAGACAAAAAGCAGGATTAGGACCTCACAGCTTCTAGATGTTGAGGAGAGAGAAATATTCACAATATGCACAATAACTTCCATCCATGCACCTTCAGTGCTTCATTATCCAGATGTTTGGCCTATAAATTCTCTAAACTTTAATTTTTAGCTTGACTGCACCTGCAGCCTCCGCTACCGGGAATTAAGGGGTTAACATCTTGTTTCCAGGTGTAACGTCAGGTCTGTAAATGTAACTATAAACATGTGTGGTATCCACAGAAAGTCCAGAGTCTCAGCTACCAGCTCAGCAAAATCATTTCTATGACCACCAAACACAGTTAAGACAACAAACAATTAAAAAACCAGGTACACAAAGTCCGAAAAATATGTAAACACAGATGATATTTCCCCATGAACACGGACAAACGACTCCTCTACTGAAAGCTCACATTTCACAGGTTCCACAGCTGAAAGTTTTATCTCGCTATGACAAAGATTCACCGAACCAGAGGCAGAAGACCCGATTTATGTTTCACGTTTGTAAAAGTCAGAAAACATGTCTTACCTTTGCTGTCTTGCCTAAATTAAAACCGCATTTATTAAAAAAATTTGTTATAAATAAAAAAGTTTCTAATTGCCTTTTGGGAGCAGTTTCCCGTCCAAAAATCATGATGTTCTGTCCATCTACATGGGTTATGACAGACAAAGCGAAACGTCGATTCTTCTTCTTCTTTCTTAAGACAGAAAACGTCTCTTCATTTTAATAAACCCGCTCTCCCCTGATTACATCAGACACACCGCTGCAGCAGGGAAGAGAGACATGGATGCCATGTTTCTGTTATCAAAGCCAGCAACCAGCAAAAAAAAAAAAATTACATGTGATTAAAAAAAATAATGGCGTCAATTAACATGCCCAGCATTAATATATATATATATATATAAATATATATATATACAGAGAAAAGGGTCAGATTGACTAACAATAATTATGTAAACTCCCAAAAAACGAAACATAGAACAAAGGGATGCAGAGACACTTAATGCCAAACATGGGAGAGGAAGAGCTTAGATGGAGATTAACTAGGAGAAAGAAAAGATTCACTTTCAAAGGCATTCAATCCAGACAAGATGATAGTTCTGAAGAGAAGAGATGGCTAATATGAGTCTAATATGAGTTACAGTGGTTTCTTTTATGCTTTTTTTCCTAAGCTCAAAGATAATTTCCAAAAGTTAATCCTGAAGCCTACAACTTTAATCCTACTGATATAATTTGGATGTGGCATATTAAAAAATAATCTCAACCCTTTTCAAAAGGATCTGAAATAGTGTTATGAAAATCAAACGTAAACAGGCTAAAGATATGACACATTTGGATTTTGTTCTGTTATCTAGAAAATTGGTGCCTTTAAAAGAACTTTAACTAACTTCTGTCAAAGCTGAAATTACTCCTCATTGAATGAAACCTCATTGTATCAAATGAGGTTTTATCTGCACATAAACAGTGACACTGTTGGTTTGCAACCGAGCTCACAGCACTGCAAAATCAAGCTGAATCACTAAAGGGGAAAAATGGAAGCAAGAAAGGTGCCCTGAATATGCAGTCTTATGATACATCTACTTCAACATTAAGAAATGCAGTATATGGCGAAAATGATGAAGTCTCAGGCATCTTCATGGGAATCAGCTGCACAGTGACTAAAGCAACTCAGGGATGGAGATGGGAGTCACAGTTACAGCAAACAAAAAAGCTAAACAAAACCATGAGAGGGTGTTCTTATCTCAGATAGCTGCTGTCTCATGGCAGACAGCCACTTTTGTTTTGCCATGCCTCATTGTGTGGCATCTTTGAAAACCAAAAGGGTCTGTTACACACCATTCATTTTGTTTCATCACTCTCACAAAGCCTTGACTGACATTATTTGAGATAGTTTGTTTCAGGTACAATGAGAGTAATTATTCAGACTGCACAGAGAACAGAGAGAGTACCAACAAAATGTGAGTAATATTACAGACAATGATGCGATATTATAACAAATTACTAATAAGAGCTAGCAAACTCAGCTCTGTGTCAGCAGTGCATGATGGATTTTTTTTTTTTGCTTTGCTAGTATATGGCACAGTTTGAGTAGCACATGGCTGTATGATACACAGACTAAGCCTTTTCTTTACTCAAATTACTGTAGTAAATGGATATAATTTGGATCAGTTAATGTGCAAATTCATGTTACAACAACCATGGGGGGGTATTAATGAAAAAGACAGTTAACTTTTTTTTTTATTATTTTATTTTTTTTAATCTCTCTACCTCTGGGCATTGAGTAACCATTAAAACTCAACTAATAGTATTTTAATTGTAAATCCATATTTAGGATTTGTATTTATTTATTTATTTTTTTGTCCCTTGAAAATTATTCTTTTGTGCCTTAAATTGGCTGTAGATAATAATAATAATAATAATAATAATAATAATAATAATAATAATAATAATAATAATAATACTACATTCTTTCCTCTTTTAGTGTTCTGGGAAATCAATGAATATGCAGACAAATCCCTATTTCTTTGTCATCAGTGGCTCCAGTTGTGGTTCAGCTTCTGTGGTTAAGAGATGAAAACAAACATAAGAAATAGTCAAGAAACATGAGCAAAGAGAAAATACCACTGCCTTGACTGTCAAAGTGCACATCTAAAAATGGCTAAGTATATCCACAAACTCTGAAATGTTAATCTTTGGATTGTTGCAAACAAAACTCTTCAGCTGTGGAACTTAATGCTTTATGTTCCGGCATTGAAAATGAACGTGTTAAAAGGTTTACCAACTTGATGTTAAGCAGAATGAGGCTAAAAAGTATCCCAGTTCAGCAGAGCTGTTGTCCATCACTGGACAAAGCTGTGAAATCCACCAGTGCCTACACATAGAGAACAGTATTATCATGCTTACAACCACCCCTTTTGTCTCACATGTAGACAGCTTCTTAGAAAGCAGGTCCATCCATTCAGTCACAGTTCTACATCTGTACAAGATCTGGACATATTGATTAGATGATAATTAAATTGTCCACCCCAGCTTGATATGGATTAATAATTGCCCATTAATGCCCCCCTGACATTTTATTGCAGCTACTCGATAATATTTGCAGGGGTTGTCCGATAATTATGACGTATAGTATTCCTCAAATTGTCCCTAATGAGACCAATCAGAGTTGGCTCGACTTTTGCCTAAGAATTACAAAGGCGGAAAAGAGAGTGAAAGGGAAAGAAAGATTTTCTCTTAGAACTCAGTGCTTTGGGGCAAATATATAGTCTTTAATTTTTTTTTTTTTTTTTTTTTTGAGGCATAATTAGGACTTTGTCAGTGTATTTGTAACTTGCCATACCCTGTAAATCCCAATCATGTAAGGAGGAAATCTCTGGATAAACAACAGCACCACCAAGAGTACTATAAATACTGAGATGGGAAGGTGGTATGGGCACTGTGCCACATCACTGCTTCGACTTCCTCACTGCCATCTGTGAGTGTTCCTCCTCTGGCATCCTCACAAAGGCCTTTTGTGCATTTTTCTCCTTTGTCCCTGTTTGCTAGGTTTAATTAGGTTATTTACTTGAGCCTCACCTCCCAGTGTTTCATTATACTGGGCACTGGAGATAGGGCTTCACAGAGGGCAGGGGCAGATAAAAGTTAGGACAAAAGATGATAAATGTTGAGTGTGGGGACAGGAATGCAATCTGGCCGCCACGATGCAGAGATGCTCTAATGGCTTCCCAGCAAGGAAGGGAGAAGGCACTGTTGAGATGGCAATGTGATAAATGGTGCTGGGATGGCTGTAAGGACTGTAGGCAAGACAAAGTAAAGGAAAAGGATCATAGTAGAAGAAAAAGCAGAGATGATCACAAAATGGAATCTAATTAATCTGGACTTGGTTTCTTCTGACAAATTCAGGACAGAAGAAAAGAAAGGAAATTGTTTTTAGGGATGTGCTGAACCCCAACTCCAAAGTCTTCAACCTTCCTGCAATTTTACTTTCTATCTGCATTGAAAAGGCAAAGGGACGCAAGGATTTTGACAACGCTCCTGCACCTGTGGAATGATTAATGACCACAAACTTCCCCTCCTTGCTGCAGAGTGGAAATATTGGCTTCGAAACACAGGGAGGACACTTTTGCAATGCATCACATAAATGTAGGTTTTAGATGTTCTTCCATTTTTACTGATCTGAAGCATTGACATGCACAAAATGAAAGAGAAATCTAATGAATGACTACATGTATTATAGTTTGGTATAAGAAGTAACTAAACTGTATTGTGGATTGATGAAGTGTTGCACTTATAAATTAACAAATGACAAAGGAAGACATTCACATGCAGAAATAGGAAGCATTTAGTTTTGCATTGTGTTGTATAAGTCTATTGCCATCACATCACAGAGCAAGCGGGAAGCCCTGTCCAAAATTGTCCTTAACCTCTTCATCAGTTTGATCCCCTCCTAAGTTGGAAATTCAGCCACTTTGTGTTCACTTTATGTGGTTAAGTGCACTAGATTTCCTAGAATATCCATGACGTTAACAATTGCAGCGAGTCAATTTGCAGGCTTACTGTTTATCCTTTAATCTATGTGAGGAAAAGAATGAAGTCATTACTTACAGAGGATCATAGTTACTCGTGGCATTTGGTGCCAATTTTGTTCACACCCTCTCTCTTTGCAGTTTCACTACTCAACATTAAAAGCCAATCTTCACACCTCTGCTTGTAGATAAGTGGGGAAAAATGAGTTTCAGATCAATACATCTTAAAACTTTAAACGGGAAATTTTTGTTCCTCAATCGCAGACACTTTATCAAGACCCACGATTAAATACATGACCTGTACAGTATTCACATTTCTGTCATCAAATTTAATACACACATAAAAACCTTCCATTCACTGCCCAGTGGACAAAAGCCCATTACTGCTGGCAAACATTTGCACTTGAGGCTGGCGCCTTAATGTACCCTTTCACTCTGTCAACTGAGGCTCTGCTTGGCGATGGTTGAAAAGGACTAAGTAAAGAAGCAGAACCAACTCTTTCTGTCCAAAGGCCACATCTCTGGTCCCAAACAGTCTTGCACACAGAAGAGTCTCCTCATCCTCAGTAGGTTGACCCTTCTTTTTGCACAGTGTCTAACAAAACATAAGAATATGCCATTAAATCAGAGCACATTTGGAAAGATGTGTATGAACTCTGCATATTGCATTACAATAATTATTCATACGAATAAATGCTTGGCTCCCTTTACTTTTTATTTTTACTTTCTTCTCATGTGAATTGTAATTTGAGTCATCTGTAGCCCACTTTACTTGCTTTAACACATTTCTACTCTACAAAAGTGGTTTAATTACACCTGATCACCATCTTTAGAGGGAAACAAATCTTTAAAACAATTGTAGCTGTTATATTTTGGCTAATCGTAATCCAATAAACCAGTTTACACCTCTGCTTCAGGAAAACAGAGCTTTGATTTAGGCTTAAATAGTAGAACATTGTAGAACTACTTGTGTGATACTATTGTACATTTCCAGATCTATTCCAAACCCTAAACTGCAAGTGAATCAACTTGAGTGTCATCAGAAATAAATCCAAATGAGCTAATGCAAGGTTATATGTTTACTTAAGGTTTTTGTCCTCATGAAACCAAACCTTTGCTTTAAAAATCTAGTTTTGTAACAATGACTAACACAGTTGCCTTCTAAAACTTCAGTAGTCCTTTGATTTCATCATTCCTTTGATATATTCAGCGCCTGCAGCACTAGAAGAAACTACACACAATAGACCCTCCACTGTGTTTTTTTTGTGTTGTTACTGTGCTATTTTCCTTGCTGGTTATAAACAGATGCTGCACTTAATTCCCAAACAGCTCCACTTTAGTTTCCTCTGACTATAGATCATTACTTCTGAGAGACTGTGGCTTATCAGCCTGTCAGTTTGTGCAAACATCAGTCTATCTTTTTTGCGTGTTTTTCTGTCAATTTGTCCTCCTTGGCCCATGGAGCTCTGCTTGCTTCAGTTTACAATATATGAAATGAGCTAAAACCACAGCTGTAGATTGTTCTTATTCAAATTGAAGCTTTTAGGACATTTCTTTCCCTTTTCCCTTTACATATTTCATCAGTATTTACGAACTTTTCATCTCAAGTGCCCTTTTAGTGCAATGCTGTGAAAGTATCTGAACAGTTTTAAGGTTGTAATGTTTTTTTTTTTTTTTTTTTTTTATTTTACAGTGCAAATTGTATATTCAGCATCTTTCTTTACCATTATGAAAACACTCAGCTCCATGTCATGTATGAAAATCAATCACTGGTTAATTCAGATACGTTTTTGTCTGGGAAACCAATTTAGATTATTAATGCTCAATAACAATTTTGTTATTTACAGCCTTTTTGTTATTATTATTATTATTATTATTATTTATTTATTTATTTTTGTTTGTTTGCTGCTGTTGTTTCATAAAGTTTTGTCATTTCATTTAAATTATTAATTTATTCTTATTTAATTCAATTGCATTTTTTCTGGCCATATTTGTCACTTTTTTTTAATTCAGAGGTGCAATTAAATCAAATTAGCATCCTAAATTCTGCAGATATGCTCAGTATTACATGATGTAAATAACATTTATGTGATTAAACCTTATATTATGTCTAATTAACATCCCATACATAAAGGTACACACGTACACAATGATTGCCATTTTCATTACACTTCTATATTTAAATGTTTAAAAATGATCTGAAGCTCTTCATTGTACTGGATTTTAATTATACCCCCTGAGGGTTGTTGATTTTTATTTTATTTATTTTTTTTTTTTTTGCTCTTGTGGTGACATTGATATGTGTTTCTGAGTGAAATTCCCTCATGCACCAGTCTGACCCTGACACCATATGCCCTCATTTGTTTCCCACCTGTAGCTTTTCAAAAACATAGCAACACACACACTCTGCAGCAATCCTCACAGGTTCACATAAAAGAATTTAAAGACTTCAAAGATATTAATAATGTGTGACAGACAAAAGTAACCCACTAATAGGGAGCTAATATGCTATGTTAATGTAAAACAAATTAATTAAAAAGTAATGAAAATGGGCACATTAGGAATAATTTAAATATAATAAATCTGGACAGTTAAATGGCTTTTTGAGATATAAGCAGCAGCTTTGTGATACTATTATAATAAAAGGTCATATTATTCCAAGAATATTTTCATTGTCCTCTTCAATTTGTCTTATTTTATTCCTCTCATGTACGTTCTTATGCACACAGACTGCTCTTGTGTATGAAATATGCTGTATAAATCTGTATTGTGTTGCTTATGGGGTATGTGGCAGTTTTTACAGTATGTGAGTGGATCTTGACAGCTCATACTGAATGTAGGCTTCATATAGGAAGAGCAAAAGGCGTCATAATCCTTTATATAACAATAATTTTCTTCCTCCCTTTTATACACAGTGGTTTTCCCTCACTGCTGCATAAAATTAGTAGCCTGTGAAAGGTCACTTTGTTTTTTGAGTGACTGTTAGTGGTACCACCTCTGAGTCTGAGGATTGTAGCTGATTCTAGGATATAGTTTAAAGAGAAGCTCTTTGCTCTTTCTTGATTTTATTTGTTTATTTTTTTTCCCAGTAAGCTGTACTGTGATTGTAGTTTCATATATTGATGATTGTCTGTTACATTTTTCTCCTACCAGTTAAGCGAAATAGCCCCTTCAATTAATTTTTCCATATAAACCTTAGCTTAGTTGGAAGCTGCTTGGCAGTATCACTGAACTGCTCAAGGAAAGCCCGCTGCCATCTTGCAGCTTTGCTAGGGCTTGAGCTAGTTTGCCTGTAAACGCCTGAGAAAACACAGAGCAGAGAATGTGTCACTTTCCATGTGCTGACAACTGCCATCCATAGGAAATGACTTGGCACTGCTTAGCCATAAAATTAGAGTCTGTTTAAATATACAATGTCAAATACATGGAATGATTTGCTACATAATCCATCTCTGCTCCTATGGCGACAAATATGAGGCAAGCCTTTCCGCTCTGTGGTTAGGGGCAAAGACAATTATGTGAAGTTTATGCTGTAAAGAAATAGGACAGGCTCAAGCATAGTGTAATTCTCTCGTGGTTGGAGTCTGTTGAATATGCTGCTCATCTGATTTTCCATTCCACTTTTCCCATCCTTAACATTTGATTTCTGCTAGATGTAGTGGAAAGCCAGCAGTGTTTGAGATTGTCATCTTCCCATGGCGTCATGGCGATATTTTCAATCAATCTCACATACATCATGCATTTAGTAGAAGCATCAGAGTCACACACAGTCATGTTTATTGCTATCTACACATGCCATTACATCGGCAGCAATCTGACATGGTCAAAGAGTGTTTATCACTTTTGCCATTTTTCACATCTTTTCAAGCGTGTGCAGCGTTAACATGATAACTATTGGTCGTTTTGCTGCAGCCCTGCCATTTAATGAATTGTTCCATTGCCTTGTGGATAACAGAATGAACAAATGGCTTTCTGTGTTAGCGGCTGCCACTGCCTATCCTATCAGATAATTAACTTTTTGCAAATAGACCGTGCTGACTACCAAACAGAGTAAGCCTGCACAATTAGAATTACTTATCTATGTTCTTTCTTTTTTTTTCCAGACGTTGGAGGAAAAACAAACAAGACAAACAAATCCAACTTTCATATTTCTTGCATGAATGTTTTTCTCCCCCTCAAATGGTCATGCACAAAGTGGCCCCACATTTGTGTATTCATACACAAATCAACAAATAATGAATGAGCAAAGATGAAATTGAAGTCTGGCTGGAAGCAAAGCCTCTGGATTGTGTTGCTGTGGCATTTGACAACCTCAGCCCAGATGTTCAGAATATCTGTGTTGAGTGTTTTTCACCTCCTCCTACTGTTCTCCTGTCTTTTTTTTCCCCCACACTAGTGGATGGTCTCACACTGACAGTGGCACAATTCAATATTTATATGTTTCCTTCTGTTTGGTTTCCATTGCAAAGGGTGGGGGGTTAGCTTTTATGTGTCTGACTTGCCAAAGCTACAATTCAGCTCCAGCTTTTAAAGAGGTGGTGGTGGTGGGGGTGGGGGCTGTTTAAACAAAGCCATCTGTTTGAGTGGGCCGCTTTATTAAGTGACAAACTGAATCTCTCTACCTCACTAATGTGTCCCATGGGAAGTTGTGTTTGTGTATTTGAGTGTGTCTAGTAAAGAGCATAGGTTTTTCTGTGACATACCACAGAAGAGATGACATAGACTCTACAACTGTTATTATGGAACTGAGAGGTTTAAAAGTAGCCTGTATGAATCTACAATGATAATTTAATAAGGAACCCTTCATTTTCTATCTTATCACATAAAACTCAGTCTAAGAAGATCAGCACTCTTCCATAAATAACCGCTTATACTTATTTAATGAAACCTTACGCAACTTTCTGTTGTTCCACATCCCCCAACTTATTAATGTCTTTCTCCCATTTGCAATGCCACCTCCATTCAGTGAGAATATTCTAACACCCAGGAGAGTGTGTGTGCATGTGTACATATGTGCGTGACAGGCTGTGCTTGCGCAAATCTGGAGCTTTTTTCTTCCCCCATCTTGTCAGAGTATCTGTCAGTGTATTGAATGTGGGACAAGAGCATAAGCCATTCTTTTTGAAGCTCTTGCTGTTGTCTGTGCAAAAGTGTCCTTTCTCCTGCAGAGTTATAGCCAGCAGCTCAGACCTTCCATACAAGTGCCACTGAGCATGAGTAATACACACTGAGGTTGAAAAAGTCACAATATGAATTTTCTTTGCAGCCTAGTCATTGGACTGCATACTTGCAATAAAATATACACCAGTGAGTTTGTGCATTATAATGCTTGCTGTAATTTTCCTGCCTTTGAAGATGCACAGTAACTGATGATGTGCATTTCTTCATTCACAGGAGACTCTGTAGCTCACTAGGCAAATAAGAGAACATGACCCAATCACAAAATGGACCTGCTGCACAAGCATCCATATGCATTCTCTATATAAACATGTCATCAAGCTGCATCTTTGTATTTCCCATTGAATTAGTTTTACATAATGACTGTTTGAAATTTTGCTTAGAGAGCACATTTAAGCAGTTGGAAAGGAGAAGCAGTGTGGGAGTAGGCTTGTATTATGAACTTCATTATGTGTGACAACCAGCACAATATTGATGGAAGAGCAGGTTCCCATCATTGCACTGCATTAAAACCTCTGCAGTGAATTAATGTACTATTCCTGATCCAGTAATTAACAATCATTCAGAGGCCATATCCCTTTTCAAGTAATCACTAATTGCAATAAGAATTTCAGATTCCATTTAAGGCAAGATTACCGATGCTCATGCAATGCAAATCAGCCAGCAGTTCCAATTAAGCTTCAGTTCTTTTCCTTTCTTTCTGCCTTGGCCCTTTGTGAGCACATACAATGTGGAGTTTGTTTCCTCTGCATTACAAAAGACAAATGTTATCGTAATGCTGCAGATCGAGAGCTGTGTAGTACCCAAAGAAAGTGACTTTTTCTTGTGGTTTTTGCCATTGATTTAGCATGTGTGGTTTATCGCCTTTATTTATTTATCTCTGTGGGCCTGCATTACTACAGTCTGTTGTTGTTTTGGCATTGGGTCAGAGGTGTCTGAAGTCTGCATGGGCAGTAAAATTAACTCAGAGAGATTGCAAACATAAACCTCATATGCAATGGCATTCAATCTTTTAAAAAAAGCATTTTGTAAATATCTTTAAATACTATAATTATGATATTGCTGCTATTTGCCTTACAGAATATTTATAGTATATTATATGTCAACTATCCAGTCTATACTAAGCTACATGAGTCAATTTTACCCTCTCCTGCCATAAGCCTCCCTTTTCAGTCCAATTTGTGTCACGCGGTGCCATTTGGACAATTCATCAATAACACAGAACTGATATGCTGCGGCTTTAAGATGTCGAACGAGGTTAATGACATCTTTAAATGCTCCTTTCTTCCATCCGTATGTCCAAAATGAAGCAAGGAATTTGCAGAGTGCCACCCAATGTGTTAGGATTAATTACTGCCCTCCACAACCCCACCTCACCCTGCAAGTTAAAGATTCAGAGGGGAAATGGCCCTTTTCATGCAAATGAAATTGAATATGTCAGTCAGTATAATTGTGAAAACCGAGCCTGTCTTAGACTGGTGTCTGTGCCGAAAAGAAGCTCCAACTAAAAGTCAGTTTATTAATGTTCTTCTCTCCACTCTTTGATTCATGATTTTTAATAGCTTGGCAAATCAAACTTAGGTCTATAGCAGACTCCTGATGATTTGAAATGTTTTGGCCATTGTGAATGAAACCCAGGCTCAGATCGTTTTGAAAAGAGCATTAAAATGTAATGTTCGGCTATGAGCTAAGCTGATGTCAAACAAGTTTGTAATGAGCACACTTCTGCAGGATGCTCTGAATCTTGCAATGATGACGGGAAACTGTATAATTTGTTCCAGTTCTCACTTTGTTCTCAGCTTATCGTTCTTATAGATCATGCAACAGGTACAGGAAAAATACAGAATGAATATGAAAGTTCAAAGTTTCAAAACTTTTTCTGAAATGGCCTTAATTTATTACTAGATTTTGTTTTTGTCCTGTTTAGGGTCTAAGGGTGCATTCACATCAGGATAGTCCGCTAGATTCTGTACGATTGGGGCAACATTCGTCCGGGCTGAGATTGTGTTCATGCTGCACTACTTAAACCAATCGGACCTTGTAAATAATGTGTTACGTTCTCCGCCAGAGGTGGCACTGCACCAAGAATTACAGGAGAAGTCAAGACACACATCAAAGAAGAAAATTCGTTAATTCATTGGTTAATGCAGGACGACAAAATAGCTAAACACAGAGTTGAATCAGATCCTAGCGGTCTTGTCTTGATCATATTTCTATAGCCTTTTTTTTTTAAAAGTTTTTTCACATCTGTCCGCAAGTAATTTATCATGTCTAGATACGCCTATCATCCCACATGCACTTATGTTTTAGTTGGGTTTACCCACAATGCCATGCGCTGAACCCACAGTGCACTTAGTTTTGTAGTCCGCTTTCTGTATTTGATTTGTTTAAAGCAGACCAAGATCCATGTTTGTAGGTGGACTAAGTCCCCTTCTTTTATCAGAATTTAATCAGAATTAGCTTGCGCATTCACGATACCCCAAACAAAGCAAACTTTTAAGCAAACAGACTAGGATACAAAAAAGCTGGTGTGAATAGGCCATAAGGAGACTTGAGTATGTCAGCGGTTGATTACCATCATTGGGCTAATATATGACAATCATGCACATTCAAGTTAAGACTTGTGATCAATTGCCCTCCAGAAAACCTCTGTTGACACAGGGAGAATGCACAAACTTTAAGAAAAAATTTGTGATCTGTACCAGGACTTTTGTACGAGACAGCGATGCTAACCAACTTCATTTACTGACCGTATCTTCTTCAGTTGCATTATGCTTCTCACAACCTTCATGGTTTTTACTGTATTAATCCATTTTTGTATAGTTTAGAGTAAGTAAGTTTAACTGTGCACAAATAAACTGCACAAACATATATATTTTTTTTTATTTAAGCAAACTTTCTGTTAGACCATGCACAGTAGTCTACTGTAGAGTTATTTGTAGAAAGGGTAGGAGTTTGTTTTCTAACTGCTGTACCTTACAGCTTGCGTCACTGGCTTTGCTTTGAGCATCTCTGCATTTGACATATGCTTGAAGATTTATGATTTTGTTTGTTTTTTTGTAAGGTTTAGGTCTGCAAACACAGCTCCAGGGACTTCCAATATTTAATATTTACCTTTATGTGTAAGATGTTGACTGCAGAGCAGTGCGAAGGCTGTCAAAACTAACATTTTTAATAATCAGAAGAAGAGTGGCAAAAGCATTTTAGCACAATCACCTACAACAACCTAGCTCAAAACACCTTGCTTAAAATAAATGTATTTTCAAATAAAAGCACTTTTGATGGTAATTTGATTGTTAATACTATTACGTGCAAATAATCTAAATTATTTTAGCTGTAATATAGGGCAAACATTTTTTTTCAAATGCTGAAACTTTCAGTTTTGTGATTCCAGGAACCGATAGAGTTGACTGAATAGTTGAATTCTGTTTTTTACATATATATTTTTCCATATGTTACAGAGCATCTCAGCTGTTCTGCAACAGTAGTTAGACAGTAGCAGCAGCAGTGTTACACTTTGTCCTCTGCCCACATTGTTAAAGCCCTCCAATTTTCATTTTGTTCAGATATTAAAGAAAATAACTATTTCAAGTCATCAAGCAGTCTGCCCCTTCAGCCCTGTAGACATGACTTTCACTCACCAAACTATTAACATGGCATTTAGCGGTGGAGCTGTGTAATGTAATGACAAGCTTTTCTCTTTTTGTGAACGCATAAGGTTATATAATGACCTTAAGGGAGGGCTGGTACAGGCCTTCGTCACTAACCTTTTAGCTTGTGACAGGCTTTGCTCTGCTCATTTGTTTGCCTGAGGCGGCTTAACCCTGGATTAACAGGTTCCCAGCTACAATATTAATTAAAGTAGATTATGGTTACCTCTCAGAGGAGATGCACAAATGCTGCTTAGGTGTCGGGAGCATCTTTCAGTTCAGACTCATTTTACCAAACAAAGCCCACTAACTATTTCAAATTTTATTCCATGTTAATAAAATTAATTTCAATTGAAACTGGACAAGATTAAAGACAGACAAATAGCAAACTTTTCTTTATACTTTGTAATTACTATTCCAATGCATTTGGATGATAATGGACATAATTAAACTCTTAAGACAATCAAGGAAACATCTGGGGTCTGTTGTATGGTTCCCTCATGTGGATTGAGTTTGTACAACACTTGTTTATAGACCGTATCTCATTATTTCTGTCAGGGTTCTCGTTGTGTCAGTGTTCGGAGAAAACCAATGTTTTATTCAGCTTCCATCTACCTGAAGCCATATGAAGAGCCGTCCAAAAATGGATGTTTGTCAGCAGCAGGCCTAAAATTGGTGTATGATGGTGATATCAGCGGCCATGTCTGTGAAAACATTATTACCTCCATGTCACGCCTCAGTCACTCCCCACTGTGCGATGACTCCCCCCACCCACCCGATTCACCTCACCTCCAGTGCTGATCTCCCATACATGCCGTAGAAGTCTATTACAGGCAGCGTAGGGAGACGCACTGAGCCATAATGGATGGCCCCGGAGTGAAAACAGCCCCAATAGCATATCAATTACCCACCAGCACCTTCTTCTTGGCTGGATGCCAATGTGCACCTCACCTCAGCCACGTCAATGAGATAATGTGAAAATGCAGATCTAGTAGTGCTTTTGTTCTATGCACAAATTGCACCATAACAACTCTGCTGCCCACTTGTCGGATCTGTCAGCAGGTGAATGAGAGAAATATTCAGAAAAATATGTGTGTGAGTGTTTGGCTGTGGAGCAGGGAGCCGTTAATGTCCGTGTGAACTCGATGCAGTGGCGTGTCATGAGGAAATCGGGTGATTTCCCAGACTCATTTGCCCAGTGGAAGCCCAGCTGCTTGCCTGTTTATCTGTTCGCCCTTTTGATTGCTGGCCACACATCTTATGTCACCTCTCTACGAATCCCGCAGGTTAATTTGTCCTTCACTCGCAGCGCTGCTTCCACTGCTTCTGGGCAGTACAATCTGGGAGGGGAAAAATCTGTTTGCACACAGGCAGGCACGCGAACAAGCACAATGACACATTCTTACACACACAGATGAGGTGATTCAGATGGTTGGCATTACTGCAGCTGCGTGGCCTCTAACAGCCTGCTGAAGTGATTGATAAAAGGCAAACAGTTGCTCTGCAGGGGGGACAGATGGAGCTGCACCTCCCACTGAAGCTGACACTCAAGCTTCAGAGGAAAATAATGGGGTGGGTCTAACTTAACACTGACATTTTTGGGATTTAAATTATGAAGCTATTGATCATCACAATGAACAAGCAGTATAAACCTGAAAAATCTAAATGCAATCAAGAGTCAAGTTCCTTTGATTACTAATCAGTTTCATTTGTTTATTTTCAAATAAATATATAGTTAAAGAAGAATGCTCTGCTCTTGAAAATGGCAGTAAATGGTATGCATCTAAAAGTCAATCTGCATGAACAGTGCGGCGATCTTCCTTATGGTGGAGAAAATCTAAGCAGATACAAATGTGTACCTCTGTCAAACCATCCCAGGAGATACGTTCATGCCATTTTCACACAAAGCAAACACTGTTCCTCTTGGCTATTCTTTCACCTCCAGTCACTTTTGTTTTTAGCATTTCTATCATCATTTTCTTTACACTTGACTTGTGCTGAATTAAATGAGCAATTAGGAACAACAGGAAGCTCACGATGACAAAGAAAGCATTTTGAGGCACATTTCTGGTGAACGTCTCATTTGTGTGGGGAACCACTACTCCTCCAGTTGGTTTTGTTTTAGAGATTAGCCATGCCTACAACTATCAAGGCTATCTTTCTCTTAAAAGATAGAAAAAATCAATGGACATTAGCTTAAGACTGGAGAATGAAATGTAAAGAACAAATTCACA
Source organism: Melanotaenia boesemani (assembly GCF_017639745.1). NCBI lineage: Eukaryota > Metazoa > Chordata > Actinopteri > Atheriniformes > Melanotaeniidae > Melanotaenia > Melanotaenia boesemani. Next base: position 18,473,158 of record NC_055686.1, on the reverse strand, counting down.
GACAGTAATCTAATTTATGATGAAGCAATAATGATCGCAGTGTACCGATACACCCCCCCCCCTCTCATTCTGAAAAACTAGCTGTGTTTACATGGACAACTAATTCATCTATCTGATTTAAATCAGTCTGAAAAACTTTGGAACAGCCTGCCTTTAAATATCAGATCTGTACAGAGCACTGATCATTTAAAATCATTATTAAAAACACCTTTCCTCACTGGCTTTTCCTCCAGCTTCAGCTTGTTCTTTCGGCTTTTAATGTGTCTATGTTCTTATACTGTATGTGTTTATATTACTTTATTGTAATGTATTTTATTATGGTGTGGTTTTACTATTGCATTTTTTTTTTTTTTAGATATATTTGATAATTTTATTGTTGACTTAGGGATTTTATTTGTACAGCACTTTGGTCAACAGAGGCTGTTTTAAAATGTGCATTACAAACAAACTTGACTTGACATGGGCACTAGATAGTGTTCAGTTGTATTTACATGATGGACAGATTTAATACAATCCTAATCCTTTTGACATGCACAATGCCTACTAGTTTGGAAGAAGAAATACTCATAAATCCTTAACTCTTTCCCATTCTGTGTATACATGTATACACGGTTATTTTTTCCTGCATATTCGATTGTGAAAAGGTTTTTACCACCCCTTTCGATATGATTAAAAATTCTTTCCAGTCCAGGCCGATCGGATCAGCTGACATGTTTACAATAATTCCAATTATCCTGATTGAACTTTAGATCGAATCAAAAGTGCTCCATGTAAACATAGCTATTGTCAACATTGTTACAGGAAAGATGTAGTTTTAGTCATCCTTCAATGAAGGTTTCAAAATTACTTCTGAAGTACTTCCGGGATCAAAATGAAACGATTTGCACATTGTACTTTCCATATCTCAGTTCCTCTATGTTTGATCTCAGTTTGTTTCCACTTGCTTAATAAAGAGACTTTAATCTTCCCTTGATCTCCAAAGACAATCCTCTTACAAGCCAAATGCTAAAATCTGCAACTTTTGTTTCTTTCTTTCTTTTGTGTGTGTGTGTATGTGTGTGTATGTGGCTCGATAAAAGAGATTAATGCCTGGCTGTTGTGCTTAGCATACTCACTAACTTTTGGTACCTTTTATTCTGTTTTTGTCTTCACCAGCACCACCAAAGTTTTTAAGAACCCCCAATGACCAAACAGGCGTGCAGGGAGGTGTGGCATCCTTCATCTGCCAAGCCACAGGAGATCCACGGCCGAAGATTGTGTGGAACAAGAAGGGGAAGAAAGTCAGCAACCAGAGATTTGAGGTATTAGGTCTATTGTTCTGATGTAAAATGCTCGACAAAATGGGAATGCTCCAGCACTGCTTTTGGCTCTGCTCACACATAATCCATCGCGCCAAGACCTGCTTGCTTGCTTTTTGTCCTGACTTGCCACCACGCATTAGCAGGCTCAAAGAATCATTCTGGCCAAGGCTTTTAAGCATGCATGAGTATTAATAAGCAAGTATACAAAATATCTTGGGACAAATTTGTAATTTATTAAATGACAAGACAAAAGCAATTGGACAGAAGACAAAAACAACTTGTGGTGTGACCCAGATGCCTATGTTAGCATCACACTACATTAGCCAGTTTCATGCAAAGTGAAAGGGGAAGTAATGCTTTCACTTCGAAATATCCTTTTGCTTTGTGGCAGCTTTATCTGAATGCATGTCCTACCCTGCATATTTTTAGCTGAAGATTTGATTTCTGGTCAGCTTTAATCTGCACTAGAGCTCAATACCCATGAGTAATAACAAATCATTGCAGAGCACTGATAAGATTTCTATTAATTTCTGTGTCAGTCCTCGGGACTATCATCTTGTCACTTCTATCGCTCCTTTTGCTCCAGTTGCCATATTTGTTAGCTCCTACGGAGTAGCAATGGCTTTACATAGTTCAGAGACCCTTTCCTACTACTCTGCCTCTCATGCCCACAGAAATCTAATCTTATCAGGGTTCATCGTGTTTGCATTGCATGTTGTTCTGAATGCTAACACATTAGTTTCCATTCACCCATTGCTTCACAGGGCTCGCTGGCTGCTACAACTCTAATCATTTAATCACGCACTGGCACATCATCTTCTAACAAAAACCCATTTCCTTTCACAAGTCTCTCAAATTTATTTCCAATTTGCTCTTTGGTTTTAAGTAAGAAAGGCTGTTCTTACCATCCCCTGCTGACACATTGAATGCAAACACTGCTGTAGCTTGGCCAATGAAATGTTAAAATGTACTGTTAACCAACAATTGCTCAGATATACTGTGAACTTTAAAATGTTTGTAGGCTTTTGTGGGTTTGTGTGTGTGTGCGCGCATGTGTGTGTGTGGGAGAGAGAAAGAGATGTCAGGTCTATTTTTTTTATTTAAATCTACCTCTATGCTTAAAAGAGATTGAGTTATCACAGATCTTTCTAAAATCAGTGAGTATACGACACGTAGCATGCAACAATAGCTGAATAAGCTACAACAAACACCTTTTTGTGAACATTTATGTGTCGTTCGTCCAAAACAGTCGGTCCTGTCTTTTGTACCACTTCCTCACCTCATGGTACAACTGTCCGTATCCGAGTATCAAGCCACCTTTAACTGTTTGTGCTTGTTTCTGTCCCATTGACACAATCCAGTGTGATGCATTTTCTTCAAGGGATCGAGTGTTAACTTTAAGAGTGGGACACATTCAGGCTTAAATTATAATCTGCAGCCCCATATCTGAGCAAAAAATTTCTGACTAACACCACCTTCCCCATTCTTAAAGTTAGTCAGCCACATTGATTATTTTACTAGTTAAACTATACATGTGATTTAGGTCATTTTCTTAAAGTATTCCCTTCTTGCCACTTAAATGGATTTAATTCTTATGCTTCTTTCAACCAAATATGCTTATTGCCCACATAACACCTATACGCACTCCTAATACTGCACAGATTCTTAAATACCTTCCTTTACATGTACAATAAATATCCACAAATACACGCAAAAGTAAGTAGATTTCACTGTAACACAGGCAGCAGCTATTGTTTCTGTTGTAGGAAGCACATTGTGTCAGTCACCATCAGTGTTGTTGGCCTGTCTTTAACAGTGTTTTATGTTATTTTGTTCATTTTTATTTACTAATTTAGTTTTCTTTTTCCTTTATTCTTTTTTTTTTCTGCTGAAGGTCCCTCACCCATTGTGAAAAAAAATCTCCTTTAACATATCCTGTCTCTCGCACCTGCAGGTGATTGAGTTCGATGACGGCTCTGGTTCAGTGCTAAGAATTCAGCCATTGCGCACGCCCCGAGATGAAGCCATATATGAATGCGTTGCCTCCAACAGTGTTGGAGAGACGAGCGCTACCACCAGACTCACTGTTTTACGTGGTAGGTCTTTCTTAATAATCTTAAAAGAAAATAAATAAATAAATAAAAACACACACATACAGTATACACCTGATATGCAACTCTTTTGCTGCTGCTAACCCAGGTAAGGCTGCACTGATCTGTTTTCTGTCCTGTTGGCTTTGCTTACTTTCTCCCCATCATTTTGCACAATTAGACCTCATTTTAAAGTCTGGTTACGCTCACATTGTATATTCCAACTTGATACAATTGAGACCATTAGCCATTTAGCCAAGTAAGTTTCCGTTTATAAGTGACTTAAGTCATTTGCATACAGATTTCTGACACAATAATTAAGATGCCAGTTAAATTATGCAAATAGCCATCCGTTTCTAGCCTGCGGTGGTTTAATGAAAAAGCTCAGCAATAATTTTCAAATCACTCATTTTTCATCTCTGTACCTCAGCTTTGATATTCATTTGACCGTGTAGAAAATAAAGCAGTATATTATCATGTGATTATCAAGCATACTGCACTATTCCAATTGCAGGTTAGTTCCGTTACTATCTTCCAGCAATCGAGTGTTTAAACGTTGCTCTTCTCTATGCAAACATATGTGAAAATCCAGGCAAGAAAGGTCAAGCTTCCTGTTAGCAGAGGGGACAGACGTCAGATGACAAATATCAAGCTGGACGACAGTGCCTCTTTTATAAAAAGCAATGATCAAAACTTGATCTTGATTACACACAACATTCCTTTCAAAGGCAAATTTGCAGTGGCCCTGCGCTCAAAAGACTGTGTAATATCTCTCTAAAACATGACTTGTTTGGCTGTGAATGGAGAAAATGGCTTCAGAATAAAAAGGCCTTGGGCTGCTTGAATGAGGTGTGCTCTATTATGTTTCACAATTACACAACATGGCAAATGAGTTCCTATTGAGAGGGGTGCTTCCATCCTATAGAAAAAAAGCTGGCTCTGTGAGTCTCTGAAGCCCCCACAACCCCCTCCCTTGCTTCTTATCTTACCAGTGAGGCAACAAAAGGCCCTTTGCACTGTCTCCAGAGGCCGATTGAAAGAGAAAGGTGGCACGTTCACATGCATTTCACTCCTGTTTACTCGGCAGCACACAGTGAGTGTGTGGTAGCGTGTGTTTCCTCTTACTCACATGCAATATTGCGCACAATTCTTTTTACCTTTCACTCTCACTCAGTCTCTATCTCTGTATTTCCCTTTCACTGTCTCCCTAACACACACACACACACACACACACACACACTAACAGATAGCTGAGGGATGGATAGAAGCTGCTCTTCCCAGCTCCACGGCCTAGCATTAGCATGTTTATTACTATTTCCATTTTGCTCTTCTCTCTCTCTCCTTTCCCATCAATGTATTGAGGGTGTATAGAAACCCATCAGGTACAAAAAAAAAAAAAAAAGAAAGAAAATAGAAAAAGGGGAGCAAGCTTCTCTTTTTTTCCCTTTTTTTTCTTTTCTGCTTCAATTCAAATATAAAGTTGTTCTCAATCACGTTGACCTCCATGAAGATGAAATGCTAACATTGTGCAGGATTAAAATTTTAATCTAAAATTTCTCATATAAAAATAGGTTGATTTTACTTGTATCCATCACTACTGACTATGAAATAGCGGGAATTCAATATGAGCTAAGTGTCAGTAATTATATGACCATCTTAGAATAAGAATGAGAAGTAATAACATTATCATAACTGTAACCATAGCTTAAAGGAAATGTGATAATTAGGTAATTTGTCTTTCCTATTTTGGAACCATTTTTATAATGCTGCATAGGAAATTGAGGATTAGTATTAAAAAATTCTGAAAAGAAAAAAAAAAGACCTAATAAACTTGTTGATTATTGTGCTGCATGTAAGCAGACACAGTTGAGGGCATAATACTGTATAAAAAGAGATGCAAGGTTACCTCGAGAATGCATTATGTATTATTTACGAGACTAAAAAGCTTGCTCTTTCCAAAAATATTTCTTACAGTACAATAAATATAGGACTGCTGATCTGCAGTTACATAAACTGCAGTTTGGAAAAATGACAAAAAAAGCAATTGCACATTATTCAAGTTTGGACTCTTGACAATGATAATAAAAAAAATATTTCTTGCCTACTTGGACCATTTCAGTGAATAAATATTAGAGTTGAACAGAAGTTTGTGATGCAGGATTGAAGAAATAGATAAGTAAGCAGATAAAGAGAAGTGCCATTAAACCAGGCCTAATACATATAAAGTGACTGTTCATTTAGTTCATTTAGGCTCCAATGGTCTGTGGAAATGACTGTGAAGCATCTGTTGTGGGAAGCTCGCCACAGGGGGTGATGCCTAATTCCATGAAGGAAAAGCACATCGCTGTAATTGCCATGTTATGAAGAGAGAGGGCTCGAGGTGACAAATCCAAAGTACCAGGGGATATTAGTATTCTGATAGGCCTCCAACTTGATGGGAACCGCCATTAGTAATGAACTTCCAGGCTCAGAGAAGTGATTTGCATGAAAGGCGAACCCTGTAACATAATGATGTTCTGAGTCAAATCTGCTAGGCTACGCCGCGAGGTAGCCTCCTCTTTTTTGTTAACTCTGTTTTGATTAACTAGGAAATGACCCAGCTCATATGTGATTTGTGTCTTTGAATTAAGGTTGTCTTGATTAGCTTGGCAACTGAGAATGGCATACAAGAATTGAAAAATGAAGTCACAGCAGATTTTTGGGCATCATAGCTGCTTATGATCTCATTTCAGTTGGATCTGATCCCGTTCATAAGCTTATTTCTAAAAGATGTTGTATTTATATGTATATGTTTACTCATGCCAACCCTGTAACAACAGTACATTTGACTCTGCACTGTTAGCACAGCTTGAAATCTATTAACAAGGAGTAAAGAAAAGAACCTGAAAATGCAGCCAAAACACCTCTTGGGGTCTAGACTTCCTACTAATAATAGTTTCAGCAGAATGATGTGTGCATTTGAGTGCTGCAGTTCATGATTCAGGCATGATTAAGGATTTATATTGCATCGCCATACTCCCATTATGCTGTCAACAGCCATTTCCTGTGCCTCACACACAAGCTAGCAAACTTATGCAGCTGTGCACAACTTGATAGTAGGAGCAGAAAATGGGAAGCCGCTCTACTGTGACGGAAAAACAGAATGCATCATTTCCATTTGTATGGAATGGTGCAATGGGATGGTCAAAGCTGTGTAGCTTAGACAAGTCCTACTTCGAGTGAAAGAGCTTCTACAGAATCTGTGATTATTTATTGACAATATATGCACTTGAATCATTTTGGGAAAATCAGTTCTGGTTCTTAATAATAAAAAAAAAAAACAATTTATTAATATCCTTAGTGACAGATATAAAGATGTGGAACAACATAAACTGTGTGTATCATTCTGCACAGCAAAAATAAGAAAACTGAGAAGTAACCAGTAATAATCAATAATAATGATTAAATTGCACCTTAATTCTTTAGTACTCAATGTCATATTTTATCTGTCTGCTCCTGCATCTATTGCAACAAGTGCAGTGTGCAAGAAGAACAAAAGCTGGTCTTTATGCTTAAATTGCTTAGGAAGATAGATGCTGCATCAGCTGTTTTAGACTGCCGGAGCAAATGTAGCACTCGGGTAGAAGCAAGTGACCATTGTTAAATTACTGTGTTCGTGATCAGTGGCTTACAAAAAAGGAGACGAAGTAGCCAGCAGCTGCCTTAAACTTCTCTGTGAAAGGCCAGATCCGAGCTGCAGCACGGAACATTATTTTGTCAGAAGAATACATTTTACTCCTGTAAAAACATTGCTGGGGAAAAAAAAAAAAAAAAAAAAAAAAGCTGACTCACTATATGAGGTGTTTGTTTAACTTTTCTGAAGAAATTTCACACAATTGATGCAGGATGGCATAAAGTTAACAGGTTCAGTTAAGTTTGGAATTGTCAACCCCACATAATCATCTTGGAGATATTCCATTATTCCATTTAATGAAGAGAATCTTGCTTGAAAAAGTCAGACTCAAACTAGCGCCTTCTCCTAATTAAGTCTCAAGTCGTTCCATGAACGCAGTTTCAGAGCACCATTCTTGTCTTCAGCAGATCAGATTCTTTTAGAAACAATGAAGATGCAGTTATTTTAATAGATTTTGTTATTATTTTATTATTATCTCTTATTATTTCACTCTTTAGGGAGTCCTGTTTTGATCTGTCAGACATTGAGGCAAGCCTTGTATAAGTTTGGCAGTTATCCTGGTCCGGAGCAGACTTGCTCTCTAGCACTAGTTACCATAGTAACTCAGCCAGGACTTATGTAAGCCATGTCGGTGTGACAAAACTCTCACTTTAATAAGCCAGACTTATCAAAATAAGCAAGGCTTTCCTTTAATCCTGCTCCATGGAATACCACCCTGGTGAAGCTTCTTCTACTCAGTTCACTTCCTCAGCTATATTTGTCTTGTTCTTCAGTATTTGCACCATTTTTCAGATTTTCTGTTTATCTTTGTCTCTCTTTAGCATGCAGGGGAATTTAGTGATGGTGTGAAAACGACTTCCCTGACAGACAGTCTATTATCATCTTGTCCATTAGATGTATCACAAAAAGATCTACAGAGAGAGTTATTGCTTGGGATCTGGCCAATACCGCCTTGATGCTTCTCCCCCTAATTCCCAACTTCACTTTCTCATATGTCACAAAAATTGAGCAGATAATGACAAGTTATTCATTACTGTAATTAAAAAGATAAGTTAACTGTCCTCAGAAAAATTGATCTTTTCTTAGGGAAAAGAAAAAAATATCCTCCACAAAAACTCTATGACTAACAGCGCTGTTAATCATTAGAGCCAATCAGTATCTACATAGATGCAGGATGATTCAAAACAAAACCACTGCTAGCAAGATGGATGTTGGACTTAACAGTCTGCATAGTGTGCAAAAACATCTGCTGGGCTTATCAGGCATTTATACTGCACTCTGACCAAGATAGATAACTACACATGTTGTGGCTCTGTGCTCATTTGAATAAAAGTAAACACATTATCCAAAATTAATAATTATTGATTCTGACAAATGACACGTATATTTACTCATTCTTGCCATCCATGTATTTTATTCTCCTCCTCAGTGATCTTGCAGTGCCAGGCAATGTAATAACATAAGTCATTTCTTAGTGGCAATAGTTTTTCATGTGAAATAAGATTGTATATTAAAAACTGACTTTGGTGGTCAAAGACTTAAAATTTAAAGTGTTTCATCTTGTGGAGTGGAAGAAAAATGAAAAAAAGCAGTGTGTTGTATTTAAGTGTACAAGCCATAATGAAATCACATAGCTTAAATTCAGCTTAAATTTAGTTGCCCTAATAAATGGACATGATTATCAGCTTTAACTTGCTTACATATTTCCACGTTATGCCATTTTCCACCTACTGGGAAGCTCAGATAGGCATCATTATCCAACCTGATCACTAAGACTTAAAAAGCTTCCCAGATAACATGACACATGCAAAATAACTACCACCAGAAAGTCTCCATTTTAACCCATAGTATAATTAATTTCAAACCTTAACAGAATAGTTTTGCTGGCTAGACCAAAACAATCAGACTAAAAATTGATATAATAATCTGAAACTAAAACTATAGTATGTTTGGCTACTAATCTCTTTGCAAGTCTTAGAGGAGCACCTCTTAGCTACAATCACAGGAGTGATAAGTCACAACGTCCATTTAAAGGGCTGACATTATTCAAAACAGGATCTCACTGTGACAGTGCTTCTAATTAATGTTAATGTTTGCATACTGATATCTTTCCATGTTAGCATGTTAGCCTTTGCTACATCTTTGCTGCATTTAGAACATTTTATTAATGATTCAAATTAGATGTGATGATTGTTTTTTTCAACTTATCAAGCTATTATCTGAATGTGTATACAGCTAATGGCACATTCTCTGTCAACCGAGCATGATTAATTAATGATGGATACACTAAAACTGTAGAAACGAGATACTTAATGGTGGACCACAGTAACTTAAGTCGCAGAAAATTATTTCATACAACAGAATTTATCAAACCACAACACGACTCACCCAATAGGAATTTCCTTAAAGTAAAGGGCTCAGTCAGAATCAGTGCACATTACGGTAGAACATCTTACATTTTCATTGAGGAATATTTTATATACAAGGCAAGCAGAAACACAGTCATAAAACAAGGAGTGTGTGAGTCTGAACCAGGTAGTCAAGGGGTGCTAATATTAGGAGCTTTGATCTTAGCTGCACTCAAAAGTAATTTTCTACTAGATTAACTGGATACTGCAGGGTCATCCTTAATGCATGTAACGATCTTGAGAAACTTCTCAAGCTATGTAAGGGTGCTTGCTAATTAGAACCAAACAACTTTGGAGAATAAGGATGTAGCAAGAAGGGCCTGAGTAGTTGTCTATACATCATTATACTCAGCACAGTTAAGTACAGGGCAAGGGAAATATAGAGAAAGGAAGACAGTTTTACATGTTCTTATTGTGCATTTCATCAGCTTAAAACCTACTTACTAAATCTCTACACAAGTGACCAAAAAAAGCTGCTTTTATATTCAAACATCATCAACCAAAGCCTGGTGCAGGACCTACCGTCCCCCACAGTCACTTTTGGTTGGGAATGTCTGTCTGCTTACGTTTAAAAGTCTAACATTACCCCATTTTCCATTATGGCTCTTTAAAAGCCAAAAGGTCCTCTCTGCAGGATGTTTGCAAGCATGAATAATCTCCCATGCTGCCTTCTCCTGTAGCATGCTTTTAGATTTATAAATTATTGAAATTGCTGGTGCTAGGTTTTTCCTTTCTCAGAAAGAAGTCAGCTCATATGAAGTTGGTTTCCTCAGACATTTGTACCGCACATCAGAATATTCGTCTTAGTTTGATGATAGCGTGTTCAAATGAAGTAGACCTGAGCCGTGAATCATAAAGATATCTGGCACTGTCATGCACAAAGTTCTAAAGTGATTAAATTTCAGAGGATTTTGTGCAGATACTCTGACAGCTGATGAGATGACATTTTGCTTGTAAAGTAATATCGTAACAGACACAAAAACTCTCACACGGTGAATTTTTGGCCAGTTTCCATATACAGACTCGTGTTTATTTCTGCATAAAACATATTGAAAATGCTTGTTGGACCAAACTAGCCCATCTACTTCTAAATGTATAGTACATGAAGGTTAATGAAGCAACTGTGTGTCTCACAGTTTTGCCTTCTGTCTTTTTTTTCCTGCCCGGTAGGAAGATTCCCATATTGCTGATGCTCTCTCAAGCCCCTGCTGGCTCCAGCTTCTGGTCTTGGTCTTTATAGACCACCCTGTTCAGACTGGAAGATATAAAAAAAAGTACAACCTAAATAATTAAATTTGATTTCATGATCAATGTTGACATTTGAACATATACTTCATAAAACTTTGAAAGATCAAGCATCATATTGTCATCCCAAGTGGGCGCTGAGAGGATAAATATACAATGAGTAAGCTTTAAACATGAAAATAGAACAGATGTCTGGCAGTATATGCTTCAAAGTGACAGGAGTGATGGTGAGGATGGAGGCGTCTCTAAGGAGATGGTAGTGCGTGGTTGTTTATATATTCCTTTCCACGTCCCCTTTATTTGTAAATGTTTAATGCACCCAAGAGGATCATAGAAGGCTGATGGACTGTTAAGAAAAGGCTAAAATGAAAAACAAGAAGAAGAAGAGATAGATTACAGAGGCATTTTGTGAAGTTGAGAGACATTAAGTGACACCCATTTTAGCCTTGTCTTTGGCAAATAGCTGAAAGCAATGAAACAGAGTTGGGCTTCCTCTGTTGAATATTACTGATAAGAACATGCTGATGGCGAATGAGATGACAAGTGCCAGAGTTTTTTTTTTTTCTTTTTCTTTTTTTTTTTTTTTTTTCTTCCCAAACTAAATAAATGGGGCTCTGTTTTATGAAGTAAATGGAATCATTGCTCAGGGTAACAACCAGTAAATGGAATATGCAAAGTGAAATGCTGAAGAGGGGGTGGGGGCAGGGGTAGATGCAAGACAGGAGGGAAAAAATGGAGGCAGACAAGGAAAGATTGAGGGAGCCTTGAATATACAGCAACTTCAAAGTCTCAGATGAACTGGATAAGACAGTCACACTGTGGAAGACAGGATTGTAGGTAGGGGAGGTCTTGAAATCTCCCTTTCTACCTTTGCCCCAGGTGATCTTTACTCAGAACGGTACATCTGGCTGAGCTGATGTGTAGTCTGTAAAGCAGGGGGAGGAAGGGGGGCATCTGAGCGTAAATGGAGCTTTGTGCCTGACTTCCTGCTTGCCTTGCTGCTTGCCCAGCCAGGCCTGTAGAGAAAGGCCCTCTCTCCGCCCTTCTTGCTTCATCTCCCCTTTTCATCTCCCTCTTTACCCATCCATTTTAGTACCAACCCTACAGGGCATCCCGACACTAACACTCCCTCTTTGCTTTCATTCTCTTCCCCCACTCCCTTCACTTATGTTGTAAATGGAGGAATATCACAGCTAATCCGTCATATTTATGAATGACATGAAGCCTACGGAGAGTTGGGGCATCTTGCCAGAAGTGGCGTACATCTCTGTTGCATGCCCTCCGCTTGGCTGATCCAATCTGCCCCAGGAGCGTTGGCAATAAAAAAAAAATGTCCATAGGGGATGGCATGCTTGGAGGAACGCTGGACCAGGTCATTTTAAGGGTTTTTAAAAGCAAATCAAAAAACCGTTTCACCAAATTATGTACAAATTCTAACTAAAATTCAGCTAAATGCTTTTCTGCAGTGTGCACTCCAAAAACTCCAAAAGTTGAAGACTTTTCATTCAAAGAATGGAGACTCAAAAGCATCAAAAGCATGTCAATAATATGGGCACTCACTGATAAGAAATACAGAAAAGTGCTCATATAAATTTTGTTTGCTGTATTGGGGTATAAAAAAAGTGTTTTTCCTGTTTTTTTCCCCCCCTTAGCACCATTTACAAATGACATTTCTTTTTTTTTTTATCTTGGGCCACAATATGTACAATTAAGAGTTTTATAACTACTTCTTCAATGTCATTCAACACAAGCTGAGATTGTTCATCTGTGAAGGTTTTTCTGGAGGAAAAAAAGCCCTATGATTAATAAGATTGATTTTACAATGGTTCGTTCATAATCTCAGGCATTAGGTGAGAGATTTTAATGACAAATAAGCAGCATTCAATTAATTAGACAATCTCAAAGGGGATTTATGGAAGAAACAATCAGTGCGGGGCAAAGGGGGAAAGGATGCCATTTTTCACCCAGACAGACTGCTATGAACCTTTGGATCGGAAAGCTTTCTGTGCCTTCACCTTACTCCTCCTATATTTCCTTCAAACATTCATCATCACAAGAGTTTTAAAGAACACTGGATAGTATTTCACAGCCTCTTCTGACTTCTCCTCTAAAGGCAGTAAGAGTAAAATCAAATTTTAGTGGGTTGTCAATGGTCCCTAGCTGTTTGCCCTCAGGTTTTAAGCAGTTTTCTTAAAGAAACTATAATGGTTCAACAAATTACTACACAACCTTTCGGAGGTGCTGACCCAGAAAGACTTAATGCCACTACATATCAGACTGGGAATGTTTCTCTAAAAACTCTATTACAGTAAATTGAAATTAGCAGAATGAGCCAGCAGTGACGCATTCACAGTAATATTCATTCTTGTGTTCTCTACCTGTAGTATGAACTAATAAGCTAAACTTAAGCATATTTTCTTCAGCGCAGCTAGGCTTTTGCTGCTGGTTCTCTTGAAATATGCTATTTTTTGCACAAAACACATTATAGAGAAGCAAACGAATGCTCTAATTTCCGCAAGCCATACTGTGGTCATGGTTACTGTTTTTCAGTCTGCAAACTCACTCTACATTGTTTTCTTTTCTTTCGGTTAATCTCTCGACATAAAGCTGTTAAACACATTTACAGATATAAATACATTAGAGGGCCCACTGACCACAAATGCAGTTTTTAAATTATTAGCTGATTGATTTTAGAATCATTACTAAAACATAGATATTCATTTATAAGATAAATGTATCATGAGAAGTCACCGGCATACATATTATTAAGTCTGACCTGCAGGTCCTGTAGAGACACATCTGTAAACCTAGACTGGGGAGCAGTTATGTTAAACTACTTATTTTCTCAAATAAGCTTTTGAAAAGTGGGCTCAGACATAATAATTGGGATGTGCTCTCACTTTTGAGCTCCTCGGAAATCTTGTCTAGTCTGGGCAATCATAAAAACCACATCAGTCCAAATGCATGCCACATTTCAAAACAGTTCGAAAGTTGACACAGAGTTCAGCTCATTTATCCTGTAAAAACAATGCAAGAGGGTCAGTTTCAGATTTATTCCCCATCACACACCAGCAGAAAGAAGCGCTAAGCATTTTGTTATCCATTATTGGATTACTTAAGCAATATCTACCCTGTGCAGGTGCCAGGAGGCATGTTGGGGAAATCTGGCTCAAAGGAACCTCTCGGGTAAAACCTAATCTTATTTAGACTGGACAACATATGTGCCAAACAGCACTGGGATGTATCTATGAGATAAATACAGGCTTTGGATTCTCTGAGGGCATTAAGGAAAGTTTTAAGCATCCCAGTTCCTCTTCTTTCATTTCTCTGAGCAGTATGTTTATACTCTGCATTCTTATGTGACTTGTTGCCTTCTAAATTGATGTCTTTACCCACCACTGATGAATGCTACTTTATGCTGTTAATGTCAAGGGTCATCCCACTCACTTGCATCTTGACTATTCCAAGTATTCCACCCAAGGCAGGGCCAGGACATTTGCTGATGAAAATGTCTAGGCATGTTTGGAGTAGTATTTTTCAAAAACTTTACCGGATCTATAGCCTCTGTTTACTGTGTTGTCCTGAGGCCTTTCTTATGCAAAGAAATGAAATTCCTATATGGATTCCACATACATAATTCCACATAATTATGAAGGAAATTGTCAAAACCTCAAAATGCTGCTGCAAAGCCATTTGAAAAAAGAAAAATTAATGAACCAAAAATGAATGTCCCAAGTCTCCTCTGCAAACGTTTATTGAAAGAATGATGGATGGAGTGTTGTGTGTAAAGTGCAGCTCTGAGACTGTTACACCAAGCTGCAGGTAGCTGATAAAGACTGGGCATAGATTTAAAACATGCCAATCATTAGGTGCTAAACTGTAAAAAGTACACTTTTTTTTAAACCACAGCACAAACTGGACATTGTAAATAGAGCAAGGAAATCAATGATGATGTTGGCAATGGTTGTGAAACACAGTGTAGAAAGGAGGAAAAATAGAACAGATGCCGTCATGGAACTGGCGAAAAATGGAATCGCTGCTTTGCTTTGTTAATCAAGAGCTCTTACGTTTGGTTGAGTAATTTTGTTTGTGTCAAAACAAAAGCATAATTAACATTTCCCTCCATGCCAATGGGAAAAAAAAAGAATATGTCAGTGGAACAGGAGCTGAACAGAGTGTTTTGTTGGAGAGTACAGGTCATCTCCGAACAGATGTATTAACGAGGCTTGCAAAAAAAAAAAAAAAAACAAACAAAAAGAACAAAAAAAAAAGCAAAAACAAAACTGCAAACAAATTATCCTGGCCATTGCTTCTCTATTTACATAATCTAAATCAGCAGCCTCATTTTGGAAACACAAAATATTAAAATACAAAACTGTGTCTCAAAATGTCAGTGTTTTTGAGGACACTGAACACCATCTGTGCAACGAAAGAGGGACACTGACTGAAATGTAGTCACCAATTCCAGTTTACTGCCATGAAAACTCGCAAACCTTCACATATTTCACACACTCCCTTAAATTGTAAACATGGTCTTCTTTTCTTTCTTTCTTTCTTTTTTTGTTTTATATAACTTCCAACCAGTTTATAAAACTTTGAGCAGAGACACACTCATGCATTGGCAAAGCAAGAAAAAATCCATCTTAAATAATGTTCTTGTATTCTGTAAGGGAACTATATGATTAACTTGATAAGCACTCTGATCTCCATTCTCACTTATTTTAGATTCTTGAGCATGAAAAGAGTTTTTAATCAGTGTCCCTCAATTTCAAATTACATGCTATGGTGTAGTGGGAAAAATGTGTTTGGTTCAAGCGGCGGGAAAAAAATAAGCAGTGCTGTCATACTTCAAGGGGAAGATTTGTGTTTTCTATTTTTTTTTCTTTTTTGTGAGTGTTGTTTCTCCTGGTGGTTCTCAAATGAGGCGGTCATGAAAAAAAATGCTAATTTCAGATAGAACAAAAATTACATTTAGTACAAAGTAAAAATCAGCTCAAAACATCAGTGTCACACTTGGCGTCTGGGCTACATTGCTCAATATCCAGCATCTTGGGCTATAAGGCAGGGCATTTAAACAACATCACGTCTCAACACACATTTTTCTTCTCCATGCCACAGCAAGTGACCTGTGACAGCCTCTTTGAAGAGATTGTATCCACTCAAATAGGTCCAACAAATATATCTTATTATGGCCGGCGGGGATTTTCCCTGAAGAATAACTTCAACCACAGGGTGAAAAGTCTTGTTCCGCTTGGTGAGAAAAAGGTCGGACCAAATCCAATCCTTGTGCAGCAACTACAGAACTAAAGCCAGAATGTGACCAGAAAGGTTTATGTTTTCATGGTTTCACTTGGAAGCCAATCTTTTGGTGCAACAAAGTCTTTTATTGGGTTATTCTTGGAGCCTAATTTGTTTTCAGTGTCATAAAAGATCACCCATAGCTCACAAAATCGATGTGACTTAATATATGCACTTCATTTCCTGACTATTATATTGGCCCATGCTACATCCTTTAAAAGAATGTCTTTATCCCTAGAATATGTTAAGACATCCCCACAGTCTCTTGTATAAATATTAATAGTTTTGATATAGACTGTCCAGTCTGTTCCACTTTATGCACATAGCAGAGAGTTAATATCTGGTAACACTAACTCACTGCAAACCAAATAAAAAAACTGACAGAGACATGCTCATATTTCTGGGGACTCTGTAAAGGTGCAAAGCAGGAGAGAGAAATAGGCTCTGAATCCTGATGTCTGGACACAGTGTCAAACAGCTGTCAATTTACATATACAGAGTGTAAGTTGTGTTGAACACAAGCAGGCACTGTGTGTCTGGCTACCCTGTCTTTCTAATGAAACCACTCCATGTATGTAAGCACATTAGCTTTGTAATGCTTTTTAAACATCAAGCTCGAGTCATATTAAGTGCAGCAGAAACGAAACACAGCACTAACTAAGCAAAGATGTAAATAGAAACTTATTACTGCTGAATGCATTCATATTTTGAGACTCTATTAAGCTTTCATTTTTCAAAATAAGATTATTTAAAGAAGGATACTGTTTGATTTAGTTATTCCACTTGCTAGACCACAGTAGGTTTCAAGCCTACTTTGAACGGACTCTGCATTGGTGACAGCTGCATTATGACGGCAAATTGTGCAGAATTTACTGGTGCACTGAAACAACATTTTGTAATCTGAAGTGGCCACCGTTGTCATACAAGGGAAATGTGATTTCACTTATGCTCGTATTTTGTGCGAGTGATCAATAGATATAATCTGCTAATGGGGTGAGTTTATGTCCGACGGCCTTATGTCTTCAAGAAAAATCTGCTCACTGAGGTAGTTTTTGAGCCAATGTCCTTTTTATACTCATCCAGTACTTGGCACCACACACTCATATGGCCTGATAGCCTGGCAGTGGCTAATGTGTGCAAATTGTCATTGGGAGTCTTTTTATATCAAGCACCAGTGCTCAGCACTTCTTTAGAAGGTGACTTCAGCATTTCTTTCCCTTCCATCTCATTTAGTGTGTAGATCCATTGTTGAATATACAGTATGGGTCTGTAAAGCAGGAAGTGCCCTTGTCTTAGTCTGTCCTTGAGTTTGCAGTCCTCAGCGAGGTATAGTAAAGAAGCAAGGAAAATATGTAAAAACTTTTCATTTTTCTTTTCGAATTAATCTCACCTTTCAAGTATGACTTTCATATGCTATACAGGGTAACTGCGCTATATGTTAAGGACAGTTTGAATATCAACCCAGGTTTCCCTGCAGGGGTGGGTTTTTAGTGCCCTTTAAAAAGGTTTTAACTAAAGCCAAAGAAAAACAGTTAACAGCTAAATAACCATTTTTGCACAGACACGAAATTACAGTAAATCATATCCTTGTTAGAGAGCAGTTTTCTAGAAAAACATATAAAACTAAATATTTATTATATAACCAGCTCTCACAGGAAAATGCATGTATTTCAGTCATACACAGACTTACTGCCTTTTCTGATCACAGTACATGTTTACCATCATACCCAGTCACCCTTGCAAGCTAATGGGAAAAAAAATAAATAACTGAAAGCAAACTAAACTTCTTTTTCAATTTCCCACTTTTATTACATAGCGGCTCAGAGCTCTTGAAGTGGTCTTAATGAAGCAGCTCCTTGGTGGCAATTTATGCAAGTACCAAACCGACCTTATGATTGTTAGTGAAAATACAAACAGCTCATGGGAAAAACATCTAGCCACTTGATTAATTATTTCAATCTTTACTTTTTAAGGCTTTGTCAATAATCCAAGTTCTCGAAAAATGTATATGTGTGATTAAATAGTGATTAATCTGATTTCATTTGGGTCTCTTGAGCTTGGCCTTGTAAGGACAATGCTGAAGCAGCTCTGTTGACGTGAGTTGTTAATCACAGCACGAGCTACCAGATGTGTTCAATTTCCCCTCCCTTTATTTATTGTCACAATGGTAATTCACTTCACTGTGAAATAAATGAAGGTACAGCTGAGAGCTGCAAGCAGCCAGAGAACATTGAAATACTTATGTTTATTTTATCTAAATCACAAAGTCTTTGTGAGAAAAGTTTCTAGATACCATACTGCTGATGTCAAGACTTTATAGTAATTCTCGATGAGCATGAGCTTTCAAGGCAGCTGTGAATTGCATTTCTGGCTAAGTAACAATGCATCCAAAAGGCCAGAAACCCATGTAACAGATCATTAATTTTAAATGCACTGCCTGGAGTCATATCAGCTGCCTGCACTGAAATTACAGGCTAGCTTCATGTAACACTTACTCATTCTAAAGGAAGGCAAAGGTGGGTTTGGAAAGTGTCTTTTTGTTCATTTGACTGAACCACAATTTTACATGTTTTTTCACAATCTGGAAAACATCTCAGCTGTAAATAAGGGATAATTACTGACTTCTTGTTTTTAAAACTAGGCTTGACAACTGAGGCTCCACCATGTGGCTTTTTAAATATATTTGGTCCGATACGTTATCTTTTCTCCAAAGAGCTGGATAACCAGAGACATTACACACTGCAGCATGAGAGGTCTGAAAGGACAGCTAAATTATGATCACATTTTCACAAGACCTGCTTTTTAGTTCGCATGGATTGTCACATCCAATTACTATATTCAACATGCATCTATGCTCGTAGGCTTGCTTCTGGCTATTGTATTTGATCAGGTCTACTTTTGACTCACTGTGGAATCAACTAATTGTCTGTTCGACCTTGGACAGGCTGGAGGGAGCTTGGACCAGAGCTACCTTGTACAATTAATTCATTTTCCCCTCCTCCCTGTCTCTCTTTATTTGAATGAACAGTACAGTTTCTAACATTAAACTTTATTCCTTGGTAGTTGGGAACATTGTTTTTTTTTTACTCTTTTTTCCTGATTGTTTTTTTTTTAAATAAATGTGTGGATTTAAGGTAGAAAACTTTAGTAGACGTCAACGTTTTTGAGTATTTCTGCAGTCCTTAAAGGCAAAAGGTTAAGAAATTCCAAGATGTGTCAGTGATATCAATGATTACATTCTCTTTTGAGTAAATATTGGACATCTTTGTTTTGACTCTGTTAAAAGATTACATATTTAATATCATTGCATTGCAGCAAAGCCCCTAATAACCCTTACCCTAACCCCTTAATAACTACTGACTGCCTCATTATATGTCATTGTGCTAATTTAAGAAGAAAAAAACACTGTAGACATATATGCTTGCACTTAAATGAATCGTGGCATATAAATTTTTTCCAAAAATTTGTCCTGTTCTCCAGTTCAACTTTCCAGCATATCGTTGACGTGAATTAAATGTGGAAACTATGTAACTAAGGGCAATTGCCTAAGTGATTGTTGCTGTTATAAGCAGCCATTTTATGCCAACAACAAGCAAACACAACACTTAACACCTACAAACTTTTAACAAGCACAAAGTTGGAGCATATCTCATTATGGTAATGGACATGAAACACATAATAAACAACATATATATTGTTCATGATGTGAAGGACTTGCAGTGGTGGACATTAAGGATGGATGGACTATGATATCTTGTATAACTAACTGCACATGGCAGCCAAGAAAATGACCATCTTTAAATGGCAGTGTAGGCTGTATAGAGGATTAGAAGTAATTAAGTGAATTAAAACCGCTAAGAAGGAATGCTGCTGAGACAGGCCATTTTCAAATGCTCAAACAATACCTGTCTATGACACATTAGTTCAGGCAGGGACACAGAGTTGCATTGAAAAGTTTTCTAGTTCAGTCTGAAGTCACTTATTTGTAATGCAGTTCCATTTCTGAGAAGATTTATCCATGGAGGTGGTTTTTCATGCCAGATACCCAAAGGCACTGTTGGAAAGCAGCCATGTTTGTCATTGTGCAGTGTGCAGGCTATGGCATCTCAAAGTTGTTTCCAAATTGATGACGCCTCATGAAAATTTAATGAAGAAATAGTTTCCAAAAAGGTGGTGTTTGCAAAAGCAAGGAAAGACATTAATTAGCTATATCACAGCAGGAAAAGGACGACTTTAAGGTGCACATAAACCTTGTTGGAACTTGGAAGAAGCGGGTCTTGTTTTGCAGGTCTGGACTTGGCTAACACTACAGAGAGTCTGGCAATTTGCAAATGGGGATATTACATGGTATAGAATATTCCAGTCTGCAGCTTCCCAGAAATCCTCACTTGCTGCAAGCCTAAAATACTTCCTCTTCAGAGTAGTGAGCTTCAGGCAAAGCTGCTTAAGGCTTTGTGTTTTTTTTTTTTTTTTTCTTTTCTTTCTTTTGCTAAATAAACATTTGGAGCAAAGCGAAATGTGAGTTATCTTCTGTCACATCTAAAATAACAGTAAGTCGTAGCCTGCCCTTGTTCCGTCAGAAAATTTAGACAAAGGCATGAACAAAACAGCTTAGACAACAGTGCAAAGCCACCTGCTATCATCAAAGAACATCAAAACTCCACCTTTCCTGAATGGATGTATAGCCATGGTGGCTGCTTCCCTTGTTTTCCATCACCACAAAAAGAGTTTGACATTTTAGAAAATGTATTTATGTGCTTTTTTTTTTTTTTTTTTTTTTTGCCCAATGTTAGATGTAAAGGGGTATCGTAGAATTACCACTAGAAGAGGTTTAGCTGTAAAGAGAGTGTAAGCAAGGGTAGTTCGACTGTCATCTGTCAAGCGCACCAGTTAGCAAATAATCTTCTCATTTATTTAGTTCTTTTTCTTTTTTTTTCTTTCATTTAAAATAGTTTTGAGCTTCCATTGTTCAAGCTAAGCTAAACAACAGTAGAACTGAGGTTTACTTTCTTTAACACCTGCAGTGGTTAAATTCAACTGTAAGTGCTGCACTAGACTATAATGTTAAAGCATGTGTACTTTATAATTTTGGTTTTATGCCATTTTTAACTTCCTTTCCACCCCATATTGTAGGCATGAAATCTCCTTCTTTATTATTTGTGTAACAAATCAAATAAGGGGAAATTATGTACACTACCGTTCAAAAGTTTGGGGTCACTTCCCTATTGAATCCCATGGCAAAGTGACCCCAAACTTTTGAACAGTAGTGTATGTAAATACTATTAAAATTGAAACTAGTGGTTAGCAACTTTTTGGGTATTTAATACTAAAGTATTTTTAGTTAGTTTAGTTAGAATTGTTAGCAGCTGTCTACCAAATAGAGACATTTTCTCTTCATTTCAATGGAAGTTCAAATGACCAAATATCTTTCTAAACTTTTAATTGAAATGACATTTCCTGAAGTGAGTGTGTCTGTCTATCTATCTATCGATCTATCGATCTATCTGTCTATCTATCTATCGATCTATCGATCTATCTGTCTATCTATCTATCGATCTATCGATCTATCTGTCTATCTATCTATCTATCTATCTATCTATCTATATATCTATATATCTATCTATTGATAGATCGATAGATATATAGATATATATATATATATATATATATATATATATATATGTATAGATAGATATATTAGTCCATCCTTCATCACTTTTTGTATGTCCCAGCCAATCGCAATCCTGTAAGGAAAAATACTACACAAGTTTTCCCTTAGAACGTCAGCATTCCTGTTCTGTCTCTTGTGCTGTCTTCAGTCCGCATATCTCTGCATTTTTCTCTTAATGTCCTCGGGCTTTCCCTCTTCACTAGCACAAGCTTTAATAAGTAACGCTGACATGTTCAGTCTGACGTCTGCCACAATATCTCCCACCTGTTTCCAGAGGACCAGCTGCCCCCTGGTTTCCCCACCATAGACATGGGCCCACAGTTGAAAGTGGTGGAGCGAACACGCACTGCCACCATGCTCTGTGCTGCCAGCGGCAACCCTGACCCAGACATCTCCTGGTTCAAAGACTTTCTTCCTGTCAACACCACCAACAACAATGGACGCATTAAACAGCTCAGATCAGGTAGGTTTCCTCTGCCAAAAACACAATTATAAAGCAGGGTTTCTTCTTTCTTGTTTTCTTCTATCTGATCTGCTCCCCTGTTGAATCCTCTGTTCTTTCATCCTCTACTTCCTCCCATGATTTAACTTCTCATTTGGCTTTTTATTTTATAGGTAATGGCATTGTTTCTACTATTTCCTGTTCTCTACTCTATGTATGCCCCTCTGTGTGTCGTCTGTACAGTATGTGTTTCCCTTTGTCTTCCAGTGTTGTCATGGGCTGTTGGGATTGTTGCTGTGTTTGCTGGCTTCCACCCTAACTTCTACCATCATTGCTCACTGCTGTGACTATTTACAATGAATTATTTTTGCCGTTTTGAGTTCATTTACTTTCCACTGCATTGGTGCAAAATTTTTTAACCACCATTTTCTTCATTTCTTCTGTCTTTTTATTTTATAACAGTTATTATTCAACATTCAACTTCATTCAGAACCGACTAAGGAGTGTACATGCTTTTAAAATAGGATCCAGGAAAGCAAATGAATCAATGTGCTTATGCATTTTTCTGAAAATATTTTTTTAAAAAGCATTTTAAGGTTAAACAAAAAAAAGGAAAGAAAAAAATATTTTTATTGTAGGCACTAATCAGCCACCTTAGTGCATAAAATGTCAGAAATCTTACACCTCCCTCTTAATTCTTTGAATTTGCAGTCCCTGCTTTAATGTTTTGATGCCAAATTTGTTTTTATTTGTATTTGATACACCCTAATAAGCCCTTACACCCCAGTTTCCCCAGTTTGATTTTGATATTTCATTAGAGAAATTCTTCTATTTTCCAAAAATTCTATTATAGCTAACAGCGCTATGTGCCAGCTGACAACACAATAGCATAACAACTTAGATTTCAGTCTTGTCTGTTTGACCACCTGTCTTCACAGATTTCACAGCTGTCCTTTGTTAAATCATCATGTTAACCTTACTTCCTTGCTGGTTTGTTTTCAGTAGAACTGTGTCAAATTAACCCTTATTTCTAACCTGAGACTTTGATTCACGTAGAGTTGCTAAATCATTAACAAAACCTTGTTAACTAAAATTACTTAAAGAATATAATCATATTCTTATGCTGTCTTTCTTCTCTCTATATTTTTAAATCTACAGAATCCTTTGGTAAGTGCTTAGCTCTAAAGCACACATCACCCCACTAATTTCCATGTTCCTACAATAATTAAAATGCATGGCATGCATTTTACTAACAGATAGTTTAGTTTCAGGGCTACAACTATAGATGCACACACTCTTCCCTCACTTCCACAGTGTTCAAGTGTCCTACCACTATATCATCACCTTATCTAGAGATTATGATCACTAAACCTTAGTTTAATTCTGTCATATACTGACCCGAGTAATGATCTGTCCTCACATGTTTGTTCCTCACTACTTATCCACCACTTACTCACTTAATTTTTTAAACATCAGCACCTTAGGTATTGGAAGTTCAAGAGCTTTAGGGAGGTGACCAGCTCTGCTTAGTTCAGATGAAGATCTTTTGTCAGTCCTATACACAGTCCTGAAAGTCTTTCCCCTTCAGTAGATGGTCCTCAGAAGGCATTGCCACTTCCAAAATGGCACCTCCCTCTTGGTACATCAATGTACAAGTTCTTCTCTCTGACCTATGCTTTTTCTATGATTCTATGAATCCTGTCTCTCTTTGCCAGTAGAGTACAGAAAAGTTCTTACTCTCTTTCTCTTTCCTTTCTCTGTCCTGTAGTACCTTTATTTACATACCCTGTTAAATCTAATTTGATTCTTCTTCCAAAGCCCCCAGCCTCTATCTACTCGTACTAATGCTTCTTCTTTCTAATCTTATTTGCATTCATATTATCCACCCAGGTGGTACACCAATAAGAGGTAAGAGTGCTGAACTGACGTTCACAGAATGAAAATAATACTAATTCATTCTTGCTGTCAACCCATCCATTCACCTGAATCACCTCCATTCTTGTCCTGTTTACCAAGACCAGAAACCATTACGTTCACATGGACCATATTTCTTCTTTGTCCTGTTTTGTTGACTAAATTAGTGTTTCATCATTTGTCTACGCTTTATTTACTCCTTTGTATTCTTGTTTCAAAGCCCGTTTAGCTCAGTTGTGATATGCTTGCCTTGGCTCAAATAAGCATATCCAATGACAATTTTTTTTCCCAAACTATATTTTTACGTTCATTTTTGTTTTCTTTTTGGCCATAGCGAATCATGTGTCCCTCTTTTTGTCCAACTAAAACAACCAAGCATTTTTTCCCCCTTAGCTGTTCTTGTTCAGCACTAAAAATATGCACAGATGCTGTGGAATCACGCAGGCATGCTGAAGACAACATTGCTCTCCTCTGCTTTTTTCTCCCAAAGAATTCTTTCTATCTTTGCAAACTATTTTTTCCATTTCTTCTATTTGCTTTCCTCTCCTGTACCTCTACAAAAAAAAAAGCCCAAACAACCACTTTTTTGATAAAGTTTCTACGGTGCTTTTTTTCCCCCCTCTTTCACCTATTTTTCTTACTTTTCTTGGGTTTGGAGGCTATTTTACTTTTTGACTTTTTTTTTTTTCTTCAGGGTTTGGGAAAGGCAAACAGTAGAGTCTGGCGAGGACCTGATTGGCTCATTTTTGCCGTGTGACATGGAGCTGGAGAGTTGTTGATGCATAAAGCCATTTTTCTCTGGGTCATGTGACACCACACTGCTGATCCCATTAGTGGATTTTTATGGGTGTCTTTTGTGGCTTTCACAAGCTAAAGCAGTGGTTGGTTGCATTCTTGTTGGCTCAGGCCGATATTTTGAATTTTGTCTTCTAATACAATTGCATTTTATTTTTCAGCTAAGGGTTGTCAGAAGGTTGTAAGTTGTGTCGACATACATTTCTTGATAAGATTTGCATGTCAAAACTTTTGTTACAGAGGGTTATATGTTGGTTTTGCCTTACATAATACTTCAATTACATTTTTTCCAGATATCTGAGCAGCATTTTTCAAATTTTTTCTATGCGCTGCATTTTTTTTGAAAGTTGCTTCACCCAGGTGAAGTCCCAAATTAATCCCTAGGCTGAATATTACAACTGATCTGTGATTGAATATACTAAAAAAAAAAAAAAAAAAAAAAAAAACATACCTAAATTTCTTTCTTTCAATTGTCCTCCCTTGTTATGCTGCTTTCTTATACTGTAAACCTCTTTTTGTTTGATCCATGTTTCCCTGAAGCAGTATCACTCATCCCCATATTGACCAGTCCAGTGACATGTTGTATTTTGATGGACTTGCCCCTATTCTTCCAAGTAAATCTTACTACATTTTTTTGTTAACATTGGGCCCAGGATGAGTGTCATTTTAAGACCTTATAAGACATCGTTTTTTTTTTATCTTTAAAGATATCATTAACAATGTAAATGTATAAACTATAAAATATAACTTAGGTGTATATTATGTTTTTTGTTTTTGGTTTAAACTGTTTTCATTTGTGTGTGTTTTCTAGCTCTGTTAAGGGAAACAGTTAGTTGTTTTGCAATGTCTTGCATGGTTATCATCTGCAGCTATCCCTTACCTAGGCGAATCTTTGTTTACATCTTTTTGCGCATGCGCGTTTGGTTGGGTGGCAAGAAGACCTGTTGAGATGGCGGAACCTGCTAGCATAAACAAGAAAGTAAGCGGGCGAAATCCAAATTATATAAGTACGCTAAGCTCCGAAGACCAGAGGAGGTTTAGAGAGAAACTAAAAATTTGTGTTGCAGACAAAATCGAACAAATACAAAGCCCATATGAAGTCTGGGATGACGAAAAATACTGGTCTGACTCACCTGCATCTTGGCCACAGATGTGCTGGGGAGATATTTATTCTTATTTAGTTGAAAGCCCTGGACCCTTCACCCACGAGAAGTTAAAAGCTTTTAAAAGCCTCGAAGCTTATAACTATTTTGTTTCAAGAAAGGTTGCGCCAATCTTTTCGGTGAAACAAAAATCAGTGGTCGTGCTCAAAGCGGAGGTCAGACCCGGCCAAGCAGAGTCACAGCGTGATTCGCATCTTCCGTGGGTGATCGCCCAAGAAACCGGTGAAATAATCACATGTCACTGCGACTGCAAAGCCGGGTAAGGCTTTATTTATCAGTGCCTTTGAATTTTTTATTTTAAATCTAATGACTGTTTTTCAATTTTATTGGTCCTGTTAACTATAATTTAAATGGCGTTTGGTCTATCGTGAAAAACGATCATAACATCTTACAAAATTTTTCTTTCAAATCCAGTCTAGGAGAAACATGCAGTCATGTAGCAGCTTTAATGTTTAAAGTAGAAACAGCGGTCAGGATAGGACTTACAACAGCTGCGTGTACCAGTGAGGCTTGCAGGTATCAAAGCACGTATCATAGCACGTAACCATTTCCTTCTTTTTTCGGTGGGAATGCGGAAAAACTTTTTGTTGGGCCCCCAACGAGCCGTACAGCCAATCACACAACACGAGTGAACCATGTAGTAGATCGCCCTCAAACTCCAAACGCAAAGAAATCCAGCTAACAGATGCAGCTTCTTGCCACCCAATACCGTGATGCAATGCGGCAAAAGGTAAACACTGACGTCACAAAAGATTCGCCTATAGTGGGATTACACAGTCTCCATTTAACCTTAGCCAATAGGTCCAGTTGTGATACTGATTGGAGGATGAAGTCTAAAATATATTGTTCCTAGTAACTAATACCAGGATGTAATTTTATTCATGCAGTATCGGAGACTGTTTAATAATAATTTTCCTCAAACTGTCCAAACTGCTAAGGTGTGAAAGGATAAAGAAAACTAGAAATGGAGGGGGCTTAAGTTGGCCTCCTTAAGGCCAAACAACCTTGTTTTCTGTTTTTTCTTTTTTTTTTTTTTTTCATTTTTGCTTATGAACTTGATGCTAATAAATCAAGTTTAACCACATATACTTCGCTGCCCCGTTTGTTATTCCCAACTAGGAGCCCTCCAGATAGAGCAAAGCGAAGAGTCTGACCAGGGGAAGTATGAATGTGTGGCAACCAACAACGATGGAACCCGTTATTCTGCCCCAGCAAATCTCTATGTCAGAGGTAGGAAACGTGTCTTAAAACCACCAGTATGCTTCTGTCAAACATGGTAATAACATTTTCTTTAAAATTCATGAGAAATGTTTAAATCAGCCAATAAAGTCTACAGGGGCCATGTTCTGTGAGGTCATTGTAAGTATGCTCCATTTTGGTTTATTTTCTCTTCCTTGCACTTGGCTTACCTGCACAGATTTGAACCTACAGTGCTATGTTATTTGTTTCTGGTCTGTTCTGTTGGTTATCCCAAGTCTAACACTAGTGATGAAACTGATTGCTGCGTTTATCTACTAATTACTTTTAAAACCTGCTTGGTGGGGGTGGTAAAGGGTAGGCAGATCTCCTCCATTGGTCCCTAATGTATTCCACCAGTATAAAGGATACAGTTAACCAAATTTTGTTAGTGATCATGTATTTCTTGTTTTGTTTTTTGTTAGTTTTTGTTTAGTTTTTTTTTTTAAGAGAACTTAATGTGCTATCAATCATCCAAGTATATTACACACTTCTAATACTACCTCACATATAAAATAGGCCTGTAAAAAACAGTGCAACACTTGTGTTAGCTACAGGTTTTAAATCTGTTATTCTGCTAAAATTAAATAATCTTGTACTTGCGGCGCAGTTGAGATATCATTTGTTTTTATCTACATTTTCTATCTACAAGATCCTCTGTAAATTTTTTTTGATATAGTCAAGTTTTGTTGTTTAACTGTTTGCATTGAAATTTATTTAACAGATTATTATTATTTTTTCCACATCAACTCTACAATGCTCCTTAGTCCTATGGTTAACTTCTATAAACATTATGCTACCAACCAGCTTGAAGTATATTTAATAAAATATATAATAAAGCTAAACTACACATATATTTCTGATTATTATAAGCTAACCACATGGCTTGGGCAGAACATATAAAAGTAATTATTATTTCTTTCTTTTTGTCAATTATAAATGTTGAGCTCAGATAGGTGAAACTATTGTTCTATAACCTGGGTGTCAGGGACATACAAGGGGCTCCCTCCACCCTAGAGAGTTATGGTCCTTTGAGGGTTTTTTGCGCAGCATTTTTAACACTATAAACATGGCCTTTTTACTCTCTGTGTTTCCCTTGTTTTTTCTCCTTTCCTCATTTCATTTTTTTCTGCATCAAATTCCCTACATTCCTCAGAGCTACGAGAAGGTTGGTGTGTTTTTACTTTTTGAACACAACACAAAACAGAAACAACTTTTTTTTTTTTTTTTCCCCCTTCCAGGTCATTACAGTGAAATGCACATTAAAGATACTGAGATATAAGCACAGATGCAGTACCTTGGATTTTTTTGTTTCCCCCCATTTTTTTGCTTCTATCAGTATCATTTCACTCTCTGTTGTACATTCAGTGTTTATGTTGCCATTGAGAATGCCCCTGGTCCTTGTCAGAATGCTTGACTGTCCAACAGGTGGTGCATGTTTGCATCTTTAAGGTGGGACGGTGGGGAAGATATTTGCATCTGCCTGACGGTCTATTTGCATGATCACCTGTTAATGTTTGAACTAGTTATCCCCTTTCCCCAGTCTTTACCTTGTCAGTGTTCCTGCTTGGTTTTTCTGATAACTCTTAAGCATAGCACACCAGTAGGGTAAAAAGACCTTAAAAGGAAGCAGGAACAAGTTGTTGACTGATGTGGGTTTTCTGCATGTAGCCATTTAAGCAGTTTCCCTCTGGCACTCTCTCCAGCTGAATTTTTTCACAGATAAACGTATGCTCAAGAAAAATACACCCTTTGCTGCAATTGGCACTAAAGTCAAGCGTCAAGCTGGAAAAACAATTTTGCCCGCAGAGATTATACATTTCCTTGGATGAGGATGTTACTGCTCTGGAAGTCATGAAAGAATCATGCATTTAGAGTGTTATCCACAAGTCTTGACAAATGTAATGATATTCAAATGAGCAGGATAATATTATGTCTGTGGGGAGCGTGATCCAATTGGATATTAATTAAATATTGAGTGAGAGAAACGTTGTATTTAATAATGCAAGCAGTTCCCCTAGATTTCCTCTCTGGAGAGCTGCAGTCTGCTCAACAGAATGGGCTTTGTGAATTAGTAGCAGACAGTAGGAAGTGCATGGTCCTTGTTATAGTCAAGTGTAGTAAATATCTCCACAAATAAGTATATTACAGACCCACTATATTAAGAGGGTGCATTAACAGACAATAAATATCAGTATTCAAATGATTACAAGTGACATATTACATGACAGTTATTTGAAGGCTTACTTGAACTAAATAATATAAACTAAGATAACAGTAATCCATCCTGAATGCCATGAGCAGTAACACTGACTTCACGTATAATCTGAATGCTCCCTTTAAGTTGTATAATGGTACCTGGTTGTCTCTGTCCGGTTTTGTCCTTATGTTCCTCACATTTTTTGCAGACAAATCCAAACTAATAAATTGTTTTGTATGATGATGTTCTTTCCTTTTCTCTCTGCTCTCCCTTGGTCCTCCCAGAACCTTTAGCTTGTGCAACATTTACACAAGACTAACCCTTCCATTTGCATTATGTGATGCCCTTTGATTACTTATTTTGTCCTGCAGCACTTTCCCTGCTATAACTCCTTTACATGCTTGTCTCCAGGAGTCTCATAATTTCCTTGTATGCATGATGGACTTTTGCTCCCCTCTACAAGGCCTTTAGGCCATCCATGTGTCCATAACATTGTAGATTTAAGTTCATTTAAAATTTTATAGCAAAGTTGTAGCTTTTTATTTTCTGATTTAGATTTTTATTGATTTATTTTGTTTTTTTTTTTCCATAGGGGATAGGGATAGCTGCTGGAGTTGTCAAATGATATGCATTTATCAGTCCATTTTAATATCATACATTATACTACAGTGCTGCAAAATGTAGATTCACTGTTTAAAAAAAAAGCCATATGAGGCAGTTGAGTGTTTAAAGATTGATAATCAAACAGATGTGTATATTTTATTGTCTTATATTATATTCTCCTCATAAGAAAGTTGGTTTTCCTTAAATATGAATGACCTCTGCTGGCCCTTTCTGTCCAACCACAGTTATAGAACTGTAGCGCTCATGAACCCTTTCAAATTAGCAGCAGTTAATGTTCGTGGTTTTGACTCCTTGTCAGGCACACACTGATTCATAGAACCAATAAGTGAAATGTGGATACATTAATGCTTTATGAACCAGCATAACTTTTTCTTCTCTGATAAGCTAAAGATATCTCATTTGTTATTGAAATTACAAGAATTTGGTGTTAAAGGTTTATATTTTTTGACCACTTTATTTGGGTCAGTTTTTTCCCAGAGATGGTATTATCACTGTTAAATTCATGTAGTGTTAATGCATAACATTTGGCAGCCCTAGTTTATATTTGCACCACACCAGAAAAGCACAGAATGACATCATTCCTCTCTGTTGTCTGTGCAGCTCCAGTCTAGTATCTATTTGTCTGTATGATGTGAGGATGTGATGTGCAGCACATTATCTCACATCAGCTGGAAGTGCGCAGCCCAAAAGTTGTTTCTTTGCATACAACTGTGGAGTGCTGTTGACTCTCCATATATCTGTACCAATGTGATGCAGTAGTTTGTGCATGGTGCTCGTGCTGGTGTTTACCCATTCACCATGAAATCGAATTCTGAGATGGAATACACCTAAAATGTTCAATTTTTATCATAAACTACCTGTTAAAGAAACAGGTTGTTTTTATGCTATGATTAATGCTTTAACATTTTACTAATATTCTTATTTATATAAATATTAAAGTGTCTTGTTTGGTCAACATTCAGGGAAATACAAAATCGTTTTTTTTATAAAGAAACAGGGTTGTTGCAGTTTCTGTTTGGTGTTCACTTCATTTTGTCTTTTTTTCCAGTGCGCCGGGTGCCACCACGATTCTCCATTCCACCTACAGACAATGAGATCATGCCAGGCGGCAGTGTTAATATCACTTGTGTGGCAGTAGGCTCTCCCATGCCATATGTCAAGTGGATGCTGGGTGCTGAGGACCTTACCCCAGAGGACGACATGCCCATTGGACGTAACGTCTTGGAGCTTACAGATGTCCGGCAGTCAGCCAATTACACATGTGTGGCCATGTCAACCCTTGGGGTGATAGAGGCAGTGGCACAGATAACAGTAAAAGGTAAAGGCGCTTCTTATCACTTCCATTCATAATGAATGACTGCAACATCTATAGAAATTCTAAGGATATAAGTGCATATAGAAGCTTTGTTTTTATCTCTTACTGCCACAACAAGCTATATTCAGAGATTTCCTTAAATTTTTCCACAAACTTTGATGCCAGTCTCACAAGCATTTGATGTCAGATTGAAAAAACAGTGATAGTGAAGTGCTTATCTCTCAGCCAGAGAACTACACAGCCACAAGCTCACCATTTCTAATTGGAAGATGTAGGCAGGCAGGAGGGGGTATGTTGAAGTAGAAATGTAGTGACTATTTGTTTGGTGTCCTCTGTAGACATTGGACTTATCTGAGGGTAATCATATCTGTGCTGCAGTGTACCAGAAAGATATCCCAGATTGTTGTTGTCATGTTCTTGTGCACACCAGGGACAGGGCCCCCATTCACACACTCTCTGCTTTGTTTTTCCGAGACATTACATAGAGATATTAGTCACAATATAACAGTCAGGCAGCTCTCCCAGTAGCCTACTTCAGATGGCATATAAAGACAATCTATTGCCCTGATATCTTTTGCTGTGTGCCACAGTGTGGGGGAATTAAAGCAATAAATTTACCTGTTTAATTATTAAAGAGATAACGAGAAATCTAAGATTAACGACAACAACAGCACTGTTTAATGCTGAACATGGAGAATACAAGCTTGTATCTCCATGGCTCAAAGGTGTCCTTGGTTTATAGAATAAATTACTCAACAGAGATAAAACTTTTGACCGTTTCCCATAAATTTAGCATTTTAATTCATATTTATGTAATGATTCTCATCACAGCATTACCCAAGGCTCCTGGCATTCCTGTAGTAACCGAACGCACAGCAACCAGCATAACATTGACTTGGGACTCTGGTAATCCTGAACCAGTGTCCTATTACATCATCCAACACAAGTCCAAGTACTCAGACGACTTGTACAAAGAGATTGATGGCGTAGCCACCACCAGGTACAGTGTGGGAGGGCTCAGCCCTTACTCTGACTATGAGTTTCGGGTGGTGGCGGTTAACAACATTGGACGAGGGCCGCCCAGCGAAAGCATCGAGGCCAAAACAGCAGAGCAGGCCCCGAGCACTGCCCCAAGGCAGGTCCGAGGTCACATGATGAGCACCACAACAGCAGTCATCCAGTGGGATGAACCAGAGGAGGCTAACGGACAGATCATGGGCTACAGAGTCTATTACACCATGGATGCGTCTCAGCATGTTAACCTCTGGGAGAAGCAGATTGTGCGGGGATCCAACTTTGTCACCATCCAGGGCCTCATTCCAAATAAGACGTATTACATCAAGGTTTTGGCCTACACATCGGTAGGTGATGGGCCCCTCTCTCCAGACCTGCAAATCATCGCTAAAACTGGAGGTGGGTTTACTCTCCTTATACAAGAATCCTGGTGACAATTAATATACAACACGAGCAAGTTTGAAATTTGTTCCTAGTCTACAGTTTAACTCAGTCACAAATATTCTTGCAGTTCATTTTTTCTTCCCCCCCTCATTAGCAGGGTATAGTTGTGCATTGTAAACACATATAAACATCTCCAGGCTGTCAACTAACATTTCGGTTTGCTTTTCAATTAGGCAAGAAAAAATGTTTAGCTTTAGAAAGTCAATTCAAAACACACAGCTAAAAAGTTGTCTGGTTACTTCTTAATGAAAAAATTTAAAGAAGAATGCATTATGTTTTATTTACACTGCCTGCTTTGACAGAGCTGCATCTCACTGTGGATACTGATGCAAAAACAGTGTGACTGAAATGAAAGTAAATCATGCAGAATATTAAGAGTAATATAATGTAATAAAAACATCTCTTTGTTGAAATTCCAGTTCCCTCCCAACCGACTGACTTCAAAGGAGAAGCCAAATCAGAAACAAGTATTTTACTTTCATGGAACGCTCCGGCACAGACTGGACAAGAAAATTCAGTCACGGGATATGAGCTCATGTATAGCAAGAAAGACGACAGAGAGGAGGTAATTATATTACAATGTGAAGTCACTGAGTTCAGTATTCAGAGTTTAAGTCTGTAATTGCATATTCAGTAGTGTCAATGTAATTAAATTTTGTTGTGCAGTTATATTGTATTATAAGACTTGATTTTTACCCTCCTGCTCTGTCCATGATAACAATGTCATGAGCACTTAACTGGACATAGCTGGAAAATATTTCAGTGTCCTATTATCATTCAATTTATATTTATGAGCTTGACATTTACAGATCATTGGTAAGCTAAATCATTTGCTCATATATTGTCAGTCTTGTAAGAATATCAACAAAATACATGATATGTGTAATGCTGTACTAATTTTGGTGTTTCAAGACTCACAAGTAGATCATGATGTATGATAAATCAGCAATTTAAGGGTTCTAACTTTTCTTTTTACACTTGTAATATTGTCTGACACTAGCTTTGAAGGTAGAGGGTCACATTTAGATTAAATCTGCATATTAAAATAATGCTGTCTGCAGAATCTAACTGTATAAAACAATATTCTTTTGCCAATGTGCATATTCACTGTTTTTATATGAAATCTCACAATGTCAAACTCTCTTCACAGAAACAAATCAGCTTTGAACCAACAACAACATACCTTCTGAAGGACTTGAAGCCCTTCACTACTTATACTTTTCGGCTGGCAGCCCGTAGTAAACATGGAGTTGGAGCTTACACCAGTGAGATATCTGCAGAAACTCCACAGACACGTAGGTCTTCTTCCTTATCTGACAGAGTTTGAACTATTTATGAAGAAACACATTTTCAAATGCATTGGATTTTTGTTTTTTCCTTTTATTTTGTGAGAGCAGTAACATCCAAAACATGACAAAACTGGCAGTAATGTCTGACTAAGCTCAGATACATATATATATTTTTCCAGATGCTTGATGCATTTGAAAATTTCTCAAGATGTAAACACTAATCACATAAATAACGACTACCAGATTATGTAGCATTCACTTTAAAAGGGCAGCATGGACAGTGTAAACAGGCTTTCCTGCAAAGTCAGCAGACAAGGTTATAAAAGCCACTTCTTTCCAACTTTGTTGTACCAAATCAGTCTTGGCTAAATTAAATGTTAAAGTTTTTGTATGTGTATGCTCTGATCTTTATATGTGTTATATAAATTAAAGAGCATCATTGGCTTTTAGGATGCCTTGTCTCTTGACATAGCATGTCAGCCAAGAACAGGAGAATATTTACATTTTCAGACTGAGCTTTCTATGTAGCTTTAGTAGTAATAACAAATTGGGACTTAACAAGAGGTTTTGAAAATGGTTAATGTTCCATTCAAATTATAATCAAGAAAAATTTGGACTATTAAGATCATAGAAAGCTCAAAGTAAGAACTACTTTTATAATAAAGGAAAAGACCTCAGATTTATAATAAAATTTAAAAAATTGGATTCTGTTCACTATTACAAATATATATACAGAGCAGGGTCTTTTTTATTACCAGCTAAATATCATTTTTTTTTAAAAAGAAAATAAATAAATACATGACACACAAAACAGTTCATTCTAATGTTTAAATTGGCACATATAGGATAAATCTGAGGGCTTTGACTGACTGATGCAGAGATCAGGTGGGTATAAAAGTTCAAATATCCAAACTCTGCCCAGTCTCGTGTTTTGAGGACATTAAAGAAGGAAAACATTGCATGCCATTGTTATCAGAATCTAATAAATCAGTCATGTCTCCTTGGGAAGTTCTCTGTTGTACAATCAGGCTTTTACCACAAACCAACAGGCTTCGGAAAGGTTGGTGACAAATGCAACATTTTTTCTATTTTAAACTAGCTACAGCATCAACCTTTATGTTTTTGGATTGATGGTAACTGCTTGCAAAATTTGAATTAAGTTTGATGTACTTACTTTCAATGCTTTATCTTGAATTATATCTGAAGTCGTTTGCAATATGTTTTCATTTAGAAATTCAGGATCTAAGAATTAGTATATGAGTATGTATTTTAGTTTCACTTTTTTTTTTTTTTTCCATAGAAAAGGTAAGTGACATACTGTGTTGTAAAGATTCCCCTTTTCTTGTCGACATATTCCATTCATCATGTGTATGGTTTATCTTTGCCTTTGTTTTGTCTTTATTTTTTATATTTCACTGATTTAAAACATGTTTTTCATTTGCCCATGTAAGTCCTTGTCCTTTTTTGTCATTTCATTTTATTTTCCTTTTCTTTTTTTCCTTTGTTTGGTCAATTCTCCATCGTCACCCTGATCAAACCAAAAACTGACACTGAAACTCCAAAACAACAAATTCAACTCAATGAAACAAAATGAAACAAACACCCTGCTCCTGCTACAAAACCAACCCACAAACCAGAACCTGCAGGCCCACCTCAGGAAGTCAAGTGCTCTAGCCCCAGCTCCACCAACATCCTGGTAAGTTGGCGGCCACCCCCAGTGGAATTGCAAAATGGGATCATAACGCAGTACACCATCCAGTATACTGCTACTGGAGGGGAGGATACTACTACCTATCAAATCTCCAGCATCCCTCCAGAAAGCCTTGAATACCTTTTGGAAAACTTGGAAAAATGGACAGAGTACCGTGTGACGGTCAATGCTCATACAGATGTTGGAGCAGGACCGGAGAGCCTTCCACAGCTCATCCGCACAGAGGAGGATGGTATGTGTTCCCAAAGCTCCAGCTGCAAACCCAGTCTACCCCTCTTAACCTACCTAATGAAACACTAACAATCTTGCCTATATCTACCTCTTCTTATCTACCCGCTCTGCCTGCTTCAGAAATTACACGGCTTGATGCTGTCAGCCACATTATGGACATTTTTTTTTTTTTTTTTTTTTTTTTTTGTGTCCCAAACAAACTGTGACTTACACAAGCACTTTTTTTTTACCTTTTTTTTACCCTTCTCCCCTCTCGCTGCTCTATTTCAACAGATGGTATGACATTTTCAGCTGCAGGCCTCCAACTTACAGTCTTTCTTTTTTTTTTTAATATTAACTGCAGCTGTTCTTACTTTTTTATTTTTATTTTTTATATTTTCCTAAAGGCAGAATTTTTTGCCTAATTTTTCACATGACAACAGGAGACATTTTGGAGAGTGGGAACAGCAGAAAGTGGAAAAAATTGGCACTTTTTCAAATATTTTTATGTATATATTTTTCTGTCATTTGATAGACAATCATTTTTTAATTAATTTTTTTTTATTTCACAGCCAAATTCTTCTGCTTGCTTCAAGCATATAAACGTCTTGAAGTCCCTTTTGGCTCCACTTTTCTATTTTCAAAAACACAATTTTATCCCATGTTTTTAAAATCCACTCTACCCATTTTTAATGTTACAAGATTAGGTCAGCTGTCAGACCTGTTTTTGCTGTTGTTTTTTTTCCCTAACCATTGTTGAAATATCAATGTCATGCAGTGCTTGTTGCAGTTTGAGGCACTTTTGTGCTGTTTTTTTTTTTTTTCCTTTTTTTTTTTGGATCACTGCAGCATTTTGCGCTACAGCTTGGGCAAGGCTTAATAAGAGGGTGAAGGGGTTCTCTATAATTTTGACCTTTTTTCTTCTATCCCATGGTGTTCCTCCAGTTCCTAGCGGGCCACCTCGTAAAGTTGAGGTGGAGGCTGTCAACTCCTCATCAATTAAAGTGATCTGGCGTTCACCGGTGCCCACCAAGCAGCACGGTCAGATCCGAGGATACCAGGTGCACTATGTCAGGATGGTTAATGGGGAGCCCACAGGACAGCCAGTCATCAAGGACATCCTGATTGATGATGCCCAGGTACAACACCCCCCACAGCCAGCCACCTCATTCCTCAGGCACAATGTACTGCTATCTCTATATCACCTTTAAATGGGTAACAACAATGTCTTTTATTTATGGTTGAATTATTTGACTCGTACCACATTAATATTGAACTAACTTGTTGACTAATTTTGTTACTGGAAAGATGACACTGATCTTTATTTATCTGTACATATTCATATGCATCATTACTAGTACTTATGCTATATATATTTATCAACACATTTATTTCATGGTTGCAGACAAACTGTGTGTATATTTCCTCATCAGTGAGTTGTTCATTTGGTGTCTCTTTTCTTTTCAAACCTGGATATCATAATCAGTGGGAATATGACGATTCTACTGATCATGTGAGTAGCTAAACATGCTTTCATCCTCCGCATGTCTGGCATGTTGTGAAAATCTCAACATCTTGCTAAAAATACGTTTGTCCCCTTATATTCACTGATAGCTTGAGCATTTTATACCTACTTTGAAAACTAAAGATGAACCTTTTATTCAGAAGAATCAAAGAGAACAGATAAAATTGCAAATCCAAATGGTAATCCATTTTCCATTATCATGGCCTGACAAAGTCATTAGTTTACTCAAAAAGAACTTACCATTAAGTTTTTTTGTTTTTTTTTTAATTTAATGCTTATCAACACTACTCTCATCGAGTGAAATTTGCCTCAGTTGTATGAGATATGAGAGAATGAGTCTGTTCGTGCTGAATGTGCCATCACATCCTACCTTTATCTTTCTGCTTGCACATATCTGCAAATTGGGAAATGAAAGTTCTGCAGCTCAAGTTTTGTATTTCTTTTTCAGGAAATGATCATCACAGAGCTGCAGGCCGAGACCACATACTCCGTTACAGTGGCAGCTTATACGACAAAGGGCGATGGTGCACGCAGCAAGCCCAAACTAATCACCACCACTGGCGCAGGTAATGTAACCATCACTGATGAGAAATACTGCCTTTCTTTTTGCTAATCTATGTAAAAGTGAATTTCCACTCTGCAGAGTAATGAAAAGACTAAAAATGTTTGCACCTGCGCTATCCACATTCAGCAAGTGTGGATGGAGTTCATTTCTGTCGTAAGAAATAACTATCACTTGTGTGACATAGCAATACTGAAGGGATTTAAGATAATGGGAACTTTAGTGATAAAGAAAGGGGAAATCTGAGTGTATACTTAAGACTCACTTCTTTTTTCTCAATGAATCATAGAATAAAACAAGAATAAAATATGTTTTAACCTTTCTAAAAATGGTCCCTTTCTTCATTACTACCATTAGTTCCAGAGAAACCTCGGCTAATGGTCAGTACAACCAACATGGGCACAGCTCTCCTCCAGTGGCATCCCCCAGCAGTAACTCACGGGCCCCTGCAAGGCTATCGCCTTCGCTTTGGCCGCAAAGATGTGGATCCACTCACTGTAATTGAGTTTCCAGAGAGAGAGAACCACTACACAACCAAAGAGATCCATAAGGGAGCCTCATACACTTTCCGCCTTTCAGCACGCAACAAGGTGGGCTTTGGTGAAGAGACAGTCAAAGAAGTAACCACAAATGAGGATGTTCCCAGTGGCTACCCTCAGGACATTAAAGCAGAGGGCGCCACCACCTCCACCATCCAGGTTAGCTGGCAAGCTGTGTTCCTGGCAGAGCGAAATGGCAAAATAGTGAAATACGCTCTGCAGTATAAAGACATCAACAGTCCACGCAGTCCCTCAGAACTCTTCATCACTGCCCCGGAATCAACAGTCATCCTGGATGGCCTTAGGGCTGACACCACTTATGATATTAAAATGTGTGCCTTCACCAGCAAGGGCTCTGGTCCCTATAGCCCAAGTGTCCAATTCAGGACACAGCCTGTGGATCAAGGTAGGACCAGTCCCTGAACTTTCTTAGCCCTTTCCCTAAAAAATCAGCCTTTCCCTGCTCAGCCCTATCCAGCCTCAACTTCCTCTCAATGCCTCACATGGCAGAAGTTGACTCAACCAGAAGACTTTATTAACATACAGCCCTATCATTAGTGTCTTTAATCTTTGATTTAAGAACTCACATGGTATGTATGTATGTCTCTTTATGTCTTGTCAGTTAAGCAAAGGTCAGTCATTAATTTTAAGAGCTGGTGTTTAGGAAAACAAAGGTAAGAGGACAGTGTTGAGTTCAGTGTAGTACTGCTTTCAGTCTGGTTTTGAAGGAGATGATTTCAGGTAAGCACTACTATGGGATGGTTAAAAGAAAATTGATGTTTTGTTTCTAAATCAAATGCTCCCCCTTTCTTTTAGCAGTGTTTGCAAAAAATTTCCACGTGAAAGCTGCTACGAAGACATCGGTGCTACTCACATGGGAAATACCAGAGACCTACAACCCTGCACAACCTTTCACTGTAAGCATTACCAGGCTTCATTTAAAGCTGGTAACTTGAAAACAGAGGAGCACATAGAATGCATCACTACAGTGTCAACTGATTTTCTCATAGATCCTCTATGACAATGGGCTGAGTGTGGAAGTGGATGGAAAGTTAACACAGAAACTAATCACGGGCCTTCAACCAGAGACGCAGTATTCTTTCCTCTTGACTAACCGTGGGAACAGTGCTGGAGGTCTCCAGCATCGCGTGTCCACCAAGACTGCCCCAGATGTTCTCCGTACCAAACCCTACCTGATTGGCAAGACCAACTCAGACGGTATGGTGACTGTAGAGCTACCATCAGTGCAGACATCTGATAAAGTAAGGTAAGCACAAATGATAATCGTAAATGTGATCAGTTTTTAATAAAAGCTACAACCTAAATCTTAATTTGTTATTGCCTAACCTGTTAACTTGAATTTACTAAACCTGTGTTATTGCACAGAGAGTAAAATGTATTAACAACAGATAAAGTTACAGGAAAAAAACAACTTGTTTTAAAAGTCAGAGGGCCCCTCTGAAGTATAGAAGAAGTATATATAGTTTAAATTGCTAGAAATCTGGCTTATAAAGACATTATGACAGCAAGGCACAACTTTCTCTGACCATTATTCATGTCTATAACTTTTTTTTTTTTTTCCAATACACTGCGACTTGAAACAAACAACTTACCATGATAGCTGACCTTGTATGGGGTGATTCTTCCAAAACAGTCATTTATATGCATCCCTGCATTCCAGTGTAATATCCACTTCAACTCAGTCATTACACAATGGAGCTGCCCAACTCATTTAAGCACACTGCTCTAAGCTTTATAAAGTCTCTTAGAGCCTTTCAACAAAGCCCAGGGTTGTCAGAAGGCCAAGGAGCACATCCGATTGCAGATTGAAGCTTCCAAATCATCTTTTTTTTTTTCCTTTTTTTTATGTTGCTGGATGCACTTGGCCTACTGTCTCCCATGCCAGGGCTTAAGCTAATTAGGTTTCCATTAGCCTGCCACAGTGCCATACTGGCTGTTGCTAGCCAGTGCAATGCCTAAGCGTGAAGCCCAACTCTGGCAGGCGGCCGTTATCTTTCTTGCCACCCTGATGAAAGGGTAAAAATCCTTTAATTCTGTATCTTTTCAGCACTCGGAGGTCATTTAATTAGTCCTCAGGAGACATGAGTGATGTGTAACCACACTGACCAACTTCTCAGAACATGCTTAAAACTAAAGGAATTATCTTAATTGAATGATTATGACTTGCACACCTTGCTTAGTTCACAATTATGCATCTATCAGTGTTAGGTTTGGCCATCTGGCTACCCTTTCTAGCATAACTGGGCATGTGAGAGACTAAAGACTTCTGCTTTTGTTCCTGTATCACATTAATTTTGGTTATTTAGTACAAAAGTCCTACGATTTGAAAAAAAAAAATGTTAAGTGCAACTGCCTGTTTCATCTTAACATTTTAACATTTTCAGGGGATATTATATCGTGGTTGTACCTCTGAAGAAGCAGCGCACTGGAAAGTTTTTCAAACCCTGGGACAGTCCAGATGACATGAATCTGGAAGAGGTAGGTTCAAAGCATGACCTGGTTCTAGTCAGTCAGGTAACCAAGATGGAAAATATTACTTGTAAATTTCAAGTTATTCTTTTGTTATTTACTCATTGCATTCAGTTTCTTAACTCAGCCTTCATAATAATAAACAGAGGCTGCATATTTATTTTCACAAAACTGGAAAAAATAAGTTGAGGCACTTAAGTGGGCTGGAGACACACAAGATGAGGCTTACTGATTGACATAAATAGCTACAGAGAGACTGTTCATATGGAAATGAGAACATGAAGTAGCCATCAAGTGCACTGCAAACTCCAAACCCATCCCCACCTCCTCCTCCTCCTCTTTGTGTCTGCGGTAATTACCTGAAGAGCTGCATCGGGCCTTCATGTCTCTTCTCATTCGAGGCAAAGCTAGGCTACTGCATATGCACAGAACACTTGACAACTTTTATATTTAGCCAAGTGAGATAATTCTGGCGCGTTGCATGCATAACTAAACGTGAAGGCAAATGAAAGCTTTTATCACAATGTGCTTTAAGCTGTGATTACATTTCATGTATTCCTTTAGATGGAGTGTCCCAGACTAAAAGCTGATGGTCCTGCAAATCCAGTATGGCTTTTATTGTAGTTTCTCCCCTTGGAAAGTTTAAAAAATAGAAACTAATTTCTTTTCTGATTACAACCATATTTAAATTCTGGCAAATATTCGTGTAATGTGTACTGCAAATCAAATCAAATCTTTTTTTTTTTTTTTTTTTTTTTCAATACGGACCCTCCAAATATTTATTTCCATGATATAAACATTACAATATATCATGTCCAGGAGGATAAAAGAAAACACACAGTGTCTCATCCAGCATCGACTTTACAGCTCATACCCACAGGCCCATGTCGGTAGCCTTGACCGATTGCCCAAAAGTCACCCCTCTGTCAGAATTTATTTGTTTGTCAATATTGGCACTCACCT
The DNA here is from genome assembly GCF_017639745.1 of Melanotaenia boesemani. Classification (NCBI taxonomy): domain Eukaryota; kingdom Metazoa; phylum Chordata; class Actinopteri; order Atheriniformes; family Melanotaeniidae; genus Melanotaenia; species Melanotaenia boesemani. The sequence continues at coordinate 18,431,036 of NC_055686.1, read as the reverse complement.
TTTCCCAACTTTTCCCAAGGGCAGCTAGATTTAGCCGTGTTGACAGGAGAAATGATTGAAGACATTATCGGGCAGCACCAACAGCCCCGCAGCCAAAACAAAGCACACACAAGAACACACACACTCCTAATGTGAATGACAGTCACATACAGCACATACACACAATCGCCATGCACATGAGTCAGAGATATGCATTCAGACACTGAAACAACTAACCAGGCTTGATTAGCATAATTATCATCCATGCTTTGTACTAGAAATTTGAAGTCTGATGATACAGACTCATATAAAGGGCACAGTGCCTCTTTCAGCCTCTGAGAATTATTATTATTGACAGCTGGGAGATGGAAGGTGGGGAAATTACTTACCCAAGTAAATTCTAAAGAAGTAAAAATATATATATAAAATAAATGGATAGAAAATGCATAACTGCATACTTATCAAATACTGCAAAATTCTCCCCCAGATTCTATTTGTCGACACATTTAGGCAGAAAGCCTTTTGATTGTATCAACAAGAAAAAAAATGATTGAGCTATGTAAGTTTTGAATTAAACCAGTCTCTTTCTTTGTGTTTGAAGCTGTTGGATAATCCTCAGCTGTTTTATATGCTGGAAATCCACACAATCTTTTAATCTTAGAATCTTTTGTAGTCTAAAAACAGATTAAATAAGTCATTGATCTTTTCTGTAATGTTCCGCTTTTTGCAATCAGCATTTTCAGCTCAGTAATAATAAAAAAAAAAATGTTAAAAAGATGTACGATTCAGTTAATTGTGGATATGTTTTCATCTGTGTACTGGAATATGTCTCTGTATGTTATCAACTGTCTGTCTCTTACTCCTCCCTGTAGCTGCTGAAGGAGATAAACCAAACAAGCAGAAGCCTTCGGTTCCAGCGACACGCAGAACCCAAAACCTATATTGCAGCTTACTTCAAAGACCTGCCCAAAGAATTCACCCTGGGAGACGGCAAGGTCTATGGGGAGTTTGAAAACAAGAAACTCCAGAACGGCCAGGAATACATCTTCTTTGTGCTTGCTGTTCTGGAAATGTCTGAAAACGTATGTTGTCTTTTTCTCGTTTTTTTTACTGTATAATCTCATTTATATCAATTATGTTTAGGTTCCTCTTGCTTGTCTGCAGTTTTCCATGCAAGTGATTTTAAGTGTTCAATCCACTTCATCTGCACTGAGGGTTGAATTTGCCTCTGGTCAGATGTGTTACTCTGAGCACTTGTGAGGCTTTGTTTAAGAAAAAAACTTAAAGCAGCAGCAGGCCCAAGAAGCTCAGCCTTGCTGCTTCAGGGAGACAAACCCCTTCAGACCTTAGCCGATCGCCAGAACTCCTCGATAACAGAGCTCTTCTTTAATTGCATCCTACGTGTGGTCCACCTTATCTTTGCTGCTGCAGCTAGTGTGTGTGTGTGTGTGTATATGTATGCATGTGTATGTCTGGATGAAAGACCAGAAAGCCACATGATTAGGTAGCTGCAGGCGAGATGATGGATTTGATGAGCTCCAGGGTCTATAGTGCTGCTTCACACTCTCTTCACTAACCCCGAGTTCAGGTAGAGCAAAAACGATAATGATGGAAGAAGGCAAATCTCTAATTTGCCCACTGAGGCATACATTTTCTTCCCACAAGACCATTTTTTAATATATTCGCTTAGAATATAAAAAGACTCAATCAAGGGTCTGTGTATAGGAAAGTTATAGAAGATCATTTGGATTGGTCAAACTGCAGCTTTACAAAAAAATTACACACAGGAAAAGTTAAAATTGGCCTAATTTGTATTGTTGGTCATGCAGTCCCCCCCCCCACCATTTACTCTTCAAGTGTGAATTGGACTGCTGCTTTGTATGTCTATAGCCCCCCAAATAGAGGTTTGCGTAACAGATTGGGTGGAAGTGTTTGATAGATCTATTTCAAAGTGACAATTTCCTACATATGATAAAAGAAGTCATGGGTAGATAAATAGCAGGGATGCACTGTGGATTCCAATATAAGTAGGACGTTTCCTGTTTCATGGTTAATTTTCACCACTGATTTTCCCTTTTCCTACTCAGATCATGTATGCCACCAGCCCATACTCTGACCCAGTGGTTTCAGCTGACATAGACCCCCAGCCAATCATCGATGAGGAGGAAGGCCTCATCTGGGTAGTGGGTCCTGTGCTAGCGGTTGTCTTCATCATATGCATCGTCATTGCCATCCTCCTTTATAAGAGGTGAGAAAATTAAATATTGTTGCTAAAGAAATGCAAAGGAATCCACCTTGAAAGAATCAACTGTGTTAACACTCTCCAAAGCAAAAAAAAAAAAAGGGACAATGCAAGAGATTTGTTGGGCTCTATATTTTACTTATTTTGCTTATGTAAATTTAAAATTCAAGTAGCGTATGGTTTGTCAGTATTTTTATGATATTTAAATTCAAAAAGCCAAATCACAAATTAGCATGTTCAGATTCTGACACCAAAGTTAAGATTTTAACTTAAAATCTGAGGCACACTGATCCTCATATTAACTATGACCCTCACTCTCAGTGATACACATACTTTAAATCTTGCATAAGTAACTCCAAACATGCAGCTACCCAAGCTGTCAAGCCATCAAGCGCAGGCGCCCACAATCCTTTACAGTCAAGTCCGCTGACTGCAAGTTAATCAGACACATCCCTCCACACATTGACAAACTGGCTTACCACTGTAGCAAACACTTGCTGCAGTGAATCAAAACGAATCAAAACGGCTTTTTTTTTTTTTTTTTTTAATCTCAAACCCCCTAGTGGTAGTCAGAGCCCGGACTGTCACTGCTCATCAGTCAAGCGTGGGAGGGAAGAGCTTTGACTATCTGCTGCTTGTCACTGCGTGTGTGTGTGCAGCTTTAGAAAGACCCTGGGGTCTGGGCTTGCTTCCCAGCCATCCCAACCCCTCCCCTTTCACCATTACCCATTCCACGTGGGAACTCAGTTTCAGATCCCCACTTTGACCTTAAGCTTGCCTCCTGTTTTGCTAGGACATGTAAAGCTTACAAACATGCATTTACATATCTTCATTTATGTATTACAGCTTTTGCTACCTTGTCTCTATTCTCTCTTTACATTAGGCAAATTTTCTGCAGAGCTCATTCAATCAAATGTCCAGACATAAGCAGAAATTCATAGTAGTCCTCAAGGTGTAGTTTTAGAAGGTGAGATTAGTAACTGAAGACTCAGCAGAAGCTAAAATCAGTTACAGTGCTAATACTTAGGAATGTATATATCAGTTGCATTAAAGTTATATGTACAGCTTTATTCTGGCTCTTGCTTAAACCTTTTTGTCCTTCATTAAACTTTGAATAATAAGAAGATGAATTTAAAATGATCCAAGACTGCATACATGGTAGACTTAATGGTTTCTATTTGTGGCAGGCAGTTACACTCGTTACATATTAGGGAGCATTCAGTGCATAACCAAGAAGTATTTTTCCTGTTAAGGAAAGAAAACGACCATGTTTTGTTAAGTTCTAAGAAAGAACCAATGGATAACCATGTCAAAAACTAACATTAATCAGAGTAAACTGTTCTTTATTGGTATGCTACATGGACAGTGAAAAAGTAAGGTCATATTTGCTGCCAGACCAACATTTTTTTTTCTCTAAAGAAGCATTAATTTTGCTGCTGCATATGCTTAATTCATACACATTCAATAAAGAACATGATCTGACGTCGCTTGCATTTACAATAACTCATACAAGAATCTCAAACATGCATAATTTGTGAGTTCAATAAATGCGGCAGTCGAAGGCAGGGGAAGACAGATACAGCAATTAGGAGTCAAGAGATGACTTTTATGCATGAACAATAAGCAATCAGCTGAAACTACTTAAAGTAACAGAGTTACAATGTACAAATCCTGGTTGCACCTGGGAATCTGTAGTATTGGAAACAAAAAACCCCAAGGCTGCATAATTGAACATAATCCCTGAAGTGAAGCGTAACTAATCTTAGCAAAACTAAGATACGACAGCATTGTTTGTTTCTTATATAGCAAGCCATTTGGTTTCTGGAATTCTCAATAATATAAAGCTACAAATCTCACTATCTAATGTTGTGTTAATATTTCTTTTCTTGCTGACCAATGGAGCAGCAAACCAGACAGGTAAGAGTGACAAAGTAGTTTCAAAGAGAAAAAACGTGTTTGTAGAACTTAAACAACATGCTGTGTAAAAGTGATCAAAGCTAATTGCATAATACTAAAAAAAGGATAGCTATAATTAAAAAGGACTGGAGCACGTAAGAAATCTGATAATCTATTAAATTTTTCCTGAGGGAAACCATAACCATACAGAAAACCTATACATTACAATATATGAAGTAAGCTTATAGTAAACATACAAAGTAATAAGACCACTTTACAATATTATACATACTGAAAGATGCTCTAAGTAAAGCTTTCAGTCTTCAAAAGATCTTTGCATCTGACAGAATCACTGAAAAGTGAACATTAAGCTTCACTTAGGTGGCATTTAATGGCTAACAGCTATTGTTCTGCATGCCATTATACTAGAAAGTGATGTTTAGTCCATGCCCTGTAGTACCATCACCTGCTTAATTACATATCTGCCTTTATTATTCATGAGACAAGACAGGGTTTGAGGCTGCACAATAACAATTATGAGTTTCAAGCACCAAATGGTACATTTTCTCATCAAAACTTCCATTTGTTCTACAGAAAAAGAACAGAATCTGAAGCCAGAAAAGGTAGTCTACCCAACAGCAAGGAAATGCCGCTTCATCATCCAACTGATCCCGTTGAGCTCCGACGTCTGAACTTCCAAACACCTGGTAAGGGTTCTGAATGAAGCTAAAAGCATTTGTGTTGCTGCGAATCTAAGACTGAATGTATATTCTGGATTAGTGATTCACTGATTGCTTGTTTGAAGGGAAAAAATTACATTATCAACATGATATAACTCATTGTCCCTTGATTTGCTGATACAATATAGAAAAATCCTCATCACCTTCACAATGAGATTGGCACTACACAAGACAACAATTTGTAGAGAGACAGCAGACAGGTGCTTGGAGGAGGCAGAGAGGGTAAAAACTGACACCCTCTTCCCTGGAGACACCTCATAGTGGAAAGAGGCAGGAATGCAAGCTTGACACTTCCATGGCATATGTTATCTTCATCTGCACCTGGGTTATCCAGGTCATCACAACTTGTCATGCTTACTCAGAATAGCAAAGACCTGTTTGGATGACACAGTGCTGTTTAAAGTCACAGGATGCTGTACTGCAGAAAGTGAGGGAAATGCAAAATGTTTTTTTTTTTTTTTTTTTTATTCTACATAAAATCCAAAGAAAATGGAGACACTGGTGGTGGACGTTGACTTTTACTGCTGCAGTGACCGATCAGTGACCTCAGTCCTACCTAAGCCTTTTCATTTGACCGTTTCTCATCTTGAGAAATTATTAGATTCACAGTTTATTGTAAAAAATTGCAGTATGCATCTTTACCCCCAGCCTGACTGAGAGCAGACCATCTAAACTGCCTTTTGACTTCCTCTGGCATTGGCCAGTTTAGTACAGGTGTTTAAAGACTGCCAATAATGTAATATCAAAGCCATATTTTTCAGACTACTCCAGAGAATGAAATTATGCCCGCAGGCTCATTTTTACAAAAAGATTATGCATATTTATGAAAGCTCTTCAATGATTTTAGAACCATTATAGACTTTCTCATCCAAGCAGAGGGGTATTTTTCCTTTTGGTTCAGAGTGATCTCAGCCATCTTTCCACTATTTTTGCTCACCTACGGAGCCATCATCTTCCTCCCCCAAAAGCCTTTATAAGAGCTTGTAAAAAGGACCCAACTTCTTTTTTTTTTTTTTCTTTATCATCAGACCACTTTATGTCAAGTCCTGATGTGCTTCTACATTAGACCACCTCTCTTTCCCCCTCCGTTCCTTTCACCTCTTTATCACCTCATTGGACATTTTCATCTTAAGGATGCTTGAATGATGGCATGTCAGAAAAAGGAACTTTCATTGTACCCCCATGGTGAAAATGGATTTTGAGTAGTGGGCTGCAATAGAAACAGGCTTTGCCGTCTTTCAGAGAGATGCAAGAGTGAGTGGGAAAACAGCACAGCTTCCATTAGCTAATGCCCACTTGTGCCAGAAACCAACATCAAACATCACCTCAGTGTTGTACGGAACGCCTGTCACTGAGTTTGTGCGTCAAAATGGTGCATAACTTCTGCACAAACACAAAAACAATCTTTCCTTAATCTTTACCTAACCCAGCGCTCAACCATATTCTTTATTCAGTCATGTTAAGTGTTCATTGTTAAATTAAACCTATCAACAGGCTGAAGTCTAATCCAGCACACCACGTCATCACCCTTTGGTTAAAGTTAAAATCACATATCTTTCAGCTCATAAACAAAACTTCATGTTGCTTGAATTTTAATAGCTTCCAAAGCTTTTTCTTTTTTTCCTGTTTCCATGAAATAAGCGTAATGACATGAGTTGTATGTTACTAATGAATGTCCCATTTAATCATTCAGCTGTTTCTTATCACATTTAGATTTCTTTTAGTTTCTTTTGTCAAGAAAAGTAGTCTTCACATTGCTTTTACATTTGCAATGTAGTTAATTCCACCGCCGTTTCCTTCACAGGTTCAGGTGCGCCCAGTTACCCCAGTAACCTCCATTTGTCAAGTTAGTTGGTCTCGATTATGCATTTGACACAACTTGTATTTGTTTTGTTTTCTTTTTCCAGCTTAAATTCGCTCCTTTCTTTCTTGTCTTTCTTTTTTTTTTTCTTGCCAAGTCTTGTATTCCCATCTGCATCTAATCCATCTGGTGTTAATGCCATCACAGGAGGCGGAGTTTGAAATGACAGCCTGAAAACATGTCATCACTCAAAGCAGACATCAACAGCTGGCCTAACATTCAATGTCTTTTTGTTTGTTTGATGGGATGTTTGTGTCTGTGTCTTACTGTCATGCTAACTATCCACTATGGCGTTCTGTGTGAATAACATTCTTCTCTCTTAATAGGGAGAGGCCCAGTGGGGGGGTGGGGGAGGGTGTCAAGTTTGCTCGATGACTTCTCATTGGCTTCTGTGTCCATATTCCCTCTATAAGCATGGTCACTGCTTTGAGTGAACAAACTAGCCTAACAAGATCCACACTTTTCCATTCCCCCCTGTTATAACCACATGCTGCTTCTCTAATGGTTTACTGTTTGCTTGTGCTTGGGTGATGCCATTTTTAAACTCTGGTCACTAACTTTCAGCCCGTCTGATTGACAGGTATGGCCAGCCACCCTCCCATCCCCGTCATGGACTTTGCAGATCATCTAGAGCACCTAAAAGCCAACGACAACCTCAAGTTTTCCCAAGAATATGAGGTGAGTGTCAAAAACATCAAATTATTAATGACGCATCTTGATTTACCTGCTGTTAAGAAAGTGAAAGCACTATATAATGTCATGTTTTTTCTTTATTATTATTGTTATTATTATTATTATTCTTACCTTCATTTCTAAAAGCTTTGATCTGATAGCATGTACTTTCCTTTTCACACGATGCTTCCAGTGTGGCTTCTATCTGAAGAACATTGGCCACACTTCCGTAATCAATGCATTCACCAGAAAATGAGATGAGATTTAAAATCATCCTTTTTGTCTATTTCCAAAGCAGGCTCTCACTCAGGTGTAAATAATACCATTAATAATGGCTGCATTCCATTTCCTGTGCCAGGACCCTGCTATTATGCCTACTGGCTCACTGACATGACTTCCTGAGAAACATGAATGGATAACAGGGCAATACCTATGTTGTCAGTAACACCTGTGCTTTTCTAGCTTGACAAGTGTAGGCTATTAAAATACCTAAACTGCAGGCAATAACTTTTTTTTAAAATTCGAAATTATATAGATATTCAGTACAGCCTTACTGTAAGATATTAAATAAGTTCTATGGACTATGGTTTTTCAACATATCATGTATGGCAACTATACCTTGATATATATATATATATATATATATATATATATATTAATTAATTAATTAATTAATTTTTTTTTTACAAATCTGAGCAGGACTCATTCAGAAAAAAAAAGAAATAGCCCACATTAGAACTATTTGTACTGTATGTATGTTATAGTATTTCCTGACTGTCCCTGTAGGAAACCAGTCACATGTCCTGAATCTATTGATTCCAACAGAAGAGGTTAAAGTGAAAAGACTTTGCCTGACTCTTTTTTTCCAGCCTCTGAGGGGAAATTTTGACCTGTATTACTTAAGCCACAAATCTACTAAATTGTTAGACTTTAAAGTGGTGTCTTTACCAGTTATCCAGGAACAAGACTGGCCTGTATATAATCTAGATATATGGACCATTTTTTCAGAACATTTGCTTCTAGCTGTCTTGACTCAAAGTAAGTTATCAGATTTTCAACCAGAGACTTTGTCAAGCAGTGTTTCCAAAAGTTAAGGGATCCTCCAAAACAGTAAAGTTGAATAAAGTTGATTTCATGCTTGGTGTGTCACCAAAATGTTACGCATTTCAAAGCCACACTGCTGAACTTTGGTGAATTTTTGCACACTGGTGTGGTGAAGGCTAATTTGGCATCCATCTTGCATCCTGTCTCTTTTCTTAGCACTCTACAGCCAGTAAAAGCCAGACAGATGCTTACTCTTGTTCCATCTATCCTTTCCCATATAGCAGCACAGCTACTTTGATGAACTTATACTTGCAGAACACATACAGAGCCTGAAAAACTATGCTAACAAGAGATCTTCTCTTTGTGAGAATAGGAGCCCCTTCTTTGCCCATTTCTCTGTGCAGGTCCTTCAGCCGCTCCAAAATCTATGAGGTCACCATATTGGTGCCTGCCAAGCTGCCCAATCATTACTGCAGCTTAAGTACCTTTCAGTTCCAATTTCATACTGCCTACTTGAGAGCAGTGGAAAGCAATTTTCTAAGAACAATGAAATAAAGACTTTTATTATGAGCAATGTTGCAATCCACTGACATATTTTGATAAAATGTCATGCTTAACCAGTGGTTTGTCATCCATGTATTGCTGTTTGATTTATTTATGTTGATAAATAAGTCAGTGCAGAGCTACATTAAGTTTAGATGCTTTTAAGAACCTCTTAATATTAAATTCTATGAAATTATATCTCTCATACCTTTATATTTTCCCCAATGTGGTACTGTATTATATAGTTCATTTATCAGTAATGAGGGACCATTATCAGTCCATGCCTTAGAAAGCTGAGAGAAGGTTTTGGATATCAAACTAAACTAGTCTCAAGTGTGGTGTTCCACTATGTTCCATAAAGTTCTGTTAATCATGCAAGAAAGCATGAAAGAACACCATAATTTCCTTTGTGACCAATTGAAAATACAAGCTTTTTTTTGTGCATATCCTCATTTATAATGTATGGTATGGTCATTTCATGCCAATTAATATTGTTCATGCAGCACTTTAAAGTAAAAATATTCACATGAAAGTCAAATTTCTGCAGACTATAAGTCAACTTTCATTCCAGTGTCTGCTACGAATCCACAGAAATGACTAAGCAGAATAAATTCTATTAAAATCAAACACTACATATCTGTATGAGACTATCCATCTACATATATATCTGCTTACACTCAAAGAAAAATTATTTCCTTTCGACTCAGTAATCTCATGGACTTTTGCACAAAGGATATTTAATGGCCATTTTTTACTTACCAGCGGATCCTGTTAAAACATTTCACATTGTGATGGAAAAAAAAAACAAGATTATGCTGATGCCAAACCATTTCCCTGACACCTTGGACAGTTAAAGTACTGCATGATACGTTTGTTGAGCAGTAAACTTTGATTCTAATTATATTTTATCTTATTACATTTCCTTTTATATATATATAATGAAAATGTCATGACTAATTGAGAGTTTATGCTATGGTTTTGTGCTTAAATTAGTTAACAGTATTTATGCTTAAGCCAAAACAGTATTAATGTTAGAGCAGGGATTATTCCATAAAGTAATATTTGAGCTATTTTTTACAGGCCTTTCTGCTTCACTGTTTTGTGCACTGGAGGAGGTATAACAGCACCACTAAAATCAATATTATGCATAACTGTAGCACATAATGTATATTTTCAGCCTTTGCTCTCCTGCAAATGTGCCATTAGGCACATACTATAATAGCTTGCAGGGCCAACTCAAACATCAGACAAACATGGCTAAAATATTTAGCAGTGCTTTTACCTTTATAAAGCCCTTTCTTCAGACCTTGGTAATCCAAAACCTGGTAAAAGTCTAAATGCACATAACTTTCAATGAGCTTAAAATTTCCAAGCACCCTCTGAAGGAGCTGAATTAAACATCAGTAAAATACAATAGATCAGACTTATATTTACAATTGCTCGATATTGAAAGGCATGTCTCAATAAGTCCTCTAATGGAGAAAACTTCAGTGTTGAAATTTTATTTTAGCAAGGAAGTTTTTTAATAAAGGTTTCAATATAGAAAATCATCACTGTATTAATGTAAGAATGTCTTGTTTTTTTGTTTTGTTTGTTTGTTTGTTTGTTTTGTTTTAGTCCATTGACCCTGGTCAACAGTTTACATGGGAGCACTCCAACCTGGAAGTCAACAAACCAAAGAACAGATATGCCAACGTGATTGCCTACGACCACTCCAGAGTCTTACTCACTGCCATCGATGGTATGCCACCCACCAACATCTTCCTCTTCCTAACTGTTGCATTGATCCTACTGTTACAAATATGTCTTCAAAACCTCAAGAGGGGAGCCATGCTGTTCTTTTGGATTATATTCATGCTCAGAAATGACTTTTGATAGCTTTGGCGTTGCAAAGATAGATATAACATGAGGGGAAAAAAGCATGTTTCTCCTTTAAATGAGAATCGAGCTAAGTATTCACCTACAATTAGGAATGCAATACAAGTACAGGGCTACAAACAGTTTAGTTTATAATATAAATTATATTTCTTGCTCTTGGGTAGGTGCTAGGGTAGGTGTCTCCTTTTTTGCTACCTATAAAAATTAAGTAATCCCTTCTTGCTAAAAGAATTTCATTTGGTTGCACTACAATGAAAGTCACATTTTCACCTCCAATTTTTACTTTCACAATGTCACACAAGCCCATTGTAGAACAGTGTTGCATGATCTTTCAGTGCATTAAATATGTGTTGCACACCACAGCTTTTAATAATTGTAAGGGCATTATGAAATAACCTTTCAAAGTACTAACTCCTTTACCCATTTATGATTAAACAAAATTGCACTTACACACAGAGCTATTAATTAACCATTTCTATTGAACTGCTCCCATGGAGGGTGATGGAAAATAAACAAAGTAGTAAATGGATAATGTGACAATAACAGATAGATAAAGACTTGGAGAGCCTTTTCTGTGGGCTCTCAGAAATAGCGCACAGCTTGAGTGTTGATGGAGATCCATTAGCCAGCCAACACATCTGTACAACCACACTGGAGCCTTTGTGCAGTTGAATTGAGTAGTTTTCTGCCAGAGGGACATAAGGGACACCCTCTTTTCCTTCTAAAGCTTTATCAAAGCCTTCTGGTAAGTAGTGTACCCATTGTTTACTTTGAGTTCTTTGAATAAAAAGGGATTTGGGATTTGACATAGTTTTCACCAGAAGAATCTCTGGCAAACAGGCACCTTGATACTAAAGTACATTTATAGACTTAAATGCAGTGACATCACTGAATTTTCTCAACTTCATCTATCTTAAATAATTCCCGTAAACTTTGTGTACCTTTAATTTGACTAATTGGTTTATAATTTTGGCATATCAACTTGGAACATGAAAGATGCACAAAGCCATTTTTGTATCTATCTATCTATCTATCTATCTATCTATCTATCTATCTATCTATCTATATCTCTCTCTCTCATTCTCTCTCTCTCTCTCTCTATATATATATATATATATATATATGTATATATATATATATATATATACACATTGCTCAAAAAAATAAAAGGAACACTAAAATAATACATCCTAGATCTGAATGAATGAAATATTCTTATTAAATACTTTGTTCTTTACATAGTTGAATGTGCTGACAACAAAATCACACAAAAATCATCAATGAAAATCAAATTTATTAACCTATTGAGGTCTGGATTTGGAGTCACACTCAAAATTAAAGTGGAAAAACACACTACAGGCTGGTCCAACTTTGATGTAATGTCCTTAAAACAAGTCAAAATGAGGCTCAGTAGTGTGTGTGGCCTCCACGTGCCTGTATGACCTCCCTACAACGCCTGGGCATGCTCCTGATGAGGTGGCGGATGGTCTATTGATGGATCTCCTCCCAGACCTGGACTAAAGCATACGGCAACTCCTGGACAGACTGTGGTGCAATGTGGCATTGGTGGATGGAGTGAGACATGATGTCCCAGATGTGTGCAATTGGATTCAGGTCTGGGGAACGGGCGGGCCAGTCCATAGCATCAATGCCTTCGTCTTGCAGGAATTGCTGACACACATGAGGTCTAGCATTGTCTTGCATTAGGAGGAACACAGGGCCAACCGCACCAGCATATGATCTCACAAGGGGTCTGAGGATCTCATCTCGGTACCTAATGGCAGTCAGGTTACCTCTGGCAAGCACATGGAGGGTTTTTCATCTTTTTCATCTGTTAATAGCACAGGGCGCCAGTGGCGAATTTGCCAGTCTTGGTGTTCTCTGGCAAATGCCAAACATCCTGCACGGTGTTGGGCTGTAAGCACAACCCCCACCTGTGGACATCGGGTCCTCATACCACCCTCATGGAGTCTGTTTCTGACCGTTTGAGCAGACGCATGCACATTTGTGGTCTGCTGGAGGTCATTTAGCAGGGCTCTGGCAGTGCTCCTCCTGTTCCTCCTTGCACAAAGGCGGAGGTAGCGGTCTTGCTGCTGGGTTGTTGCCCTCCTACGGCCTCTTCCACGTCTCCTGATGTACTGGCCTGTCTCCTGGTAGCGCCTCCATGCTCTGGACACTGCGCTAACAGACACAGCAAACCTTCTTGCCACAGCTTGCATTGGTGTGCCATCCTGGATGAGCTGCACTACCTGAGCCACTTGTGTGGGTTGTGTACTCCGTTTCATGCTACCACTAGAGTGAAAGCACCGCCAGCATTCAAAAGTGACCAAAACATCAGCCAGAAAGCTTAGGAACTGAGAAGTGGTCTGTGGTCACCACCTGCAGAAACACTCCTTTATTGGGGGTGTCTTGCTAATTACCTATAATTTCCACCTTTTGTCAATTCCATTTGCACAACAGCATGTGAAATTGATTGTCAATCAGTGTTGCTTCCTAAGTGGACAGTTTGATTTCACAGAAGTGTGATTGTCTTGGAGTTACATTGTGTTGTTTAAGTGTTCCCTTTATTTTTTATTTATTTATTTATTTATTTTTACTGCAAGCCAGTGCATACAAGTATTTTGTGTTAACTGATCTTTCCTTGGGTAATATCAGATGTCCAACGGTCAGTAAATTCTGCATGTCATGTACTTCTTTATGTTGTTCTGCATCATCTCTTACCATTGTTCTAGATTAAGATGAAGAATTACAGCACATCTACATGGTGATAATGTCTGTCTTAAAACCACCAGATGTTGACAAATAAAGTTAAACAGCTGATATTGATGAAGAAACTCTGATAAAACTGATGATCTGGCCAAAAACACAAAGATCCCATTTGTGTCCCCCTTTTCCTGGCCAGTTCTCTTGCTTTGGGGTAAATATGTGCTGGTATGTACCATGAACTGCCTTCTCACCCGAACAGTAAACAAATGCTAGAAGAGAGACAGTACTGGCGTCAGAAAAGCCCATCAGCCGTCATGATTCCCGGAAAAACAGGAGACCAAGAGGAGGAGCAGACTAAGAGAAGAACAGAGAGCCACTAGACCAGCCACGTTTGTGCACAACACAGGGGGGAAAAAAAAAAAAGTCTGGGTGTGGAACCCTCTCAACACGAAAAGTGTGGGTGTTAAAACACCATCATCCTCCACGCGGGCAACGCCCATGTGTTGTTCCATCAATGTTCTTTTTATTCTTAAATCCATCTTTTCCAGCTTACCGCTAGATGCCTTCATGTCCCGCATAACGAATGGAGCTTGCTATGCCATGCATGTGTTGATTGTGTTAAAAAAATCAACGCTGTTAATTACAAAAATTTAGTTACCACTGTTAACATGTTATTTTTGACAGCCCTGATGTTTATGTGTTAAGTAAGAAAGCTGCCCTTATATTAGCTATTTTCGAAAATTTAGGCTCCTAACAGTCTATGAAGAAATGTTTAAAATCAACAAAACTCTACAAATCATCATCCTAACCATTTTACATCCCGGAAGCGCTCAGCATCTTCTTTGAGATTCCTTTGTCTTTCTCTGTTGAAGACTGAATAGCAAGCAACCCTGCAGAAAAAGCTATGTTTATTTCTTAATAGCCATTATGACTTAGAAAATGGAAAAAATTGTCTAAATCCTGAGTGACAGAAGGAATAAAAGAAAACCATTTTGCAAATGTGCATTTAACAACTTGCCTCGTTCTCATTAAACCATAGTCATGTCTCTTTTTTTTGCTTGTTCTTTTCAAACTGAAAACACACTCGGCTTAATTGTACTTATCCCTTGTCCATCACAGAAATGCACAGCTGCTTGGTTGTGTGGACAACTTCAACAGCAGAATGCGAGGGTGGGGAGGAGAAATAATGTGGGAGGGTTCTTTTAATGTGTTCTTATTCCATTTTCCTTCCTTTTTTCTGTTGAATAAGTTACCTGGGAGTAAAAGGGAGTCTGAAGGAGAGGAGGGGGTAGAGGAAGCAGTCAGAGTGAGGGGATTCTTTGAAACGTGGCGCCCATGCAGATGAGACTTATCTTGGCCGACCATGTGTGCACGGAGCCCCTAAACTGCCAGTCCTAAAGCATTGACTAGCTGTCAGCTCTGTCTCTTTGCCTGGATTCGAAAAGGCTGCTGTGCCTTTCATTTAATATAAGCAAAGGAAAGAGGGAGTGAGGGGAGCCGGGGAAAAATTGTTTTCCTAGTTTCTTGTTGGTTTGTTTTTCTGTGTGTGAGACCAAGCTTTATCTGTTTTGTTGGTTGCAGATATGGAATGAGGGGGAAAAAACTGTTGATTTAAATATGTTGTTGATAGCATATACAAATCCCTTTGGGACTATAACATTGCCTCCAAAAGTGATGGATTTTGCTATATTTCTTACAGAAACATTGCTTTTACAGACATCTTTTTAGGAAGCACAATGAAGGGTGAAATATGGTGTTATCTAGGCACTCTGACAAGAGTCTGACATTATTACCAATAAACTGGGGGGAAAAGACTTTGAAAACTTAAGAAGGTGCCCAAAGAATATATTGTGCTTAATTTTTACATGCTAAAATCAATCTAACTTAAGAATTTTTCTCTCCTCTGAATATTTTTCTCTTTTAAGGTATCCCTGGTAGTGACTATATTAATGCCAACTACATAGATGGCTACAGAAAGCAGAATGCATATATTGCCACCCAAGGAGCTCTGCCAGAGACATTTGGAGAGTTCTGGAGGATGATCTGGGAGCAGAGGAGTGCTGTCATTGTCATGATGACCAAACTGGAGGAGAGATCCAGGGTAAGGGTCCAATTTTTTTTTTTGTTAGCTTTGCACACTCATTTTCCATTCTATGCTGATATGTAATTCCAACATAAATTCTTTGGTAAAGACAGATATTTTTATTTATTTATTTTTTTATATCTGACATGTTTATCCTATACAAGAACCCAATAGACGTTCCATCAACCAGTCTCTCACTTCTGAATTGTTTGAACTAATTAGCAGCTCGACTTACTTTACCTACCTTCTAATGCTGAAGATACAGGATTACAATCAGCAATAAAGACAGAGACTCTTAAGCCACTCTCCCCAGCAGTACTCAGGCAGGACTTACTAGTTCTTAAAGGTTAACGTGATCAAAAGTCACAGTTTCTGTCAAACATCTTGCAGTGTTTTCACTGAGCATTCAAAGGCTTACTCATAGACCGAAAGCTGTAACGCATACAAGTGTGTACTGACCTTCACACTTGCATGCATTTTTCAAGAGCGTGTCTTTTCCATGACTGGAGTGCCGACTCCATCTAAAAAGCAGGTTTCACTCAGTTTCCATAAAATCTGCAAAGCAAATATATTTCTTTGTCATGATTTGATAGGTAAATGAGATCCGTGTCGCCAGGTGTCTGATTTACTGAGTGGATACTGTGGGATGTTAGTATGATTTGTGGCTGTTCCCCTGATTATTTCATACTAATACAATGACATTTGTAGCTCATAATGTGCTTTTGCTCCTGCTGACAGCCTGGGACTTTCATACTAATCAGTGCTGAGAAGCATTTATGCTGCCTTTGTATGTTTTGGATATATAAAGCTCAACTATTTGCAAGTAAACACTACTACGAGTGATTTCATTAGTCCTGGTGTCACACACACTGTACTGCCTTTTGATGAAAATGCAATGGCAGCTGCTATGAAACTGATATTAGTGGATGACACACCCTTTGCCCACCAGACTAAAATACTCATACCTGTTTATTTTGTTTTAAAGCTCAATATAGAAAAATGCCATAAGATATGCTGAGAAGTATGCAAATATTCACACGTGAAATATACTCTAAAAATCACATAATATGTAGTAAAAAAATCCTATACAAACCTAATTATTTCCTCTGCTACCCTAGTAGTACCTCTTTTTTGTTAGCTAAGCAGTAACACCACAATTGAAAAGTGTTTTATAGGCCGTTTAGTGGAAAATAGCTGTAGATTCAAGTAGCAATAAAGCTGAGACGATTATATGACTGGACATTGTGCTTACATTTGTAATTATAGAGTATGTCAGGACAATTAATAGCACTGCTAGCTGTATACAAATATTGCGGGCCATTTCATTGATTAGAAAATTAAACTCAGTCAGCAGGAATAAGGAGGATTTCAACATTCATTTTGCCATTATTTGACTTGGTGGAGTGCAGCCTTCATGCTTAGTGTTCAAATAGCAAATACATTGTAGACGTGCATCATTTTCCACTTTATTTCACTCTAACTATGGGGCAGAAAGCATTTCTAAATGCTTGTTCAGATGTGGTCTAATTTGACATTTCTCTCCACTGCAGGTTAAATGTGATCAATACTGGCCCACAAGAGGGACAGAGACATACGGACTCATCCAAGTAACACTGCTAGACACAGTAGAGTTGGCCACCTACTGTGTCAGGACATTTGCACTTTTTAAAGTAGGGATTTAACTTTATACAATGCACTTCTCCAGCACTACCTCAAATGTCAGATGGTTGATGCAAAATGTGTTTGTCACTAACCTTCCTACTTCTCCACATTCAGAATGGCTCCAGTGAGAAGAGAGAGGTAAGGCAGTTCCAGTTCACTGCCTGGCCAGACCATGGGGTACCAGAGCACCCCACTCCATTCCTGGCCTTTCTGAGACGGGTGAAAGCTTGCAATCCTCCAGATGCAGGGCCCATGGTGGTGCACTGCAGGTAAGAAACAACAGGGTTTTGCAAAAACATCTTGAAGCATGAAATTGATTTCTTTTTTTCCCTCTCCATTTCCTGTAACGGATATTTGAATACATATGGAAAAACATGACATATCCTCAGTCATTTAGATGTTCATAGTTGAGTCTATTTACTGACAATATCTCTAAAAAGAAAATATACTTCAGCCTTCTGTTGCACAAACAAGTCAGCCCACTAGCTTTCATAGAGGCCACTTAAAATAACCCAGTGATTTAAAAATGCACCAGTGTCATTTTTCTTAGCAAACTTAAAAATATCTTCCCACACATTGACACACTGACCTCTTGTATTCCTCGTTCCACCTCTAACATATCGCACATCACCGATCCACAAGTCCTTGGCTTATATCTTAGACCAGTACATCCAGTAAAAACAAACTTTCAGAGCAACTTCAGATTCCAAAGCTGCATAAGCTGCCAGGCTCCCAACTGAGAGCACAAATACATAACAGAGACTTCTGTTCTGGCTTGTCTTAACTCAGGGAGTCATCAGAGGCTCTGCACAGAAAAAAGTGGCAAAGGGAGGAGAAGAACTTTAAAGAAGAGCTGCAACACTCAGCATTACAGATACAAACTTTTGTCAGAAAGTCACAAAAAGAGAAGGGGGATTATGGAAAACTTAGAATTACCACATGCTGGAGTTAATTAGTGCTAGTTGGCGAATCACTTCAAAAAAAAAAAAAAAAAAAACTATGAAAAAAAAGGAGGAATTAATGTCACAAAGCAGATTGGGGCTTTTGAATTCCTCTGGCTTCCCATCAGATACAGTCATGTCCATGCTCCAAATCCTTCAACAGGCATTTCCTAATTTCATGTTCCACCACCATTTTAAATAGAGCGGGAATTATATTTACATATTTGCATTATATGACAAAATATGTGTGTTGGGGTGAAGCTGTAAAGATAAGAATATTTGGTGCTGTAGAAATCAGGGCAGATTTTTATTTTGCACATTTATAACACCTATAAGAAATCTGTAGGAAAGCAGATTGTAAAAGCCAACAACAGACTTTACACAAATGTCTTAATGAGAGTCATACGAGGGAATATTTAAAACTTTTTAAAATAAAAACATTTGACATGGTTCCTACCTAATTAATTTACATCAACTGCTGCTATTTTTGGATACTCAATTTATCACCTTTATTCCATACAAAACAAAACTTTTCACACTGTAAAATAACAAATATCAAATAATGTCCCAATTTAATCCACCATTCCAAATAGTAAAGAAAAAATAAAATAAAAACTAATGCATACACTAATGCAAAATCATTAACATGGGATTAATCGATGGTTAATGCATTCCCATCCATCAAAACACGTGCAGGTGTTTTGTTTTGTTTTTATTTAAAAAAAAAAAAAAATCTGCATTGTAGACATTTTATTAAATCCTGTTCCAGGACAATTCCTATTGTTTCACTCACCCTTAAGTCAGTGTCTGTTTACTCTTCTAGCTGAAGGGCTTTGCAGTCATTGTGAAGTCCTACAGGAGTTCAAAAGGACAAGATTGAATACTTTAGAGAGCACTGGCCTCTCTCAGCCACCCAAAAGGATAACATTTGATAGAGCACAAAGGTTTAAAGTATTTCAGCTGCTTTAGCTCAGCAATATCTCCCCCAATAACTACATGTGTTGTAGGAAACGGCAAAATCATGGACATAGTTTTTCTTGGGATTTCTGTCAGGCACCTACTTCAGTGCACAATTGGATTTATTTTGGATTTCAGGAGATTAAATTATGTTATACTGTAGGTTTGCTTTGACAAGACTTTATGGACTCTGATTGGTGCAAAAAGGAACCGCTAATGAAATCCATTATACCATAAGGAGTAAATGTAGACAATATACCTCACCTGACTGCACCCAGCTGTGTTTAAAAAATCTAAATAAAAAATATATATAAAAAAAATTAGACATTTTGTATGTAACCAAGGCTTCATAAGACCAAGAGGTTTCAGTTTATGCTGATAATAAATCTGGTTGGAATTTGTCAATACTGGCTTCCTTACAATCACAGACCTAATACAGCATAAAATTCCAGTCTCATGGGCAGGTTTAGGAACATGAGAGAACATTTCCCCCAGAGGACAAGATTAAACATGGTTGCTTCTTTTCCATTAAGCTGTACAGAGTCACCACCACCTCCAAGGTGCCAAATTACAGTAGCGATTCCAATGCAGTTAGGTATATTCATGGTTTAATAAAGGGAGGGATAGGCATACTGATTTTTTTCCTGTGAAAATGAAAGAGAAAGAAAAAACTCATACCCTCCATCGGGTTACGGCTAATCCAAAACAAACAAAACCGGTTTAAAATTTGAAGATTCCACATTTTTACATTTCCAAAAATTTTATTTAATTTCTGCATTTGCAAAGTATTCATACATGCCACACACTAGGATTATTTACAACATTAATAGCAACCAAATTTTCCTGGTGAGTAAGTGCATGTGTGCTTGTTTTATAGGCAGAGTAGCAAAAATAGTGACAGGCTGGTTGACAGCTAGAGATTTTGTAACAATACATGTGTAATTGCTTTCACTGCTTTATCTTCACCGGACCCATAGCAGCTGTGTTTTACACAGAATTTTCTCTCCCATCCCTTATTCCCTAAACTCTTGCAAAGCATATTAGCCTGACACTTAGTGTGTGTCTATGTCCCAAGCAGCTGGTTTTGACTGGCTGAAAAGCCAGTGTCAGGTCATTAGTGTAGTCAGTCCGCCAGCTCTCCTTCAGCTGTCAAATGTACTGACAGCTTTCTGCACCATCTCACTCCACCACACGCACACACAACATAATTTGTCAATAAAGGGACATTACACATGTTCCTCACCATTTCCTTGTCTAACATGTAGAAAAGAAATAAATAAAAACCTGCAGCTTAGCCATCATAAAACTAATTCAAGAACTGCTCAACTTCAAGATAGGTGCCAGTTTCTTCAGCTGCATAATACAATTCTACCTTCCATTTCCTCTCCTCCCTCTCCTCCCTTCCCATTCGCCATCTCCCTCTGTCTCCATCTATTTATCTGCTGTGCTGTCTCTCTGTCACTTACTCTCTTGCAGGTCATCACTCTCCCACTTTCAGGTCTGCACTGTAAAATGTTTTCAGATTGGAAACAGCTGGGGTAAAGGAGGAAATCTCAAGTTTCTGTATCCTGTCCACAAAGTCTAAAGTGTTTTCAGACCTGAGAGTGATTCATTCTTTAAATATCCTAGGGGCACTTTTACATTTCTTTGTACCCCAGTTCCCTTCTTCACTTTTAATTCACCCTAAAAGAGAGAGAGGGAAAAAAGAAAAAAAAGAAAAAGAAGAAAAAAAAACATAAAGGTCCCACACAGCCAGTGTAAACCATTTTCAGGTTGATCATCAAATCATTTGCTAAAGCCAACAACTCCCTTATGTGTCTTTATTCCACTTGCAGCTGCACAGTTCCAGTGCAGCATGGCACATTAACCAGATTTGGCCCTTGGGGACAACTTCATTGCCTCTTGAGTTTCCCTTCTAAACCCTTACTCTGTTCCTCGAAGCAAATGAAAAACAAATGCCTCTTCAGAAGGAGGAGGCACACGAGCATGGTTCACACCTCATAGGCATGTCAGCTTAATGAATTGAATAACCTATTTACTTTTAAGTGTCAAGTGCAAGTCAAGTCAAGCTTTGTGGAACATAGGAGGACAGTTAATAAACACAATTTAATACAACCCTGTTGCCCTACAGTAAATAAATTGTCATCAGAAAGCATCTTCTGTGCTGAGCCATGCACTATTAAAACATGTAATGTGCAGGGGTGAGCATTTCTAAATTGTCAGCAGTCTGTGGAATGAGCTACATTTATACAACATGTCTCATTCTGACTTGCAAGGAGAGGTCAAAGTGAAACTATAAAACATTTCCCCCCCTTTGCCAGAGTAATGTTTTGTTCTTTTTTCTGTTTTTTTTCCCCACACATTAATGAAAAAATATGCCAGTGCAAATCTTGCTGAAGAGACCTGCCTTTCAGTGCCTCTTAATAAGCTCTTATGCCATTTAGGTGCACTGTGCTAATCTAATGGCCTTAATTGTAGTCAGGTGTACTTCTCAGACATTGCCGGGCACATTAACAGGGCCATGGGAAAAGATGTTTCTCTCCAATTTGCAGCTGTGTATCACATTTTCTGTAGTGGCACTTTTCAGAACCATGAGATAAAGGTTAAATGTTGATGTTGCATAAGTGATTAGTTCTGATCAGGTGGAGAGCACAGGTGAGGTCTGGAGGCAAAAAGCTAGATTGCAAAGCCAGTTTTAAGCCTGCTAAAAGCTGAGAGCTAACCCTTCTTTGGAACAGTGCCACTTCAGATTCAATTATACTCTAAATGAAATGGCTCATTTTGCAGTGACAAACTTTGTAGTGTTCAACTTTTGTCCTCATAAAATTTCATCAAGCGTTCAGATGCATCGTGTGCATTCGCTGTTGCGATAAAGCTTGTGAGCAAGACTGTAAATATATATATATGCAAGTTTTTAATAAAACTTTTTTTTTTGTGGCTACAGTGCTGGGGTGGGACGCACAGGTTGCTTCATCGTGATTGACGCCATGCTTGAACGTATCAAGCACGAGAAGACTGCAGACATCTACGGGCATGTAACACTAATGCGTGCCCAACGCAACTACATGGTGCAGACAGAGGACCAGTACGTCTTCATACATGACGCCCTCCAGGAGGCTGTCAACTGCGGCACCACCGAAGTGCCCGCCAGAAACCTATACGCCTACATCCAGAAACTGACCCAGATAGAGGGTGGAGAGAATGTCACTGGCATGGAACTTGAGTTTAAGGTACAGACTTACCAGCATATTCTGCATATTGCAAACCACACCTAACAATGTTTTACCTCAACTTCTTTCCATATGTATATTTTCTGGCATCCTCTGTATTAAGTCACATTCAGGTTTCAATGTCATACCTCAAACCCTTTTCCAGTCACCATTAGGCTGACTAGACAGCATGGGGCCTGTGGTTTCCTCTCTATTCCATTTAGTTTGCTTGCTTGTGTAACTCAATATACGATAAATTCACCGTTTTTTGGTTTCCCCTACCATCCCCTCCCTAGAGTAACAAGGGTCTTAGTTTACATGAAAACGCCAAACACAGGTTTGCCCCACCGCAGAACAGTTTCCAGAACTTCTTGAGCAATAAAATCTGCATTTACAACCAACCTTATCCAGCAGTTTGCAGTCTGCGGTGTTGCTGTAAGCATGATATTGCTTTCCATGTCACGCACATGCTGCCTTGCTTTGCCATCAGAAATGAACAGGTTCGATTACACTGCACTACTGCCAAGTCAAGACTTGCAGGTGTATCCATGATCCAGTTTTTTCTTCATAAAATATTTCTTTTTGTTTTGAAGAAAAGAGCAATTTGGGCTAATTATCACTTTGATGCATGACCCATACTTTCCTACAAGATCATCTTTGTGTAGCTCATTATATTCCATACTCACATGTCATGCAATTGTTCAAGGTTTTCAGTTCTTAAGTTTCAGAAACATACCTCTTAATGGTAAAAAAAAAAAATAATAAAATGAAATCTTAATGTCAACACTTCTACCTGGAAGCACTATGCTAAAAGAAATCTTCTGATCTTTTCCCTGTTCAGCGTTTAGCTAATACTAAAGCCCATACGTCACGATTCATCAGTGCCAATCTCCCCTGCAACAAGTTCAAGAACCGCCTTGTTAACATAATGCCATACGAGTCCACACGAGTGTGTCTTCAGCCCATTCGAGGAGTTGAGGGTTCTGACTACATCAATGCCAGTTTCATTGATGGGTACAGGTAAGTACATATGTAACCAGAAAAACAATTAATTGGCTCAATATAATAGAAAAATATGGCATATTAAATTATCTATTTCCATGGTGATAGCATTACACCTTGTATCATGTGATTTGTTTCCTTAAGGCAACAGAAAGCTTACATTGCAACACAGGGACCACTGGCAGAGACCACAGAGGACTTCTGGAGAATGCTCTGGGAGCACAACTCCACTATTGTCGTCATGCTCACCAAGCTTAGAGAAATGGGCAGGGTACGGGTACTTCACTTATGACTTTGATTTTGCATCTTCATGTGTAAAACTGTAAGATTCTTTAGTTGAGTTTCTAAGATTCCCAGCAGCAGCAATTACTGAACGTACAAGAAGAAAACCTTTAAGAATTAGGACATTAAAGCTCATATAAAGGGAATGCTGTTGCTTACAGTGCTTTATTCCTCTAGGAAAAATGCCACCAGTACTGGCCAGCAGAGAGGTCGGCCAGATACCAGTACTTTGTGGTGGACCCTATGGCAGAGTATAACATGCCCCAGTATATCCTGAGAGAGTTCAAAGTGACTGATGCCAGGGTAAGCAGACATTGTTTCATGAAGCAACCTCTAAAAATCAAATCTTGTGGTAATGGAGCTCTAAAATACAAGTGTGGGTTGTGACCCATCCTTGAGTCATGGAGGATGATGACTGGATCACCATAAGGTCAGCAATTATATTCTAACTCCAACTTGAAGCCACACTGCTTTTTAACTTAAGGTCACTGGAACAGGGAATTTCCAAAGGCAGAAAAACCAACTGGTTATTTTAATGTCCCATATTACAATTTTTTAATCACATTTCATTTTAAATCCAAAGGAATAAAAATGTTTAAAGACTAACTAATTACCCAGGTTTATTCAGTCATCTTTGGTGAAGATTTTGGCATTCTTCTCACGTATTTGTTTATACCAAAATATGGCCTACAGTGTAAAAGAGACATACATGTAAATTTGTGGAAATTATGACACATGTCAGTGTGCATAAAAAAAAAAGAAACCAAAAAAAAAAATAAAAACAAGTTTGGTGCCGACAGCTCATAGCTGCCAGTTTTTTTAATTCCATCAAAGGCTTAGACAGATAAATGTTGCAGGCTGCATCCCTTTGTAGAGCACGTTACACTGTCTCGTCAATGGGATTGCTTTCCTTATCAAGGGGATACAACATCACTTAAGAAATGCACACCCCTCAAAGTCGACTCACTCATAGCACTCTCTCAAGGGAAGCACATCAAAGGAATAATCATCTTTAGTGATCACGTTAAATGCATTTAGGAAAGATGACTGGCATGTTTAATAATGCATTTTCTCTGATGCCACCTGTGTCTTGCATTTTCAAGAATGACACTTTGCAGCTCAAATCCAAACAAGACCTTTATCATTATAGTGTGGATTCCATTAGGTTTTTTTTTTCTCCCATTTCAGGATGGACAGTCACGAACAGTAAGGCAATTTCAGTTCACAGACTGGCCTGAACAAGGAGTGCCAAAATCAGGAGAGGGTTTCATCGATTTTATCGGCCAAGTACATAAAACAAAAGAGCAGTTTGGCCAAGATGGTCCCATCTCGGTCCACTGTAGGTAAGTGACAACCAGCTTTACAAAGCACTGTGCATTCTTGTAGGAAAAGTGAATCCTACTATCTTGAAATATCTAAAACAAAATTTGTATCAGCAGAACAAGAATCACACACAAAGTGTCTCTGGTCACAACATCAACCTCATTGTTTATGTTGATCTCTGCCTCTTACACAGCGCTGGCGTTGGTAGAACCGGGGTTTTCATCACCCTCAGCATCGTCTTGGAACGAATGAGATATGAGGGAGTAGTAGACATCTTTCAGACAGTGAAAATGCTCCGAACACAAAGACCAGCTATGGTGCAGACAGAGGTGAAGTGTTCTTCTTTTCTTGTTTTACCTAAACAGAACTTTATATGTGGTTTAGTTCTTTAGGTGTAAAACTGAATAATAATAATGAAATACATAAATACAACCAGTTTGCACTAATACTTTCTCTTTCTATTTTCAGGATCAATACCAGTTCTGCTACAGAGCTGGCTTGGAGTACTTGGGAAGCTTTGATCACTATGCAACGTAAAAGATCCGGTATTGAGAGAAAAAAAAGCAGAGGGCCCTTTGGAAAAAGATATCCCAGCGAGCCTCTCTTCTGAGCCATAAATTCCTGCTTGAGAAAGTACTCCTTAACTTTGCTAACAACTCATTAAGTGTTGGATGTGCGACATGACTGTCAAAAAAAAAAAAAAAAAATGAAAAAGATGATTCCCAGAGGACCAAGTATTTCTCAACCCCAGTAAAACCTTGCCTTGGCACAAAGTGAGGGAATCCTGACTTTTGAAGCATCATATGGAATTACCTTTTCTTTTGCTTCAAGGATTCATTTTGGGGCTCATAAAACTAAATGAAACCAACACAAAAAAGTAAATGAACAATAATGACATCGTCAGAAATGCATCAGTGATTATGAACCATTACGAGAGGCATCGGAAGCACACAAAATTGCGGGGGGAAAAAACTCAATGCACATTGTAAAAAAAAAAAAAAAAAAAAAGACAAAAAAAATCTGTTTCACAATCAAGTCCACATAGACAACCCATCGCAAAGGATGACAATGCTTGATCCACAAGAGCAGGACAGACTTAAAGTAATAATAAACACCCCTTTTCCCATCACAGTGTTCATCGTCCAAATTTGGGGGAGAGGGTAAAGTTAAAATGATCTATGAAATAAATAAAAATTATTGATTTAGTTTTATAGTTCTTTATTATACAGCTGATGTGCTTTTTTTTAACTGTGTGAATTTTCCTTTTTTACACAAACTTATCACTTGGTAAAAAGTGGTAATCGTACTTACATAAATGTTCTTTTTTTTTAAGCTGTAGAACTGTTCTAATGTATGTGCTGTTTTGCAGAGAGTCTCTTTGCTTTTTATTTCATTGTTGTCTCTCAGTTTGTTGCACAGGATAGAATTCACAATACCAAAATGTAACTTAGTTATTTTTTTTGGTCATAATGTTTTTCCTTTCTTTTTTTTTTTTTTTTTTGTCCATGTTCATATACATGGTAACTTAATCACTCCCATGAGATAAACTGGGGCTTTGTGGAATCAACAGGGATGAGCAAAGTATGAAGTTGCTGCTACAGATTATCTTAGTTCTTCCATGTTACAGTATTGATAAAGAGAAGCTGATGAATTGGACAAGAATATATAAAGATAAGGTTTATATTGTCAAATATATGTGAAATATGTATATCAACTATAAATATGATCTAAATATATTGATAAAGTATATAATTTATGAGTAAAAGTATATGAAACATGGGTTGTCCATGAAAGCTTTCAGAGTGAGAGTGGGGTACTGTGGGGGAAATGAAGAGATTTTTTTCACTGGAATGCACATCAGTAGGACAAAACTGTATTCTGATTCAGTGCATATTTTCTTGTGCAATAAATGTGTGTTTCAGGTAGGGTTTTATGTAGATATATTTTCACTCATGACATTATCCTCTGTCTCCCACACCCCCTCAACATCAGTTGCCAGTCAAAGCATCGCTGGTACATTTTTCAAGCTCTCACAGTTTCTAGCAGGTGTCAACATGCCCACATTTACACTCCCCACAATAGGGCAAGGTACAAAGACGTCACTTTCTTGTGGTTCTTTAAAGCATTCAATGGTAATGACTTTTTTTTATGTTTTTAATTTTGCATTTAGAGTGCCTTATATTTATGCCTGTTTTTATAATGTTTTATTTACCGTTAATGTATCCTTCGATTAATCTAGGCATCTAGTGTAAATGTAAATGTATAGTTTATTTACCTCTAGTATTCATTTGTCACATAATGAGATTATATATGCAAATAAGAACATTTCAGAGGTCATATTTTTCATTTGCAGTGGCCTTACTGTGGCTGAGTGAATTAGAACAAACCAGTTTATAAGTCACTGACCAAACAGTCAAAACAGCTACAATACGTATACTCTAGTACATTCAGATGGAGTCAGGGACTTCAGAATACTCAACCCAGATATACACAGCATGAGAGATCCATGTCTCTAAGTCAACTTTTAATAATAATAATGAGCGTTTAACCAATTGTTCCCAGAGTTGCATTTGATAACAGATTAGCTTAGCAAACTCAAATTCCAAAACAGATTTGGTAAAAGGATGCATAATGCACAGGTCATCACCGAAGGGTTTCTTCTTCATGCCTTTTGACAACATATGCGTCACAAGAGAGCAGATGCAGAGAGAAACAAATTTGTTCCGTTATCCTGACAATCCTATACAGCGTGCCATGTCCATTTTTTGTTTTCAAGTCAACAGGAGGAGGCAAAAATGAGTTAGGATTCATCACTAATCTCTCCATACCCTCTTTGATGGCTTTGTGGATGTGCATTCCAGGTGCTTTCTTTCCCTTGTTAATTTAAGCAGCAATGGGTTATTATTAACAAATTTCCTTATGTTTATCATAATTTTGATATATACAGTAAAAGTGCTATTATTTAACTTCATGGTGACTAATGTAACATTATTTTCAAGTCTCAGAACATGTTTATTTTCTCATCTTTTCTTTTTTTTTTTTAAATAGATTTTTCATATGCATGGGTGAAACATTGCAGAGTGGCCAAAGCTGGCCTGGTAGGAAGACTTGCACTTTCTCTATCTTTGTACTATGCACTGCCCTATTGATTCTAAACCCAATAATATATTACTTGAACCCATCTATAGAAAAAAAATTCTCCTGAAACGGTCACTTTGTGTGTATGTAAATAACACAAAAAAGGTATCAACCCTTGAAAAAGACAAAAAAAGAAAAAAAAAAAAAAGTTTGTGGGGGAAAAAAGAGCATCCATTCAGATGCCATGGTAACTCCAGCAGATGACTTCAGATAAATCTGTCCCCCAAACCATCTGTTCTTGTGGCTTTGCCATTCAAGCTTGGAGTGTCATTAACAGAAATAAACGTTGTGTTCTCTGCTCTCTATCTATCTCTCGTCTGGATGCATAGACTGAAAATTAAATAATGAAATTGTAAAAAAAAAAAAAAAAAAAAAAAAAAAAAAGGCTTGTTAAAAAGATCATACAATTACCTCTGATTAGTTGTAAGCGTAAAATGTTTTGGGTTTTTTTCTGAATGAAAGGAGTGCTTTTTATTTTCTTACTTAGGTTACATTGGTGACGAAAGAAGTCTGTACGAAAATCAGTTCTTTGCTGACACAAGTTCCATTTGTTATAAATGAATTCTATTAAAAAATGTCAGTGTTATGCATTGGTGTTTCACTTGTTTCTCTCCATCTCACTTTGACTTGAAAAGACTGATGAAGCTATTTTACCCCCTACTGGTCTGGGTCCAACACATTATCCAGTTTTTCTTGCGAAAGGGGAAGTTGAGCCTCTCCACATTGGAATAGATTTCCATTGCTCTGGTTTTTCTGTTACTGATGTCAGCTACAATGAATCATCCAAGGAACCTTTGACAAATGAAATGCAATGTTTTCAAAGCTTCTGTGTTTTATTTTATTTTTTTCTTTCTTACTTGAATTCTGGTCACCCTAGTGACTGGGGGTGCGTTCTGTAACTCAGAGTGGAAGCCTCAGTTCACCGGACGTGTCTTTAATGTTAATTCAGTTGTATGTTGCAGCACTGTAAACATTTTGCTGTACTTTCTTGCATTTCTTCTTTTTTTGTGTGTGTGGGTGTGGCTGTGAGAGTCTATATGTGTATGTTTGTTTGGTGTTTCCCATTTATGTGTGTTAATTACCAAAGTGATTAACTATACAGTTATGCAGTGACTCCATAAACAGAAATTTATACATATCATAAATTTCACGTGCCCATATCCATTTCTTTATATAGAAAAGCAATGTCTGCAGTCAATTTGACATACAGTTGTCAGGATTAATTAATATTAGCACATGTTTAAAGCACACAATCCACTTTATTAATGCTTCCTGATATAGGCATATTTCCATTAGTATTTTTTATTATTTATTCTTATTTTGCTTTTTATGTACAAAATTGGTACCCATTAAGTAACAGTGGCACAATAGAAAGAATCACAATGTCTGCATGACACAAAAAAGAGAAAACATACTTAGTATGTTTACATGACTGAATTAATATTAAGTTATTGTGTTTTACCAACCAAAACTGGGCTTTGCAAATGTCGCAAGTGCACTTTAAACTGAATTAACTCACCCAGATATTGTGTTAAGAACAACAACATTCCCTCCACAGAAATATGACCAACAATACTCCAACTAAACTTTTTGTCCAATGATCTCTTGCAGAGTAAGATAAAAGCACCATTTTTCCATACAGTCAATTTTCTTAGCATCAGGCATGCCGTTGTAAAACACTTAAGTACCATCCTTGGCATATATTCAGGGACAAGGATGATGGTGTCATTAAAAAGCCAGGTCTAACTATGACTTTAGTTCGACTCCGCTGTGAATGTCTGCTGTGTATTTTAGTTTAAAACAGGGTATTTTTCTAATCAATAACATAGATTACCAACCCTAATCAAGTAATGTTACTGTGTTAACACTGAACCAAGAAGTAAAAAAAGGAGGCTCTTTAAAAACCATGTTTTTAAAGTTAAAGAGCACTGTGTGCAGTGTTTTTCTTCTTTCTTATGAGGACATTCTGGTCAATAAAAATGCTTTTTGTGAGTTGCATTTGAGAAACGAACAAAAGTCAAACATAGCTGTTTTGCTCTGAGACGTGCATACCTCGTCACCTTGTAGAGTGCAGGTATAATATAAACAAATACTTACAATATCAGATTGTGTGAAGTGTAAAACAGTTTGTTCTTCTTTAAAATGTTAGCAATATGAGCATGACTATGCTTTTTAATTCAACCTTTCAAAAAATCAATTTCTTATACTATTTAGTAAATAATCAAGTTAGTTTAACTAGAATTTTTAATATCCAATTTAAAGAATTTTTGTGATTCCTTTAGAAGAATAAAGGGAAAATAAAAGTACATTTTTGCAATATTTAAACATATATTTTTAAACGAATTAATTGAATGACCCATTTATCTGTTTATATATTTATATTTAATTTGACACATTTTCAATATGGATCCATCATTACAGGGCAGTTTTTGCCATTAATAGAATAAAAAGAGAAAAAGAAAAGAGTCATTTTTATTTAGGAACCTGTGTCTGACAAGGGCTAGAGTAAATAACAGTATTTGTCTCTCTAAGCCATCATTCTGCTCAGAGTACTCCCTGTATAAGCCAAGCTACCATCCTCAGTTTGTCTAAAACAAACAACATCTAGTGCTAAGTAAAATGTTTCTACACAAAAGAAATGTTAGGACATAGAAACATGTTGACACCTTGAGAACACAAAGTAACGCCTCACCAGCTGAAGTTA
Source organism: Melanotaenia boesemani (assembly GCF_017639745.1). Classification (NCBI taxonomy): domain Eukaryota; kingdom Metazoa; phylum Chordata; class Actinopteri; order Atheriniformes; family Melanotaeniidae; genus Melanotaenia; species Melanotaenia boesemani. The sequence goes on along the minus strand of NC_055686.1, from coordinate 18,400,174 downwards.
CTTGACATTCAGACAACAGTCTGTGCACATATTTCTCAGTTTAATGAATAATAAGTTTGCAAAACTTCACTCAGCATTTCAGTACATAACGCTTAAAATTTAATAAATATGTACAATGTCTTAGGTTTTGTAATAGAGATTACATGTCAACGTAAAAATGTGCAGCCCTGACTGTAATTGAGTGGCTTGCAGTTTGCTGCTCTTTGTTTTTGTACATCACACCTCAAACTTAAACATAACTCAAGTATGAAAAATGAGGATTTCTTAATGTGGTGTTGTACAGCGATATTTGATCTTTCTGGCTATGCTAGAAGTGTCAACAGTGCATCAATTTGCATCCATTTGAGCTGAGCCACCCCCACAAATGTTTAGAAAATATCTCCATAAACTAAGTTACAGCCAAGACTTCAGACCAAAACAGCATGCTGTGGAGACAGACCGCTCAGCACCCAACAGTATCATATTGCCATGCATGCAGAATTGCATATGACATGTAGCAAAATGTTCACAAATTATTTCATGGCAAGTACAATAATTGCTTCACCTTGTTTCTCATTTCTCACAATTTGATGGAAATTGGCTGAAATGAATTCCTGAATGTACTGAGCAGTCATGCTAGCAAACATGTCTGCTTCTCACCAGACAAGAATACAACAAATGAGGAACTTCTACTGTCATCACATTTTATTTTTCGCCGGAGACTGCACTTCAGATGTGTCGAGCAGATGTTCTGTCTTTGTCTCTCAGCAGTTTTTGCAGGATTATGAATCCAACCAGCTAGTCACAACACTGCGCACAAGTCATTCCTCATTTATCCCCTTCAGCCCCACCCCCACTTTAACAACGACAGCTTGCTTCTGTCCCTCCTGTGCTTCATTTCCAACATGCTAAATGTGTTCAAACACATCCAAACGGAGGCCAAGAAGCTGTGTGCTTTTGTATTTTAAGAATAAGACATTTATTTTTCATCACAGTTTTGAAATGGAAAAAAAACAACTCTGCATTTACAGTGACATAACTGTGTGTTCAAAAAAATTTATGTTAGCCCTTTATATGGATCAAAAAAGCAGATGCTCCTTTCCCGTTGATAAACAACCACCTGTTACCACTTCATAGACTGAAGTATTTTGGATTGATTTTCACACTCATTTCAGTTTTAAGACAATTTAGATAGCTCTCCTTCTGCATTTGTGCATCCATTTTCATATTAACAGTGCTGTGAAATGCTAACTACTCTAATTAAATGTAATGCTGCAGGTGCATGTTAAGTGGAAAAACAAAAGCAAAACTTTGCTTTCCCAAACAAAAAGCTCTTCTCTAAGATGTTTGAGATTCTCATAATTGGTACTAATTTTCAGCTCTTGCAAAAAAACAGAAGAAGAGAGTGCTTTGCTCTTTTGTTTTCTGTCTTTCTTGATTTAAATCATTAATCTGTCATTAACAAGTTAAATAGAAATATGAAATACTACGTACAGGAAATAACTGGTCATGATGATGGCAAAAATAAGAGTGATCAAGTGTGAAATAGCTCAACTTTAACAGCAGATTTTAAAAAGTACGTACTATAAAGATATAATGTAACTTTGCTCATTTTAGGCACACTCACCTATCATACAACAAATCTTATAATTATATAAATATAATTATGTGTAAGCATGTTTATTATGGGTGCCTCATATATCTTGGAGTAGTTTGAAGTGTTGTTTCTGCACATCCTCAGAAATGAATGCTAACAAATCTGCAAGCGGCAACATGCGAGAAACCATTAGGGGAAGGGTCCAATTTGACTGGATGTATTATCCAGTGATGGCAGAATTTTTTCTCTTATTCACGACCCAAATCCAGTTAATAGTTAACGCTGAAGACATATGTAGTGTTACACTATGATTCTGCACACTGAAGCTATCTTCATCTGATCAGGGGATTAGGGAGAGAAACAATCGGATAGCCTACGTGATGATTATTGATTGATGAGGAGTAAAAAAATAATGGCAGTAAGTCAATATGTACAGCCGCACACAGACACACACACAAACAACCACCTCCAAAATCTAACCTCTGGTAACAAATGTGGTACAAATATGCTCAACACAGAGCTGGTTGTTAACATATATTTTTAAACCTTTGTTAGGATTTATTTCTACATCTCACACACACATCAATTTACACACTGATGTAAGGTTTAAGATTACTTCCTGAGCCACAACCACTAAAGGTGAAGATAAACTTTTACATTTTTTTCTCTTTCTCTTTCCTGCTCTTAAATATTTCAAGATTTTTGCTGTCTTTTGTCACCCATAACCTGTTTGTGAAACGCTGTAAAATGTTACCCTATTTACTATCCTTTGATGTTAACATTTCAAAGATAAAAGGAGATGGCCTGATTACATCATTAAACCTTTTCTGCTGCATTTTTAATTAGCTTCCTCCACACTCCAAAAGGATCTAAACAGAAATATCACAGCTTTCAACTATGGCCTGTAATCTGAACTGAACTTTTAATCAGAATTTCACATTCAGTTCAATGTAATCGCTTGGGCACCGTGGTCAAAATTTCTGTGCAACTGCAAAGTTCTATGACATCCCTTGAACATTTAAATGAGATCTAGCTTTTTTGTTGTCAGACCTGACGTGCACCCCTGGTACGTAGACGGTTATGCAGAGGTACTTCCTTGTGATTGGTCAGTTTGGGATCATGTGTTGCCAGATATCTGGATCTTTTCGCTGAATTTGTGTGGTAACCACTATTTTTTAAAAACAATAACCATTGGATCAAGTTGATGAGAGGCTGATCAAATTATTCCTTCACTTTCTTCCACAAGCTAATAAAGACACTGAACCATACTGGATGCCATTGTTGTTTTAAAACAGAAAATGCCTATCGAACTGAAGTGAATCATCAAAAGAACTCTGACTTGGTGAGTTTACCGGCCGACACCCCCCCGCTACCACCCTCAGGTTAGGAGCAGAACCTGCAACGTAACACCAAAACAACACGTACCCCCTACGCTCGAGTGCGAGAGCAAACTCACCAGCATCAGCTACGCCGTGGCCGACCGCATGCAGACGGCGTGTGAGCATAAATTTGCCTTATCACAGCTTGTAAAGTATCCAAATCAGGTAGGACTCTTTTACCTTTGGGGCATTATCACATATTATTTCTGGGAAATTATGCTTTTTGAAATTTTGATTTTGTTCGGATGATTCTTGAATTTTTTTTTTTAAATCACCAAGTTATACAGATTTTTTTTTTTTTATTATCCATAGTTCACTGGTGTTTAAAGGTACAGTGTCTGATATTCACTGACATCTAGTGGTAAAAATGGTTATAGCAAGTTGCGAACAGACAGTGGCAAAAATTCTTCTAGACATAAATAACTGCAACCATGATGCTCTATAGATAACTACTTCAACATTGTGTGTGGCCCATTCCCAAACTGCCCCCTACACACTACCCCTACACACTAACCCTCCCTTTGCACATTATTGCGGCGGCTCTGCCAAACCACAAAATGTGGAGGGCGTGTGGATGTTCAGCTCTCAAGTAGCAAGTCTGCCATGCTCCACACTCAACGAATTTTGCAGCTGCTGTGACGCAAAATGGAGAAAATAGCCTTCAAATATGAGTTCCACCTGTCCTGCATGTTTGACAAACTGACAGAAAAATTATAAACGGAAGATAAAAGGAAACTAGCAAATCTTATTCTATGCTGATGTTTGACTTGATATAAGCATAATGTACAGCATTCATGCATTTTTTTTTAAATTGGAAATTAGAAATGGTAACTGGGTTGAAAGACTTGTGGAATCTTTATAAGTACAATGTAGCTCCTGTCATTGCTCAATTAATGATGTTTCAGAGAGAGTGAAAAAAACAAGACAGCTGATGTGGTTCCATAATTTATACAATGGCCATTTCACACACACACACACACACACACACACACACACGCACACACACACACACACACACAAAAACGGAAAAAAAAAATAAATAAATAAAAACAAAATTTGGAGCTTCTTTGTGTTGCCATGGTAAAGAGTACTTTACTTTTCCGGGGGAGGTAAGAGGGCATCCCATTCCTGTCTATCTTTATACCCTCTTCCTCCAATTAAAGTGCCTTCCATAGAGTATAACTTTATTGGGTGTTACACTCGGTAGTGTGTAAGGGGCAGTTTGTGATTGAGCCTACATGTGTACTATTTTCTTCTATTAGCCTTTTAAGGCATTATTATCCCAAATGGCAGACAACAGTGGCAATCATAAAGTGATTAGATACCAGTAGAAACACATATTTTAATAATATATTTAATTTTTTCTGTCACTGACCTTTGATTTTCTTACACACAGTACCTTTTAACGAACCCATTCTTCCTAGCACAAGTGCATTGTGTATTAGCTGTAACATAGATCAATGCATAATTATAAAATACATTGATTGTAAAAGTTCTGACCCTGAATTTTCTTTCCAACCTGCAGAAAACTTACTTTTGTTAGTTTTATTTGGTTGTTGTTTTCCCTGATGCATGCAGGTGTGGCTGCTTTACAGTGCATTTCAGTTCCAGGTTTTGATCAGTCTTTTCCAGGATTTTTAATTTGAATGTAAAGTCACCCAATAGTGCGACAAGATTTGATGACTAAAGTTATAAACAAATAAACATTCTAATTTTACCTCATGGTACCAGTCAGTTAAATTTTCACTCACTTAGGAAGCTTAAACCAGCCGTGCCCAAACCAGGCAGCCAGTTTCGTTAGTCAGTTTCAAGTTAACAACAGTTACAAGTAATTTTATACACTTGTTAAGAACATTGCTAACATAACTTCACTATCAAAACTGGCTGGCAGTACAGCTAATCTTGCACTTGCGAGCCAAGAAACTGAGTAAACAGACATTGCACCTCCTGGATTTTTGGCGTGACTGAACTAAAGGCACAATGCAGAACAAGTGGAGCGGCTACACGCTGCAAATGAAAAAGACAGCTATGGTTGTGTGAGCAGCATAACCCAGGGGCCCTTTTCCAGCAGAATGGTAAAGACTGTTTTTGTGCAACAGAAAGACAGGCACCATACCCTGCAGCAGACTGATGATGATGATCCAAATGGGTATCCTCAATCGAGCAGGCTCCCAGTTCAGCGATGACAAATCCAGATAAGAGTGGACACTACTGCCAACGCTACAGTGACTTTGTGTGCAGATCACATTAGAGCTGCTTCGGGAGGCAGAAGGAAGGTATGACCTTTAGTTTCTACTGCTACGGGAATCAAAGAAGAGGAATCCAAACATGGCAGACATTTAAAAACATGAGGTTATCAGGGTGATTTGACCATTTTTTGTCTTTGAAGTGTTAATCCTCATTAACCAACTTTGAACATATTTAAGAGTGGTTTTCTTCTACTTAAGTTAAAAAAATGACAGAGGGAAAATAATGATAAAAATGAAAGGAGCTAAGTTAAAGACAGTTTCAGCCACAAGGTTGACTGGAAAAATGACAGATATGGGGAAGAAGGGCCAGAGAGCAACCCTGCATGAGCCAACAGTTGCAGTGTATAAACCTCTGAAGGTTAATTTCGCCATCTCAGCATCTTGCCAATATTCCTGTGATCAGAACCTCTGTAGGCCAGCCATCTGCTTCCGCTCCACTCTCTGCCCACACTACTGATTCCTAGTTGGCTTCATGTGGGAGTGGACATGTGTCAGGGCACTTTCAGAAACTAATGTCTGGACGTGAAGAAGAGAATTGTGCATATATCAGTCAACTGACAGCACTCTGGTTTTAACTCAGATGTGAAGTCGACAGTGTGCACATTCTAAGTTAATTAATTAATTGATACATTTTGTTTTAAATCACCAGGAGAAAATAACAAAAGGAAAAATTTCTCTGCTTCTTAAATTACTTAATCATTTTCTTTTAATAAATTCCAGTCTCTTAACAGTCATCTGTGCATTGAGGTATTTCCCTCATATGACCCAAATTCACACCATTGACACCCCTAGTCACATTTCAGTTCTGATGGACAACAAAAGGAAAATATGCAATCTAGTTGAAGCCATTTGGAAATCCACAACACATCAATTATCCTGTCAAGGCTGAAAAAGAACAGGAATATAATTTACGAGTTCCCCAACAGGTTTTTGTTGCAACCTAAAGCAAATATTATACCTTTGGTTCAGTGCTCAGCTGCAATCTTTTCATACACTGGCATTTCACCAAGGGGATAAGTACTAAGGGTATATTTTTGCGACCTCAGAGGACACAGTGTCAATTATTCTGGGTAAGGCCCTGTGGAGGACTTCATTCCCTAATCAAAATAAATGGCCAGGGCAGCAGAAAGTGAGTGGAGTTAAGCCCCCAATATTCCTTCGAGACAGGAGGAGGGTTTGGGCTGCAAACAAATCCATTACCACAAGGTAAATAGGACACATCAGCACTCTTGGCCCATTTGAATGGTTCGAGCCCTGTGACCACCCCTGCAAAGGCTTCTTCCAATTTAAGACGCTGGGGCTGATAGCACAAGTTTCCTTTTTTCCTTGCATGCTGCCCTGAAGTCAGTTTCACATAATACATTCTGATGATAAAATTCTTCCGTGTATGGCAGCCACGCTAACTTATAGTGGCTGTGACTAACTCACTGTAATGGGAAAATTCAACTTTGTGCATATTATAGGAAAATATAGTGGAAGTGGAAGTGCAAAACTGTAGCTTAATATGGTCTTAAGCAATGTGCAAAAGGGTTGTGGGGGTGGGGGGCGTCAATAAAATCAGTTGTCATCATTTTTATTTATTTATTTTTTTCTCCCCACATTTTCTTACTCACCAGCTGGTAGTCATTTCACTGTCTGGGTGTGTGTATAATTTCAGCTGATAGTGGAGACAGTTCAGCCCAGGGGCAATATTTACTTTCCCACTGCAAGAGTGCTTTTAGTGATCCTCATACACAGCAACGCTTTCATAGTATCCATCTTTCTTTACAATCTTTTTTTACTATCATTCTGCTTTTGACACAAGACACAAACACATCAGATATGCAGCTGGAATATTGTTCTACAATGCTTTACAATTGACTCTAGCTGCTGATAAGAACAAAGAGGTACTTGCTATCAAATTAGAACATATCTAAGTAAAGAAAAATTGCCATTGATTTGAAGAATAAAGTATTGAATTGCATGCTTTACCTTGATTTCCCACTCTTCAATGAATTTCCAATTAATTGGTCATTGCTTCTGAATACCAGCAAAGGTGGACAAAATTTATATTTTTTTTTTCTAAAATACTGTTTTCAGAAGATAACTGAGCCACCCTTTCATCTGTAAGAACTACTATAATTGTTAGTTCTTTTTAACCAGCATCTGGGATGTCAATAAAAGAAAATACTGGGACTTTTAAAGAATTTTTCAGAATATTTCTGAATAAAATATTAATAGGCTCTTCCTCAGCAGTCAGATATTAAGCAAGATGCCATTACTGGGAACTACTTTAAGACACATTACGTAACCTTCCGACCTTAAAATTCCACATTCCGGACTCATTTGATGGCACAGCGACATCTATTATCTGCATTTCTTGAGCTGTTGCTGCCCAGCAGCATCCTGAGGCTAAGAAACCGCACTTCACAACAGGAGTCCAGATTAAACTGTCTTTCACTGGCTGGAGAGAGCTCGCAGTACACGTAGGATGCAAGATCCCAAATTAGCCATTGGTAAGGGTGAGAAAATGAGAAATTCCATTGAGAAAATGGCAAAAGTTCTGTAGTGTGTCTTTAATATCTAATATGTTATACCACAGCATTTAAATGAGACAAAGTTTAAATGTTTCTTTTGGCAAATGGCAGCCTGATTTAAAATTTTTAGGGTTTGACAACATTATGGAAAAAAAATATTTACTAAAGCCTCTCTGAAAAAAAAATCTTTTTTTTTTTAACAAAATGTCCACCCACATGTGGATGGACATTTTGCCATGCATGACAAAGCATTCTCAGAGTCTGTTAGGATGACTGCAACACACTTAAGTTCTAATACTATTATTATTATTATTATTTATTTATTTTTTATTATTATTATGTTTCAAACTGTTTTATCTATGCAGTGCACCCTGCACACAATTGTGCTTGTATGGAACATTTTAACTGGAATAGAAAAGAAATTCTGCACCAAGGACCACTTTATTGAAAGAAAATGTTCCAAGACAGAGAGATCTAAGTCAGTTTGGAGAATTTTATGTTTCTAGCTGTAACTGTAAGGAGAATTTCCTATTTTTCTTGGCGCTTTCCTTCTACATATCCAGGCTTAAAAAATAGATATAGCCAAGAAATGGTAACATTTGCATTTGAAGTAGGGCTGTGCAATAAAATTATCTCAAATTTTGATTCTTATAAAATTGATGTCAAACTTGGGGATAAGAATGAGACATTTTCAGCCAGCTGTGTATCGCTCAGTCCACTGGTTGGTAATACATCTTTAAAAGAACTGAATTCAAACTATCTTTCCAAACTGTCAAAGTAGTTGATAAAAAAAAGGCCCCACCCCATGCTCCTGATCATTTTTGTGCTAATGACATAAAGTAAGCTAAAATTTAAACCTGTAAAGTTAGTTGTGTTATTAGCAGTGAGATCCTAATTGACTTATTGTTAGTTGTTATTGCCCTTTCCAGGCATTATAGATGATTGGACCCTGTAGTGAATTGACAAGGAGAAAAAGAGGAAAAAAAAAGGATACAGACTTAATTAACTTCATCTTTAAGAGTAATGCAAACGTATAATTTTTAAGTCTAAAGCTACTAAATTTACCATTATATGTTACATACTGTGAACTTCTTTTAAAAAATAATACAAACAATGAAAAGTACAACACAGATGATCCTGTAAGAAACAAAGCACAGATTTTGGGGTTAGCCAGTCCTCCCTTGCACGTCTCCAGTTGGTGCAAAATGCAGCTGCACGCCTCCTAGCTGGAGTATGTAAGAGGGAGCACATAACCCCCATCCTGGCCTCACTTCACTGGCTGCCAGTGCACTACAGAGTTCATTTTAAGATTCTTTTATTTGTTTTTAAATCTTTAAATGGTCTCCTCACCTCTCGGAGCTACTCCACCCCTACGCTCCTGTTCGGTGCCTCAGGTCAGCTGACCTGCTGCTCCTGGACGTACCGAGGTCCAAACGGAAGCTCAGGGGGGATCGAGCTTTTTCAGTCGCTGGCCCAAAACTGTGGAATGAGCTCCCTCTCCACATTAGACAAGCTTCTTCATTGTCTACTTTTAAAACTCATCTTAAAACCCATTTTTATTCTTTGGCTTTCAGCCCAGTATGAGACTGTTCTTGTTTAGTGTGCTGTGGTTTGTTTTATTTGTTTATAATTTGTTAATTCTTTTAAAATTGCTTATTGTTTTAAAACTGTTTTAAAAACAATGAACAATTATTTTATTATATTTTATGATATTATTTATTTCCTGGTTGATTTTTTTTCTTTATGTGTTGCTTTGTCCATTTATGTACAGCACTTTGTTTCAGCTGTGGTTGTTTTAAAGGGCTATATAAATAAAGCTGAGTTGAGTTGAGAAGTATTTCCTGCATTTGATTGTAAAATCAAAGTATATTGCACTACAGCCGTTTAGCAACTGGTAGTTATGGTGTTCTCAATCAATATAGGTCGCATTGAATAATAATAAAAAAAAGCCCATCAATATCTAACACTTAATTATAAATGGAAAAAAAAGCATTGTAGGTGTTAAATTCTGTTTCTAATGCTTAAAAGATGGGTTCAACCTAAAGCCACTGGAAGCACTTAAACTGTTTTTATTTAAAAACCATTTAGTAGCACCTTCATCAGCAAGACTTTGGTTCATGCGTGGGGTGATCAAAGCATTCTAACATCAATAGTTGTGACTCATCTAGTGCTTACTAATGAGCGTGAGGAACCCTGCTGGGTTTTATGATCGGCGCAAGCTATGAGAATTTGCACCCAGCTTGTTAAAATACGACAAGCTAGCAGATGTTGAATGAGATTATTTTAAAAAAGGAAGGGTTTTCATTTTTTACCCCTAAGTCCTTTAACCCAAATTTGAAAATGCCACAACACTGCAAACAAAAGAAAAAAACTTATTCTCTCTCACTTTCAATCTGTCTTTGCAGAAATAATCAACTAGCTGTAAAACTATTGGCTTAAAATATGTTTTTCTTTAGCTCACGTATTACATTCAAACAGCATTGCACAAATTCCCCAGAGAACACGTAAATGAGACGGTTGACTGCTGCAGCTCAGGGACATACAAGAGCATTTAACTACCAGAGATTAACTCCTGTATTCCCCCTGGTAGCCTAGATGTCCTAATGTACTGCCTCAGGGAAAAGACATATCAGGGAGGGAACAGAGGAGGTACTGAAGAAAAGGGAAGAGTGGGTGGATTGTCCATGTCATGATGACAGCTTCGGCCACTTGAGATTATAGAGTGACAGGTGATACAAAACAAAAACAACCTTCCCACCTTCATTTTTCCCCCTACATTTCAGGCCATCTGTTAGGCTATAATTAATTTGTCATGAATATCAAATGACACCGCCACCAATAAAATGACTTAATCACATTCCAGTGTGTAATGATGGTCTTTTAAAGTTCTGTATATTGAGTATAATAGTAAAAATAAAAAATAAAACTCTGGAATGATATTCTTTTAGCTGAGCCTCTGAAGCTGGCTTCATATTTACACAAACTTTCAAACTAATGGGACAGCAGCTGTGCACACCCACCAATTTATTCCCTGCTGAAAACTGTCTCTCATTTTCCCACCACTGCAACCAAGCCTGGATATGGCAGCAGTCACTCTAACTCAAACGGACACATCTGTGGAACTTCTTCCACTTGCTCCCGATCCGTCTGTGACATTTTCCCAGGCTGTTTCTTGTTAACATACATAACATCACAAACATACTCACTAAGGTTTATGTTATTAACATGAGATTTTACTCAAATAGACAACTATTCTGGTCGACATTTGGACTGCTATTACAGTTTTGCAATGTACTGCAATCAGTAGTTGTCCTGCTATGTCAAATGACATTAAATTGAAATTAAACTCAGTCTGAAATGATAAAACTATCATCTTAACCCATCAAAAGTTCAGTTTTAAAGATCTCAGAGTATAAAAGCTTTAATACAGTAATTTGCATCTGTAGGCAAACTCTTCTTTGGTTTGTTTATAGCCTCTCTATAACTTATAGCTGATAATGACAACAATAGAAGATGTTGTCCAAACTCCTCTTCTTGGACAATGCTGTGAGGTATTCCTGCATCAGATTTTTATACTTTAAAGAGAAAGAACAGAAGCACCTATTATCAGTACATAAGAGAAAATAAATCACATCAAGCCTATTCTTAATTTCTTTCTTCAAGATAAACTTCTTTATAAAGTACTGAATAAATGAGCAATATCAATAAGATTAAGAGAATTATAACAGTATACTCCTTTGTACTTCTACCACTGAAATTATACAAATGCTTAAGTTTATCTGATCTGTCAATGGGTCATGTTATTGTCAAAGTCTGTCTGAAATGTCTTTTTGACTAAAATAGTCTCGGTTCAGAGCCAACACCTGGTCTTTCATTCTGACACCCTTAGAACTAGCTCTTGGCCAGAAAGTCATTTTTTATTGTAGCATAGGTTCTTTGTTGGGTCTAGATTTAAGAACTGCTCACATCAAGAAATGGGATTTGAAATTATGTGACCAGTTGGACTAGTTAGACCTTTATTGTTATATCTAAGAAACATGTAAAAAAAAAAAAAAAAAAAAAAAAAACTGTGTAAAGTCTGCCTAATGCCAAAAATAGAAACTCCCACTGCATCCTTTATTTTTCTCAAATTGCAATACTAACATTAATTTACAAAGTTGCAGGGAAAATTTGAAAAATGCTATGAATGTTGGAGAGAACATGTCTTCCTTCACTATGATCCACTAAAGAAATTCAGTATACAGCAGAGAGAGGTTAAAAAAAAAGATTGATGTTTCTGGTGACATAATAAAGCTTTTCAGCTGCTCTTTGGCCTGTGGAAAAGCAAGACTTTTGTTTTGAAGGTTCAAAAACTACATCTAAACTGGCCCCTACTCTGCATAATTTTCAAACTAGCAAAAAAAGGAGTGCAACAATGGTAGATGAAAACAAGAAGACCCCCCCCAGGATGCTGCATCTCTCTGTAGAAACACCTTGCATTTCCACTGTGTTTTCTTTATGCCAGTGGAGTGCATTTTACAGGTAATATGCAGCAGGGATGATGAGGGTCTTTTGTCCTCCTGCGACTGACTACGACCCTTCTCTCCTCTGCCATTACTCTCTGCACTTCCCTACCCTTTTCCTTCTGTGTTTCTGCATGAAAGTGGAACAGATCATTCTGGATTCTGTCCTCCATCCCTGAAAAAGCTCTTCCACTTGTGATGCAGAGCAGGACAAAAAGTACGGGGACATGGCATATCTCCAACAATGCTGGTTGGGAGAGAAGGAGTGCAGCATTTTGTATGCAGGCAGGATTAGCCTAATTGAAGTGTCAGCCTGAGAAAATTGTGGATGCGTGCGGGTTAATGTCTGTGTATAGCAGAGGCTTCGCACTCTCAGTGATGATGAGAAATCTGGCCATCATTGCAGGCCTCATTTGATTTTGTGTGTGTGAGTGTGTGTATTTGTGTGATCCTATGGTGATGGTAATTGTAAAACCTACCATCTAGTATATTTATGATGCTGAGAAGGCAAGGTGGAAACTGTTGGATACATAATTACTTTTCACCATTTGGCCTTTTACATTATGAATTCACAATTAAAAGCAGCAGCAGTCCTGATTAATTAATTTATGTGTGAACTTACACAGAAAACTCTTCAACACTACTTTAGCCTTTTTTTAACGCTCTGATGTGCTGAATTTGACAGAACACCTCCTTCATTTCTCACTCTGTCCGTCTGTTGCTATCAGTGTAATTGTTACTTCAATTGAAATGTGTCAATGTGACCGTTATAACACTGACTGTAAGATAGTGAAACGAAACTACACAAGAACAAACAGTTGGATGCTAACAGCATGCCAGCAGTACCCCTCTATTCTTAAACAAATAGCAATACTTAGTTCATATTGCACTAACCTTTTCAGGTAAGTTAATGAACAACTAAAATAAATCTGCTTGAGCTTTTCTGCTATATTATCAGAATCTCACATCCCACCCCCAACATTTCTGCATTAGTCTAATGGGGTATAGCCAGGATGGATGGATTATCAGTTACTTGACTTTTTCACCAAAGTACAGTATTTAACTTAACTCACCAGGTTCAAACTGAAGCGCAGGAGCAGTATGTTCAGCTGAAAATATTAACTGTGTTGCTTTGATTCAGAAAACAAGATAAATAAATAAAATAAATAAATGGAAGTGACCAACCTGGTTATAAGGGCACTGATATATTTATGCCACTGGCAGACTTCCCTCTGCTTTCATTTCAACTTTCATCTGAGAGTGTAGTAGTGTAATACCTCAACTTGGTTGTATCTTCAGGGAGGTAATCGAAAGTCATCTCCAGAAAAACAATAACTAAAGACGATGAGACAAGTTTTTCTAAGAGGTCATTCAGGTTATAATACCTTATGCTAGATGAACAGTAATATGGCCACAATAATATGGTAACACATCAGAAAAGAATGAGCCCTTAGAAACTGCAAAGTAACGTGACAGAAGTTGACAGAACATGACTGTTCTAAATCCCTCTTAGCCTGCATTAACTACAACTTCAATACAAGTACTGTTTAAAACGATGTGGTTTTCTTGATAAAGTCAATTACCTTAATGTGTGTGAAATGGAACTGTTAGCTTTGCTTATGTCCTAGAGAACCGCTTTGCACTTTAATAATGCTGAGTCATTTGATCCTAAGGATGAGGTTGTCCCTCAGTGCTGCCGTAGAGATTCTGGCACCAAGAGTGATTTCACTGAAAGGTGCAGTTATCAAAGTAAAGACCTCTGCAAGTCCTTCTGCTCCTAATGTCACTCCACCACAGTGTCAGGGAATTCCAACAATAGCCACTTAAATCTAAAGATAAATTTTTCTATGTTTCAATATACTAAATGACTTCATAGAATATCCCCTTAATTTACATTTTTCTTAACTTAAAATGCATGTAATTTAATGACAGTGAGCCGAATACAAAAATATACTTTTCCACTTGCTAGTACGCCAAAAAAAAACAAAAAACTACTGGCTTAGGTTCTTGTTCATATCAAAGATGAATAAACAATTATATATAAATATCAAGCACATCTAAGAGCCCCATCTGAGAGCATCAGTCCCACTGAGGCGTAGGTTAACACCTAGATTACAGTTAATTCACTGATGAGAAAGAGTGGGTGAGCATCTGGTAAATACTCAGTCCAACTGTAGACAGTGTCTTACAAAGAGAGCTGGGCTCAGAGTTTGAGGAGGCAAGCGTGGGATGGATTAGTGTCTTCTTGTTTTCTGCGCTTTAACAGGATTTGATTTTATAGATTTTTTTTTTTTTTTTTGGCAATTCCTCCTCCTTCAAACACATCATCTGAGGGCTGAGAGATATGACATGTGGATTAAGAAATTTGTTCTTTGCTGTGTTTCAGGAAGATGTTATCCTGCCTTAAAGTAAGATGTAAATTAAAGTTATAAATTCAGAAATATATTTTGGGCTCATAAAGAAAGTTGCCATGTTAAAATCCACCCACCAATGAACAAAATCTGATGATCTTTTAGGAATTGAATTACTGCTGACAAAGAGGACTTGAAAGTGATGTCATGTCGTCTTAGTGCGACACAGTAAAGATTACAGTAGCAGCTCCTCTCAGATATTGGATTATGTTACACGCAGAACAGATGAGTCAGTTAAGTGTTTGCAGAAGTATCCAAAAAAAGTACCATAGTAGCTGTAAGGAAGAGACAATGCAAAGCTTGTGCTTTTAAAAGCAGCTTCGAATTCCCATATTTCACATCGTTAATGCAATATTTTTATACTGTATTTAAGATGCAGATGATGTTGCAATTCTTCAACAGACTTGTTTTATGTTTTGGTGTACATATAAGAAAAAAAAAGCTTACAAAAAAAAAGTGTAGAGGCAATGTGGCAATGATATTTGGATTATGTGCTTAGACACAAAATCCAAATAAACGCCCACCCACTCTAAATTCAATGTAAATATTACAAGTAACTTTTCTCAAATTTAAAAAAAAAAAAAGCCTCAGATTGTTGGGACTCATGGATTTGAATTATAGTGTGATTTACATCACAATATTACACCTATCTAATAGTTTTTGGGATTAAGACTTTGTCAAGTTAAGTAGTAAAAGCTTCAAATGAACCTTGTTTTATTGGAGCTATCAAACTTTGAAAAGGCTTGACATGTTAATATGAGAGACAAAAAACGACAAAAAGAAAACTTTAACATCTAGTTGTGCACTCCCATCTCAAGAAAAAACAGAGATGAATAAAGTGTCATGACAAATACTTTTCAAAGTGTTAAAATATTAAATGTAAAAGGCCGAAAAGCTTGGGGTGCTGATTAACTTTGGACGGAGAGCAGATATAATTGGCTTTGGGTGTCGTCCAAACTCTGTAAGCCTCCAAATGCAACCCATTAGAGATATATTTCCCCCCTCTTGGCCTTACTCTTTAATAAAACGAAGCAGCGAGAGAGCTTCCTTTCGACTACAGACCTTCAAACTTTTGTCATATTTTTACCTTATCTGTATTAATTTCACTGACAGCCTGCAGATAAATTCAGAGCTGTCTCGGAGCCACAGTGACAGCTCCCAGAAATCCTCAGTGTCAAGAAGGAGACACTTTTTTCCCTCCACAACTCACAGAAGAAGGCTGCTGAAGAAGTCAAAACCTGCACCTAGACCTGATTTTGCATAGATTCTTTGGCTAAAATACATAATGTACCTCTGCAATTTCACATAAATGATGTCACGCAAATGCTTATAGAACACTGTAAATGTCAGACTTTGACTGAATATGGTAGGTAAATATGTATGTTTTTTCAAATAAGTGGATGATGAGGATTATAAAGAAGACATGAAGAGATGGATTTAGAAATAAAATGAATAGAGGCTTCTTCATTCATCATGCTATAGTGTCTCCCAGCTCCAGTAAAAGAAACTTGTCAAATATGTGCTCAGGAGTCATCACGGTCCTCATCACATTCCTTCCTCCCTCCTGACTTTCTACAACTTTGAAAACACCTAAAAAAAATATATAAATAAAAAAATAAAAGCATTGTAACTATTTTCACTAAAATCTACAAACTTTTATTGCACAAATACATTTTCTCTTTCATTGTATTGTCAAAAGAGGAGAAAACAATCAAATTCAAAAATTGTGGTGTTACAATTTAGGGTTAGAAATCGTAAGATGGCAATGTTATCACCAGGCTAACATCTTTAAGCCAGCGTCACGGAACAGAAAACTCCTAAGCCCCTCTATAAAAAGGTTATTCTTGTTATTCTTTAGAAATATGATCTATTTACAGGATATGATGAAATGCAGTTAAAGCTTTGATTGAAACTGTATTCACATGCATTCACGTGATAGATATACCATCCAATGCCAGGCAAATATAATATATCACATGTTGGCTTGGTATCTGTCATACATGTGACAAAGGTGATGCAGAACCTTTTAAAATATTGTAGCTGCTTTCTACATAGGTGCAGAGGCACAGAGCTTAAACTTAAAAAAGAAAACAATAATGGCAACACCACCCCTGTAGATGTCATTTGTGTGTGTGTGTGGAAATAAACTGTGTTGATTATAATTGCATGGGTTAACATGGTCATACCATGTTATTCTGGATCACTAGCCACAACAGCTACATCACAGCAAGGATACACAAAACATAATCATTATTTTTTAAATAATTTATCGGAAAACCTCAGCGTTTTTTCAGTGCAGACTTACAAAGTTATTCAATGAGTTTGAAATCGTAAATTATATTACAGCATGATTCCAATAATAAAAATTAAACAAAACAAATCTACCCTTTAATATGACCTTATTATAGCCCAAGCTTTCTGTGTTTAGATAATATGAGTCACTAATGAGGTGACTGTGAAGTCTACATTCATGACAAACTTCTGTTTATTCATGAGGCACTGTTTTGAGGTGTACTTTTAGTACATGCTTCATCTCACTACTTTAAAACTGATTGATGGGGTACCTTAAGAAAATATATTCCAATCCTGTGACTTTTATTGCTCTGGTTGTTGTCCAAGCATATGGTCACCATCAGCCTAAAAGGAAACACAGGAAATCCTGGGTTTCATTCAAAAATGGACTGAGAACAGCTGCTATGCAGTGGGAAATAAAGGTAAACTGAAAGGGCGGGGGTGGGGGGGGGGTACAAATCCAGCACGGAAACCAGGCAATTTGCCCTATGATGTCATGGCCCCATCCGAATATAAGGAAAGCGTGTGAGTATAGGAAGCCAAAGGTCTGTCATCTCTCACAGTTATTTGGGTTGACTTGTGCTTAACAATGTACCATGACCCCACTGTCGAGGAATGGAGACTGGGAAAGAAAAGGGGGAGCAAAAGTGGGGGCAAGTACATTTGAGAAAAGCTGACCCCTACATGGAGGAAAAATGTCATTGCAGCCAACAGAAACTATTCACTTTTACACAGACATGCAACTCTGGATTTAAAATGCATTCATACTAGCTGTGTTTCACAACTGGACCCATGTCTCCTTCATTCATATTATCACTAAAGTATACCAGTGTTGCTTCCAGGATAGCAGCAACCGCAGGTGCCTGTCTGTTTTTAACCAGAAAAACTTTAGAAATGGCAAAGAGTCTTATCACTCAGGTTCTTATGACTTTTGAGCTGGGTTAGGATATCTGGAAGGTGGACACAGTGAGTTCAGTCTGTTTTGCTTTTATGGACAGATCTTAGTTTAAAAAAAATGTAAATGACTACTTCATGAATACTCAAATTTTCCATTGTGGTGACATCATTCTCAAGGTCTTGTCCAAAGAACTTCTTTTACAAAACTATTTAGCATCCACTGCCTGTATGCAACTGCACTTCACTGCCCAGTTTTCTTCCAATATATTGCTCAGTTAAAGGGCTTTAGCATCAGAAGTAAGGTTGCAAAACAGTTCTGAATACTAAATTATATTTAAATGCATAAAACATTTATTTTTTTCAATCAAATGTGTCCTTCCAAACCCCATTGGACTCACACACTCATTATTCCAAGCAAATGTTTGGAAATGTAGCCTAATTATTGCTGCTGAATTACTGTGAATAGCTCAGTTTAAAAGACTAGATGAGCATAGGCATTCAGTAGTTTGTAAAACTAGAACAAAGAGGATTTCCTGAACTATTTACAACAAAGCCACTGTGTTTTCAGCTTCACTAGGTGCTATAAATTAAAGGGATTTTTTCTGATCAATAAGCCTCAGAGTTGTTTATTCCCAAGAGTGCACTTTGTGTAATGGCTTGTACAAGCAAAAATCTCTACTTTTGTGCAGAGTTTCCTGCAGGTGACTGAACACGTTCTTAAAGACAAAGACAGAACCATGTCCAGGAAGAGGTCAAGACATAACTTCTGTAGTTCACAGTTTTCACAAGCATTCCCACTTTTATATATTTTAGTCTGTTGTGTTATTTACCATGTTTAATGTTAAGTCTGCAACAGTAATAATCTCACCATAGAAATTACAAGACAAGTAGACAACCTGGCTATTTAACAGCATCTGATGCTAAAGAACAAAGCACTGCACATACAGAGTGCAAGTTCACTGTATAATAGGTGCTGTAGTGTGTGCAAATAGCACTATACACTATAGGTGTAGCGGGTTTACTGTTGTGGAGTACCAATGGTAAGTTAATGACCAAGCTTCACCTGATTAGATGCCTTTGATATGCTACCATATCTGCAGATCTATGACCCAAATGTATGATCACATATTTGTAAGCTGTATGCAGAGTGTTCATGTTTACTTGAAGAAATATGAGCAAAGGAAAAAGATCCAAAAAGCAGAGGAAATGTGTTGCAAATATTGACTGCTAAACAGAAAAGATATCATTGCAAACATTAACCAAAGTATGTAAATAACAGAGAGCAGAATTCTCTCTCAGGAATAGGAAAAAGAACATTAAAAAAAATCATATTAAAAATCTCATTAAAATTGGGTAATCATGCCTTGCCTCAGGACTGAGGGTGGGAGTTTGGGAGAGGAAATGCTTACAAGTTGAATCAGCCTGGAGAAGAATACATCTGCTTTGCTGCATGCCTTAATGCTCCAGAGTATTATTAATGTTGAGAGGAAATAGATCCCATGTGGTAAGGTGAAAAAAAAAAAAGAAATGGGATGTTGCCTCTTCTCATCCTGCATTAGGTCATCACCTAATTTACTTCAGTGGCTGCCTCATAGTACAGTAGAGAGCACTATCCAGCATTATATTCCCACACTGTGTGAAGCAGATGGTTTGGGGAAGTGAGGCTATTGTGATAGAGTGGTCACTCAAAGCATCACTCATCATCATGTCACATATACTGCTCTGTTCAGATTTCTTTTTCCCCCTCCCCTTAGAGTCATGATTGTGCTGTATGTGTATAGAATTATTACATTATTAAAACCATAAAACTGGAGGTAAAGTCTGGCTGGATTGCTTTGTTTCTTTTTCTAACTCAGCAGCTGAAAACATTAAAGTCTCCCATCTAGGGTCAAATAAACAGTTTTTATAACAAAGATCTTTGTACATGTCAGGTTATTCAGTGTGAATCCCCTTCATGTGGTTAAATCTTGGCTAGCCTGAAATATCAAAATATTATTGCCTGCATTAGATCAGCCGCCAGCTGACTTTTAAAAGAAAATGCACATAAATTTCATCGCACTCGAATTTGATTCCTGTTGACCTGGCATCACAAACACCTTTTCACATTTCATATGGGAGGGCTCAAATATACTTAAGAAATTAATTAACAAACTGGTGCTGAGTGTATCTTCCCCATTATGTGTATTTCCTGCTGCTTGTTCCCCAGTTGTTCCTGCCATTGTATTTTTAACCTTTATATTTGTTTTGGTCAGTATCCTCTGTGACACATTGCAGGGTTTAAATCATTTGCACATCATTGCTTTCATCTGTTTTTATTTACATTTGACAGTTTCCAAACCTTTTGGAAAGAGCTTGCATTCAACATGTGGTTCTAGTTTAATGATGTAGACACAGTGGCTGTATTTGAAACCATGCACTTGTTAAGACAATGCTGCTTTTCATCTTTTCATCTTTTTTTTTTTTTTTCAGCACACAGTTGTTACACAACATCTACTGTGGGTTAACCTCAGTTAGTAATATACAACATCCCCTATTCATGATTTTACTGAAACTGAACAGTTGGCAGAGATGAGATGAAACCCATTTTTATTTATCATTCCGATCACAATGTAGAATTAAAAGGGGCTTGGGCTCGGGATATTTCTCTCTGTTTGAAAGCCCACCTGGAACATTTCGACGTTCCTAATTGTTGAGGTGCTTTGCCTTTTTCAATACAATAGTCATGGTCAAACTTGATTTTTATGTTGTTTCTTTGTTTTTATTTATTTATATTAGTGCATACTACATGCATAAATAAATAGTCGATTTGTGAAATCTATATGAAGGCTTCAAATAACATTAATTCAATTTATAGTTGACATAAAACTTCAAATTAAATGTGGTAAATTTGACAAAAATATATTTCAAATAATACCTATAAATTGTATTGCCCATGCATATGGAATATTAGGACAGTTTTAAAACTACTACTCTAAATTAAGATTATTATAAATACACTCTTCCCAAACAGTGGTCACAAAGTCCAGAATGTCACAAATTTTAGCACAACAAAATATGTATTTCAATACTGATATTAAATCAGTAGAACCACAGAAAGACTACATGACCACTGTAGGATCATTTAAATGGGCATAAGGAAACCCAACTGCTCCCTAAGCACTGTAGCCTACTTCACCACACTATAACCAGTGTAACTAGTTTTGGAAAAGCATAAAAACCTTGTTCAAAACTGCATCCTGTTGCTGTACCTCCAGCACCATGCACTCTGTAAAACCATCCACAACCACTGCTTGAAAACTTTTGTTTGGTCTGACTGTTTGATTCTGATTCCAATCTAAATGTGCATCATTTGTGTGCATATAGGTGATGTCACTTAGAAGCTCCCTAATTTAAAAAGTCTTCTTTCTCAAGCCATTGAGAAATGTCTTCATCTGCCAGCCTTTTGCTGCTTGACAACTGACATTAATTGCAGTACTTGTGCTTCCTTTTAATCATGCCCAATTATGTGGCATATGTAATAATGGTAAAGACATGCCAAACCCCAAATGCTGACATGATAGGTAAATTGATAGTTGGATGAATTGGCAGAGCATCCTTTTGTACTTGGCCCAAAATTAACACAGCAATTACAACACTTTTATAGCTCACACTGGGAAGGCTAACTTGGACATCTCTACCATTATCTCACACCAGGAAGGGAAAAAAACTACCCGTAAATCAACCAGTCCATCTACAGTGGAGTATCACACAAGGCCGCTGTAAACTCTAGAGACATTAAGAAGGATATGGGGGCCTTAAAATGTGGAATTTATGAGTATGGATTTATATTCTCATCGCTGCAGCAGGCCTACTTTGAAAGGATGATTGAATCCTCCTCCTCATTACAGAGCTATTCAAATTCTACTATAGATTTTCTCTCCCTCATAATGATGCAAATGGGGAAAGATAAACAAAACAAAAACAGATCTGATAGAGCTGGAAATGCATTGTGCTCACATGAAATTGCCATTTTATTCATGTAAAGACAGAGGAATTTATTTTGCCTGCTGTCTCAGTGTCACTAAAATAACCACTGCCCATATGTGTTTCTTTAAATATTTATGTATGTTTGAGCAAAGTTAAACAGCAAAGAAAATGTTTCATCATGTGGTTCTCACTGCATTGAAATAACTTTGGTGGTTTCTTTCAAGGTTTCTAAGTGGGAACCAACACAAAGGACATTCAGAAGAATGCATTACACAAAATCAACAGGTCATTTCAAAAGTAAACACTTTCTGTTAAATAAACTTTAAGAAACTGACAACATTTGAAGCTGACTTCAAATAGATAAAGCCCGTCTTTCAGTTTTTTCCCCCCATCTTTTCTTTCAATCCCTGTAAATCTTAATACCCCAGCAGAGCGGAATTGGATTTATATCTAACCATAAATTCTTAAAGCACCCAATGATTTCTTAATGGTACATATGTTTCAAAAACTGAATATAAAACTTGGAAGTGTAGGTTATTTTGACAGAACAGGGAAGCTAGGAACTAACTGAAGAAATAATGTCACTTGAAAACTTTAAATGTGCCTCTGAAAATGTACTTTTGAGATTTGCTTTCTTTTCTGACAAAAAAAAAAAAGTATTAGGTGACCAGAAATAGCTGTGCCAACGTAAATGTTCCACACTTATGAAGTGCCTATTTAACCTTGTCTAGGCTCTACAAAGAGCTGAACATGTTTTTCCCATTCACAGACACACTCACACAGCATTTATTTTTTTGTATCCAAGCTATATACAGTATGCTGCAGCTTTTTTCCCTCCACGTTTCCACACTAATGAGCATATAGGGAGCAATGCTCCTTAAGTACACTTCAAAATGTGGATGGACTGTAGAACAACTGACAACTGACAACTGACCTTCTTGTTCAAAGACAACCACTACCACCTGAGCCACAGCCACCTTACGGAATGACTGAGTTATACACTTACAAAGGGTTTATTTTAAATCACACATAACATATTTATCAGAAGTGCCAAATAAATGATACAAAATTAAACTTTAAAGTGTTAAAACCAAAAAGGGTTTCAGTAAGAAACTCCAATAAAATCATTTAATTAAGAAAAATGTAGCCCCTATAATAATCCCACTGCATTTTTGAACTCTTGAAATTTTTTAACTTGTCAACAAAGCGTACTATCTTATAATCTTCAACAGCATGTGTTAGTGTTTTTCTCTGTTTTCCATGTCAACAGATCTCTCTCTTATCCTCATCCTGTTTCACTTTCTTCTCATTCATTATTAATGAATTGTTTCACATGTGTAGTTGAGAGGAGCAAATAGGGGAGATATTTAGCACAGAGAAAAAGAAAGTGACTATTGAGCCGATAAAACAAAGTAATGAAAACAGGAGCGCCAATCCCAATGCTCTCTGCAGGACGTTTGTCTTTTTCTCATAAGCAGAGCACCAACTCAGTGGCCCC
Organism: Melanotaenia boesemani; assembly: GCF_017639745.1. Taxonomy (NCBI): domain Eukaryota; kingdom Metazoa; phylum Chordata; class Actinopteri; order Atheriniformes; family Melanotaeniidae; genus Melanotaenia; species Melanotaenia boesemani. The sequence goes on along the minus strand of NC_055686.1, from coordinate 18,376,888 downwards.
TGCCTCTTGTGAGCCATAAGAGTGTCAGATTCATGACTGTAAAGGGTGAAACTTGGGCCTTGGGTAAATTGCAGGAATGACTTCCCATGTTTCCGGCCTTCATTTCTGCAGCTGTGTTGGATCATGTCTGGTGAACATTTTGGTTTTGTGGTGCCTATCTGCGTATACTTTGTGGGTGGTCTGAAATTTGCCTGTTTGTGAGAGATGAGACAAAGAGAAAATACACCACGAGGTCACTGGGGATGATAGGCTGAGGGGTTGTGTGAAACTGCTCAGTGCGAAGCAGCAAGACACATTTGGCAGGATGAAGGATATAGCGTGCCATCCTTCATTTTCCTCACATCGAGAACCCCGTAAACATGGAAGGTCTAATCTAACAGTGAAGCTCTCCAAATGGTGGTTACTGTACAAACAATGTGATTATGTTGACATCATAGCTTTTTGGTTATACGAGGAACTATTATTGCCTGACCACATTGTCCTCAAAGTTGGCTGGTGGTAGGGACACACTTACGTAATGGGAGAAATTGTGTGGGATCAAATTTGGATTGAGGGCTGCTTTGGCAACAAGGAAAAACTTAATCATTCTGTGCCAGGGTCACAAAACGTAGCAAAGCTAATCAACCCTCACTGTGTCCTCAGAGAGCCTGATTGGAAATAACTCAGTAGTGACTTGTAACCATGTAACTCATGTGGAGTATTTGTTTTCCTTTTTCTGTTTTATGTTTTGTTAGTGCTGAAAAAAAGAGAACAGCTGCGGTATAACACAAGTTTACATACTGGAATATTTCTGAGATGCTGATTTGTTGCTGTATGGTTGCCTAGCAACCAGCAGCAACTTAAGTAAATTACAGATCGCAAACAAAAGTTTCAGCCAATACAATCAAAACAGATGAATTTGAAGTTGTGTTATATTTGCTCTGGTTATGCAAATGAAACCTTCTTCCCTTTCAAACTGATTTTCATCTAGCATTGCTTGAGCCCCAGCAACCACAACGAAGTCAAGATAAGATTATGTAGGGAGGATGTCTGGGAACTACGCTGTGCAACACAAAACCACACATTCTATATTCAGTTGCAGCCATAAGTATTTATGTCTTAAAGTGTCAATTCACATGATGGGTGAAAACTAAGCTGCATAATTATGCCAATTTATCCAGCAATTGCAGACTGAAACAAGAAGTTACACTAAAAACTAAAGACATTATTGAATATTGCACAGAAAGCTGCAAAAACTTTGCAGGTTTGTTTCTGCCAATGTATTTAAGACATGAAAACTAAAATTAGTGAAATGCCCTATAGTTTTGGCACAAAGTGCTTCAACTAAAGATGTATATTTATTTATTTGTGTAGAATACTCGCAGGAAAACAGAAACTATGGGGATTTGTAAGAGAGAACTGGATGGTAAATTAATAACAAAATTGGAAAATGTACATAAACAAAAGGTGATAAATGATACATGTTTAAATTATAGCTAGACAGTAGAAATGTTATGTTGTGTTGAATAATTGTAGACACACTTCCTCTGTTTTAAATGCTATTTGATTTAGCTTATATACAAAGCACCAACTGACTATATGCAATGTCAAGTCACTAAAAAACTGAAAAAAAACAAACAAACAAACAAACAATAAAGAAAATAAGCTTGATAAAATCCACTTAAAATCCAATCCATTGTTATTCAATGAACTGGTCTTTCTGGCAAGTGAGACATTGGGTCTCAATGGAATTGCCAATAAATGAAGGTTGAGAAAATAAATAAATAGTTCATTGTAAATATAACTTGCATTTTTTTTTGTGAGACTTGGTACCTAGTGTAGGGCAATATTTGCTAGTCCTATATTTTATGGCCCTTCAGCATTTTTAGTGCATAACTTCAGAAAAGCTAAAATAGCTATTTGTCTCTCATTTTGGATAAATAAATAAGCAATAAGAATTAATTTTATATTGAAAGGTAAATTATTTTCACAACTGTTGCCATAGCTGCACTGGCTTTATATATTTATTTATTTTTTAAATAAATATGCCCACAACAAAACCCAAAGAAAACCTCTCACTTATTATAATTGACATAATTTCACCTAATTGTCTACCCACATTGCAGGCTTTCTGTTACTTTTGAAGCCAGTGTGGGATGTGTACCTACTGTGCATCAAAGTGACAAGCAACAACTTTTTTTTCTTTTTTTTTTCTTTTCTGGCTGCTTTGTTCTGCTTTTCTACACAGCAATGTACTCAAACCAAAGAAAAAGCAAGAAAGAAAACCCTCTTTCCCCAAGTCACATCAGAGGCAACATTACACTTTAAATGCTGATGGCAAAGTGAATCATAAAATGATCACTTAAAAACCTTTTGGGGAAACAGTATCCAATTCTCGGGAAATGGGATCTTTCACCGCCTACAAACAAACATGAATCATAAAATTGAGGTATAATGATCTCAATTCCAAGTTTGTGGCAAATGGCAGCGCACCTGCTGTGAAAAGACAATCTATGCAGCAGGGGGGCCACCATCCGCAATGCACCCCATTATGAGCTCACTTAATAAAATACATTTTTATGATGGAATTTCAATATAAAAATGGTAATGTATAATCAACTCTAAGACTGACAACATTGGACAATCACCTTCAGAAAGGCTGAATCTATTTACAAGTAATGTCTCATATAATTTAAATATAAGATTTAATATATTTTATGTCATGGAGAATATTATATACAGCATCAGTAGATAATGACTGTGGTCCTCAACTTTCTATAGTTCGTAAGTTTCAAATGAAAAATCAATAGAACACTTTATAGTCTGTGAATCACAAAGAAAAATGCTTTCTAGGGCTGTATTGACAATGTACCTTTTTGTGTTTGTGTAAGTGTGTTCCATTTATCATACATCTTGATTTACTTGTATTTTATTGCCTTTGTGTCCAAATCACACCTGAGCTACCACCGATGCGGACAATGACCAGGCCAGTGCCCAAAAGTACACATGTTAAAGGCACTGGCTTCCTTTGCTGTACAATAAGGAGAAGCATGCTACTTATACACAGGAAATAAAGCAAACAAAACTTGGTACTACTGCCCTTGTCAGCCAACATAATACCATAAAGTTACATTATTCTTCTGTAAATGTGTGCAGAAATCTGCTACATTATAAGTCCTAAGTTTGTAGGATTTTGTGAAACTCTAATAGATAAGCTGAAATACACCAAAATAACCTTTAGGTCCTTAAAGGGGCACTGCTGAACTTTGGGAATTTTGGCATCCCCTAATGAAGGCTAATTCGCCATCCCTCTTGCATGCTGTCTTAACTCTTTCCAGGTAGTAAGAATCAGTCCAGAGTTGACTTTTGTCTTTTCTCTTGTTGTCCTCAGTTGCTCCAGTGATGTCCTCTTTCATTTCTTTGCTGAATCCGCCATGAGGCACGTCCAACCCATCCAACATGTTGATATCTAGTTGCTGGCGTGTGATGTAGTAAAGCAAAATGCAGCTGTGAAGGGTGATTTTTCAGCCCCAGGAAGCTGCAGGGCAATGACAGCTCCTAGAATGTACATAATGGATGCCATTGTGCCATCAAAATGGGTCAAAAGTACAGTTTTATGGTTAGAAGGTAGTTTTGCTTTAAACTGCAGCTAAATTTGTGTTGATTGATTTCTATTCTTTTCATGAATATAAACTCACACATCACAACTTTACCAACAATGTCAAGCAAAGCAAATATGGCATTATATGCAAGCTGAGTGATAAGTGACATAAGTTATCAGTCTTATGTCATGTTTTCTTTGTTTGTTTGTTTCTGAGCTCTGCCCAGCAAGTAATATCCAGTCTGTCACAATGAGCAATTATTACCTCATTGTTGGTATTTGTACTGATGACTGCAAAGATGAAGATTGATTGGTAAACATATTTTGGGGAATGGTATTGTCCTGTTAAGGTTGTCTATATAAGCAGTCAGTTTAAGGCATTCTTCATGGTTGGTGTATGGTGTTGTGGTGCAACAAACGTCAAAATTAAAGTAACTGAAACGTCATGTCCAGCTGTTTTACCACTTATGTGCTTTCCCCAGGATGTTTGCTTCTGAGACTGCATACTGAAGTCGACACAATCCAATGTTTACTCTTGCTTCCTTGGATAGCACTGCCTGTGTATGTGCATCTCCATTAAAACATTATTTTTAAAATCCACTGGCCCAAAATCTTTATATCTTATAGTTGTATGTTGTGATATCAAATAATTAAAAGCAATCCTTCTTAAATGACCCGAAGGAAACCAAAGCTGTGAACTGTGGTGTCTTAGCTCTTTGGCACTCTGGGGTGGTTTGAGTCCACAAATGTGCATATTGCATGTCAGTGTACTTCAAAAAGAGTCAAAACATTCACATACTTTTCTAGTGCTGCTTTAATATTCTACACCACAAACTAAAGAAAGAATATGCAGCGATGTTGTCATATATAGTTAGGAGTTGTGATGATTGTCTGTTGATTGTGATGATTGTGATGACTGATTATCTCTTAGCCAAATTGTTTGAGCTAGAAAACAACACTGCAGAGTGAATCTGACAGAGGCCGAAGTTTCGGCACACAAATTCATCTGGCTGAAATGTATCAGTTTCTGTTTATTTCCTGCAGAGATCAGGGTGAATTTTTCATTCACCACATCAAGTCAAATCAGCTCCTAACTATCGCACTGCAGCCAGGTTTTACAAAGCAAAATCAGCAGCTGAGAGGACTGCATCAGATTTTGCTGAGAAAAAAAAATCCTTTTCCATACAATCAAACTAAACACTATAAAACTATAAAAACGAACATGATTACAAAGGCAAGCATTTACCTTGGTGACATGTTCTTTTTTCTCTCTTTGCCTGGTGCCTAAAGCAACAAAATATCCTGACAACTGAAATGAGCTGTTCAGTGGCTGATTTGCACTCAATCAAAAATGGCTGAAGCCCCTGAACACCAAAGGCGGCTTAATCACTGTTTTTGTATATAAAGTGCATATCTTTACAGCTAATTTACATCTCTGCTATCTCCATGAGGTTCGAGGTGTGTTAATTATGTCTAATTTTACACCCCGTCTTTTTGAGAGGGACCCAATTTGGTGTCTGGCCCCCTTAGCTTCCTTAACCTGCCATTTACTACTCATCATTACAAAGTAAACAGCCTGAACAATAGATAATCAGAAAGGGGAATGATGAGAAGAGAGTGGCAGATGTGGCTCCGCATTGCAGATATCTGCTGCCTGTGCTCCAAATCAATCGGCAATTAGCGCCATTTCACCGCAGCTGTTATGGAGCAATTTATTGCACTGGAGTGATCCCCTTTCCTCTGCACCCTACACATAATTGCAGAACCCTCCAAGGCCAGGCAGAAATAAAGGAGACGGTAACGGTGAGGGGGGAAAGAGATTCGCAAAGAGAAATAGTGTATGAGAGAGAAAGGATGAGACTCGGAATGAAAGAGAAGAAAGGAATGACTGAATTATGAGTTCAATGGTACAGAAGAATGCTGATCTGAATCAAAGTTTTAAAAATTGAGTGCCTTTCCAAAGTAAATAGTCTCAAAAGTGGTCTTGGAAAGTATATTAAAAACAGAAGAGTCCAAATTGCAAATGTTTTTGATAAATTTTCCATCAGTTAATGACAAAATTGGAGACTTAAGCCTTTAACATTCTAGGAAAATGAGGAACTTGTCAGCCTAAATGAGGACTGATTGGACTGATGTCTTCAAGCATGCTAAAAATGTACCAACAATGATGTAAAAAATAATGGTAACTTTCTCAGAAATAACATAAATAACTGACTAATGCTTTTCATATCTAAAAACGGTAAAAGTGCAACCCACACCAGCAAATAGCCAATTCAGCCTAACATCATAGTCTGGCATATACTCCAGTGGTGAAGAAATCTGCTCTAAATTGTACTGAACACAGCTATGAACAACCATAAACAGCTATGAATACCTACTTCCTACTATATATATATATATATATATATATATATATATATATATATATATATAATCTATTTTTCTTTTCATTAGGTTGGAAACTAAATATATATATCAAAACACACCATACATCAACTTTTACACAGCAACATAAATATTAGCATGAGTGTTGGATGAGGAAAATAACTTCCCCAGTTTGTCCATGTCAGACTGTAGCAGTTGACATGACAAGTGTGGAAGATCAATATATTCATAAATATATATTTTTCCTACAGTTAAAGAGCCAAGTTCTTCCCTCAGAAAGCATGCATAAGTACAATTTCATGTGAAAAATTACATAAAGTGCCAGACCAGTTAGCAACCATAACCTACAATTATGGTTGGCTGGGTGTCATATTGTCCAAAATGTATTTATGGAAGGAATCTGGTTTCTATGGAAATGCTTCTCCATACAGTAATGTGGAAAATAATTGTATTGCAGTGCTGTTTAGAGTAATAACACAGTTGGTGTTAGAAGCCCAAACGATTTTTCAAACATAAGAAACAGAGTAACTGACAAGGTTAGATGACAGAGCATCATAGACCTGATGTATACTGGAGATAGATAGATAGATAGATAGATAGATAGATAGATAGATAGATAGATAGATAGATAGATAGATAGATAGATAGATAGATAGATAGATAGATCACTCTCTTTTAAAACCACATTATAAAATTTTCTACAGCTATTCTGCATGACAATAGCATATGACTGAAGTTATTTATAGCAGTAAATGTGCATAATTTGTCATTGGTTGGTGAATGCCAAAACAGGAAACACATATAATTTGTTTCACCATCTGGACTGGTATTGCCCCAGTAACTACACACAGAGCATGAGAATGTGGGTTGGGGGAAACTCTGTGTCCCTGTTCTTGCTGTACAAACATGTCACCATTTGTAGCTGCCACCCCATAGGAAAAGGGAAATTATAACAGCCCTAAAGTCTGTTTCTAAAATTCAACTATATGTGTTTTATTTTGCAGCATAAACAAATTATACCATGATCAAGGTCAAAATGGATCATTATAGAAAATAATGCTATGACATTTCCAAATAGCTGAAAATTGTTGTAAAAATGGGTGTAAAGAGGGGTATATATATTTTTTGCATTATTTCTACATGTCAGTTTGTGTAGAGGAAAAGCTGTATGTATGTGTTTTGTGTTAAGAGAGGTTTATGCATCTGTGTTTTATTTATTTATTCATTAAATTGGCTTAAGACACATAACTGTTAAATGGTGACAGGGCCAAGGATACCGTTGGAAGTGCCTGGGTTCAAACTCAATCATGAAATAATCTAACAATTCATAATCTGATTAATTAGAATAATTTCTAACAGGATATTAACAGCTGGGTGATTTGGATTGTTTGCTTCAGGAAGAGATGGCAACAGAACGTTGGAACGTGTGAATGGAACTTGTGAATGGGTAATACTCAGCTGGGAAATCTTGGGTCTGGCATGCATCTCAATGTTATACTAACATGCATCTCAAATAACACTGCCGCACACATAAAGTTATGTTTTGCTTTAGCCATAGTTTTATTACTTTACGGTATTAATTGGATCTCAATCTCACCAACATCTCTGCGATGTGCTAAAAAAGTACAAATCCAATCCATGAACGCTACACCTTTCATCTTGAAGTATTGAAAGTATCTGATTCTGAGGTGTGGATGGTTATGATGTTTTTGGCTACATGATAGGAATTTGTGTAGAATTTGGAAGGTTATTTTTAATGTGGCAGCTCACCTATATCAGGCCAACTTTTCATCTAGAGCTAATAATTCAAGTTTACAGCATGTCTAAAATACTTGTATCAACTAACAAAATGCAGCCACAGTTAATTTATTGACATGCACCCACATGCAGATGAGGCAACAGTAATGCGTTAACTTGACAACTGCACTAAGTCCTGATCTTGATTAACTTTTTTTGTGTGACTGATAACCAGGAGTTGCCATCTCCAGAGGATCTCCTTCCTCACTCCTTACATCATCCCATGATCAACTTATCTTTCAAACTCAAACTCTTATCAGCCAGTCCATGAAAAGTAGGAAATGAAGTTCCCATAAGATATGTTGATGTGTCAGCCGACAGCTAACAACTTTCTGATTTCATCTGCTTCGGTAAGGAAAGTACTAATTTAGCAAATTTTTACTTTCCCTCTTCTCCATCAGCTCATAATTTTAGTATCCTGGTTGGTTTTGAATGTGCAAAGCATTTTTTTTTTTACACATATAATGCTTGTAATAGTGTAATAGTATTCAATTTACAAGAGAAAACAAAGGCATTTGACATTTAAATCTGTCAAATCAAAATAGGTCAATATCTTTTTTAAAGTGATAAATGACTATTTTTTTATATTGTATCTTCACAGCACAATTTCACACTGGCAAGAGGGCTGGTTTGGGGAACTTGGTACAGTATTTTCTTCTTTCTTTTGTCCACTTATGATGAAAAAACAGCCGTCTGCCAAGATGTATTGCCTCAAATTATGTTCCCTCTTGCTTTTGCTGATGGCACTTTAGGAGGAAAGTGATAGCAAGTTGTGAAAAAGCAAAGTGGCTGGGCTCTATGACCTATTGCCTTGTCTGCCATGTGTAGGGATCAATTAGTCTTTCGCGTGTAGTAGCTGAGAGCAGAAAAAGCCAAAATACATAAACCTTCTCTGGCGTAATAACTAGCTTTTAGTGTCTAGGCAACAATGCAATGACGTTCTGTGCTTGCCTTACATGTGGCTCATAATACAAGAGTCAACACTATTGTACGCACATGTAGGAACAACGAATGTGCTCCTACGCTTGATGAAATTTTAAATATATTATTGTAAACAGCCATCATTTACTTTTGCTGTAGCTCTCCAACACAAATACATGTCCTAAGCTATGCAGCCTGTACCGCTGTGATTGACCTCAGGAAAATCAAGTAGAGGCTGTTTAGCCGTCACCATCAAAGCACCATATTTTATGCATCACACCCAAGAGGTAAACATTGTATGTTTCAAGTCAGATGATCTTTTTCCATGCTACATGTTCTCTCAGAACATCACAAAATCCATCTTGTGAGCTAAATAATCAATGGCTTTCCTTCTGGCAGCCTCAGGGTGATCTAGCAGAGGACAAGAAGAGTGAAACAGCGCATGTTTGCTGTGAAAAGAATTAAAAAAAAAAAAAGAAAAACAGAAAAGAAAAACAGACTGAAGAATTTCTGAACCTTTAGGGCAAATGTGGACAGAACCATTTTCTCCCTTTACCAACTTTTCCTCCCGTGGGTGACAACTTGTCGCTTCCATCAGGAGAACAAATGTTAATTGAGAGTGACACCCAGAGATGTTCTTTTGGAAGGGGTCATTGCACTGGGAAATAAGTTCACTTTATCAATCTTCAGAATGTTTTTCAATCTACAGCCCGTATTTTGGCATTTGAAAGAAAGCACTATCTAAAATTACCCAGCTGCTTGTTTTGCTCCCCTCTCCCCCTCCGCTAAACAGCAATTCAAAATAACAGACATTTAGGTTTTTGTATAAAATATTATATTGTTTCCATAAAAAAAAAAATCTTATTTGATGACTGCATACCTGTAAGAATCTGTACACTGGAATGAAGTAGACTGCTAATTAACATACACATACATATCATCAGCTTTAGCTGATTACAGAAGTGTTAGGAGTAATTCCATTACACAATTAGTTTTACCTTTAGGACGTGGCAGAGCCCACCATGGTAACTTGAAAGCCTAAACTTAAAATTCAGCCAACTCAGCCAACTAGATGAAACTAGACAGGATAGACAAGAGGCGACTGGTACTGTTTCCAAGAAGGGTCAATAGTGTGATCGGTCGTGATGGGACATATCGCGCCTAGGCTTCAGAGCATGTGTCAAGTAATCAAGGAAGTATTTCCATTAGGCGCATATCAAGGAGTGAGTGAGGAGTGACGTCATGGACTACATCCGAAGCCTTGCAGCCGAGCTATATCACGTGACTAGTTCTGAAAGCAGATCCTGCTGTAAGCCTCATCTGTGACGTGTGAAAGAGTGTTTCCATTCTTCTTGCTGTTCAAATAAACCAAACAAACAAAAAACGATTAAATTCCTACTAATGACCTAGCCTTACTCTAAAACATAACTATAAACAACTTGCAAATGTGTTTGAAAGCTCCATATTAGTCATTTACAATTGCTAGCAGAAATAGAGGCTTACTTGATACTGACATTGTTTTGAACACAGAAAATGATCTGTTGAATGATGGCTCCTAGGCACGGTAATTATTCAACAGGCATAACTCACCTAAACAAATGCGTATGTCATTTCCTTTAACCGAGTTATGAGGTCAGACTCCCAGATTGTCTTGTTTTGTTCATACATAGTATTTGTGCTGCTGTGACAGGCCATTTCCATTATGCAAATAGTGCAGAGCACCATTTTCTTAAGTGTCTTTGTAAAAAATCCCCACATATTGGAAGATTTTGTCAGAACTTATTCAAATTAAGCTTTATTTTCTGCAAACATAGATATAAGAGTCAGTGAGGCATTGATGTGTTCTACTCAAATTGAAAATATGATGAAAAAAAAAATGTCAATACATTGTTGCAGCCTCGGTAAACATATATTTATATGAGAAAGGGGGAATTATTTTTATTTTATTTTACTTTACTTTTTATGGCATCGTTTAACTGAAATATTAGCATTAATTGTATTTTGCATTTTCATAAAAAAAAAACAAAAAAACAAAAAACTGCTTCATCTTTAAGAAATGGTCCATTTTAATACCCAGTCAATGAATTTGGTAAGGATTCTTATTACAGAATTCAGTAACTGCTTTATCAGTGTGGTGAAAAACAAAAATGCAGCAATGGAAGAAGGCAAAGGAAAAATAATTTTCAGGGTTTAACTGAAATGACGAGGCTGCTGCTATTTATTAGCTCAGCCACAGCATCACTCAAGGAAACAAATGGAAAGCCTTAATCTCTACGCCATCATTTGACAACAGTCATTTGTGGGGAAATCAACAAAAACCACATTTGGGTATGTAAAAAGCACTTAGGATTGTAAACAAGTGTGGAATGTTTAGATTTATCTTGCAACAAGAAACTGTAAATCCCATTTTTGGTTGACAATTTGAGCAAATGGTTCATTTTATAACCACAAATGAATGTAGTGTTGAAGTGCAGCTAAATTTACAACATCTGTTTGAAAAATGTCTTCACAATACTTAAGCTGATGTTACACTGAATGATAATACTTCCTTTTGATAGTTCATATGAAGTCTGTGCAGCATAGAGCAGTTTCAGGAAGATAAAATGAGCTCAAGTTTTAGTGCAAGTTTGGAAACTCTTGAAAAACACATCAACCTCAACATGCAGGTTTTCTCATTACAGCAAATAAATATTACAGAGGCATTCTTATCTATACCTCAACTACTATATTATTCCTTTGGACATACAATTAAAGACTAAATCTCATCCTATGCTGTTAAAATAAAATACCTTTACTGATTGAAACACCCATAATTTTCCATTTAATTTTAAGATGAGTTGGTGCTATCACAACTGTGTAGAGGCATGGAAAGCAAAGTGGTTTACGTGTCCCTTTTCAAAATGGGGTGCCCAATGAGGCCTTCACAACCTCAGGCAAAAGTTGTTTGCCCACTGTTATTCCCATCTTATTTATTTGGAACTGAACATCCATTTTTATCTCACATTTGCTCAGAAATCTAGACAAGGCAATTGCATCTCTGCTGCTGGGACCCCATATTGTTAGAAGTTATCATTTCAATTTACTGTCACACAGCCTCAGTGCGGCCCACTTCTTTTGCGATGATCGGTAGGAACAATTGAAAACACAATGAATTGAGGAGGACAGACACTAAATGCTGAGACAGGCTGATTCAAATACCCATCATAGACTGTATTTGATCTAATTCCTGACTCCTAGTGGTTCATGTGTGGACAGTGAACAATCAAAGAACTTGCATTTATTTTGTTCAAATAACACTACCTTGCTCTAGTTGGGAAATGTAAATGAACAGTAAATAAATCATAAGATCATAAGAGCAAAATACAGGAAAGGGCCCATTACATCATACCAATTCAATAACGAAAAGTGAATCTTAAAGGAAAATAATAAGAAGCTCATGGAAGTAAAAAAGAATAATAATAATATTTGAAAATAAATAATTTTTTTAAGAATTATATAATGTTTACAGATGATCATTGGCAATAAAAGTAATTATGATTACCATTTAATTGCCTGTGTTCTCCTTTATGGCACTATGACAGCATTATGCATAATCACCACCTTGAAAAGGGTAACAGGCTTCTATTGACAACAAAAATGTGAATAAGGATTACAACCATTTTCTATTTAGGCTTTGTAAATATTGCTTTGGCTTTGCAATATCGTTCATGATAACACTGGTAGAATTTTTGACACAACATCATATCACATGATCATAGATTTGTGGCACGATGACGTAATTTAACTGGGCATCACTCCATGCAGCACAGGCGAGCTCAGCTGAGCGAGGGAGCAAGGAAACATGGCAGAGAATCAAACAAAAAGAGTCATAGACAAGAAACGATTCTTATTTAAATCATTTTTGCTTTAATACCCAGCTATTTTGCCATGTGGTCTGAAAGACACACACATTTCTGCTGCTTTTGAAGGCGCAAATGCCAAAGTTACCCTCAGCCATTGCTGCAAAATGTTGCCAAATTTTTTGAATGCCAATATTTTCTGAGTAGTAAAAAAACAAGTAGCTGCTTTTTTTGGGTGTTATTGGAGACTTATGGAGAGATTCATATAACAGTACATAATTTCTTACATGAGTGTATAATAAAAACGTGACTTCAGAAGTGGTGGAGACTACAAGCAAAAAAAACAAACCAAACAAGAACAGCATGTAATGGCAGAGACCTGATGACAAGTCAGGTAAAGAGTGGAAGGATACTATGATGTTGTGACTTATTCTGTGGCCAAAGACATAAATGTCATCTGTGATACTGTTATCGACATACTTTAGGAAAATAGATCTTTTTTTGGCAATATCGCCCACCCTTATTTTGGAGGCTGACTAAAAATCCAGTTCTTTCAAATCTTTGAGAATATTGTCCTTTATTTACAGTTTTCAGTGTGTTTTTTTTCCCTGATAATTCCTAATGCTTACTAAACTTTTACAATAATTATTTAAATGCTAGTTTTTCCAACTGTGTTGAATGTCTGCATTTCTTGGGCTATACACTGTGTTACACTGTCATTCAAATCAGCCATCAGATACAATCCTGTTTTAACTGTCTTCAAAATTAATAATCATTGTTGACTGTTTACCAGAACGTAGCTACTACTACTAAAAATGCATGTGGGGTGCCTGGAAATAAAGTGGAAATATGACAGTTTTGTGTAGTTTTATTTGATTAAAGATGGCTGTGGCAGTTATTTAAAATTATACTGATTATTTCAATAATGACCAGATGATTTTGAAAAAAATTGTCAGTCTTATACTCATTGAATTCATTTGGTAAAATGAGCAGGACAAATGGTTTGACATACCAATGAGATTTTTTTTTTTTTTTCAAAAGTTTATTGATTGTAAATAAAATAAAATAAAATCTAAATATATGTTGAAACAATGTTTAATTAATTGTGACCTATTATTCCACCTAATGATGTAAACTTAATATATTTTAGAAAGAAATAACTCTTGTTTTGTGTGCATGTTTTACTTTATTTTTTTTAATTCATACACAAACATTCTGAAGATTTTTGTGAAGTTAGTGGGTTGGTATCTGTTGTAGCAGCAACAGGGAAGCAAACTAAACAGTTACTAAGAATGAGTAAGTGTAAGTTCCTCAAAATATTCTAACACCACATAATTATTCCTCTGAAAAGCTTTTAGATTTGATTCCTCTGTTTCACCAAATTGAGAGTTCCCTGATTAGTCGCTATTGCAATTAAGTTACAAACTCTTTCAAATTGTTACTCTACTAAAAGCAAACAAACAAACAAAAACATCTCCAATACCAATGTTCAACTGGAATTATTTTCCCCTCATTTTACCTGCTGTTTCAAGCTACTCACTCAGACAGTACTTATTATCATAACTCTTTACAGAATGAAACTGAGATTTCATTCTCAGAGAGTTTAAAATCCACAGCTTCAACAATTAAAATGAGTTGTTCAGTCTGACTCCATTTTTTTTACTGAGGAAGCCATTCAGGATTATTTCAGGGTGGGCTGTAAGTGTTTGTGTGTACAAGAGAGAAATCCAGCAAGTTTGCTCCGCTCAGATTACAGAGAGCTTGTGTATTTATTTTGCTGTCAAAGGTAACTAAAGGGGAACTGACAGTTCCCGCTTCAGTGTTTGTCTGCACTTGTGTTCTTCTGTGGATTTATAGGACATGGAGCTGTCTTTTTGTGAGTGCTGAGGAAGACTGGTGCAAAAAGATATTACACCGGCAGACCACACTTTGAAGCTTTGATCCTGTTTGTGACAGCATACTAAAAATTAATAATGTTCCCAAATATCCAGGAGGAATTTGTGTCTCTTGGAGTCCCAGCAAAAATTTTACAGATAACTCCAACCAGTATTAACTGCCCCCTTATTATGATATCTAGAACAATAACATGCTAATAATAAAAAATGATTTGTTGTTACTGTGCTAAAATCCTGAGATGTAACTTTAGGTTATTCTTTGGCATAGTTTTCATACATCTTCTATTTACTTCTACTTCATTATTTACTGTTTTTATTCAATTAAACTGGGGCAATATGATTTAGCATGGAACCAATACAGAAATATTAAACTGTGTTGAAGCCTGCAATATGACTCTTTAGGATGACATTTACAGAGACTTAAAGCTTACTGGACATATATGTAAAATCTAATATAAACACGACGTGAACACAGTATAACAATAACTTCCATCAGTGTACCTTAGGATGGCATTATCAGACATTTTGTAATTAAATTCTTCAACATCCTGTTTTCATTTGTCTAAGCCAGACAGATTTTAATAAAGCCACTCTCACTTGTTTGTTTGATGCACCTGTGGCAAGAGTGTATAAGTGGAGTTTTGTTAGGAAGTTCTGTGGTGGTCGACCACTGTCATTGCAAACTTTCCACATTGTCACTGCATTGTAGTGATTCAAAGTCGGTCAGGCCTTCAGGGGCCCCTCTCAAGGCCCCAGGTAGTTGCCTGGCATTTCTGCAAATATCTACTGTTTTTCTGTCAGAAAGACGATCTTGTTTCTTCCTCAGTTAAAGCCTCCTGTATTCAGGTTTACACTTACACTTATCTGAATGATATAGTAAATATATATATATATATATATATATATATTTACAGATATATGACAGATCCGAGATTACTTTTCAGACCAACCCTTTTATTATTATTTTTTTTTTATTTACATTTGTAATCATGTTGCTTTGCTTTTTCTCCATATTTGTTTCTGTTTTATGCAACAAATTATAAATATTATTAAAAGAAATGGTCTGACTTAAAATATCTCCCTAACTTGATAAATTCAATTTATGCCTCCATCTCAGGCAAAATTTCTTTTCCAAGTAGCTATAAAAAAAAAAAAAAAAAAAAGTTGCATGTCAGAAACACCTACTGAAGGCATGATTTTCTCCTTAAGATATACTGAGAGGCAAAACTTATATCAAGCCTGCTTTATAAATGATGCCCCTGGACAGTAAGCACACATTTATTTAGCTTATATGCTGAGATAAACTGCAAAACAAAACCATCTCTTATCCACACTGTTGGGCTCCCCTTTCTTGGATTAGAAGTTGAGTACCCAGATGTTAAACACCTGCCTATCGACCAGAGGCAAATCCGCCCCCTGTGGGTGTGGGAAGTGGATTATAATGTGAGCCAAACATTTATACACCATCTCTCTGCAAAACAACTGGAATGTTGAGTTAATTCAGAATTGTTTGTTTAAATATTAAAGTGCTGACTTAATCATGTTAGAAACTCTAATGCTGGACATATATTTGCTTCTTTCATTTTCAGCAGGCATTAAAAAAGATTATAGACCATGACGTTGGCTGTGAATAGCCAGCGTTACTGCCACAAGAGCTCCCCTGCCAAAGAGGATTCAGCTGAACAGGTTCCTCCCCCATCTAAAAAGAGGTCTCTTGTTATGTGTTGTGCCTGAGAACGCAGAGCTTCACAGCTGAATGGGTTCTATCATCGTTCCAGCGAGCTAATGACTGATTGTTTGTGGGCTGATAAAATTAAATTGCAAGCTTCACTGATTTTGGCAACAGGTGTTTTTCCTGTGTCTCATAATAACGTAAGAGATGAGGGTTTTCTCCACCTCCTCTGGATAATAATGTATTCTGGTTTACAGATTCTCTTGGTTTACATTCCCCTCCTACATATAGCAAAAGATTCATCTAATTATGCTTCATGGAGCTTGATTATAAGAAATAATGAAAAATGTAAGAAAAAAGGAATAAATTAACCAATCAAATTCTAGATACACTGCATGATTAATATCTTAATATTCCCTTTATCTCTTTAATAATCCCCGAGGTACTTAGAAAATAAATTCATCTTGTGGTTAACAGCCTTTTCCAGCAATGCCTATTTTCTGTATTTTTTAAGAACATGATGAAGCATATGTGGATGTATGGTTGGAATTATTTTCCTATATAACTACTATCATTTTTAGTGATAGAAATTATGATTTTCTTTCTTAAATTTCTGCAGTTCCAACTCAAATCTAGATTCTAACCTTGGTGATAATGATCTTAATGTTCATTGCTCACTTTCCTAATGTCAGCTAAGACTGTGCTTGCACATCTAGGTTGAATGATTGGTTTGATTATAAGGAATCTATCAAAAAAATTGCTATCCATTTCTCACTTACGTTTATGTGAATAGAAAAAAAGAGGTAAATGTAAATGACAGATTAATGTTTAATTATGAGTATGAAACCACAAATATTTATGGTTGCACTTGGAACAAAAATACCCTTTATTGCATTTTTGACAAGTAACTACAGCATTTGTAGTTCAATACAGTAAAATCTTTACTATATTCCATAACTAACAACAGATTGTGAATGACATATTTGATCCTTGTTTGTAAATAAAAAAAACCTTGATTATCACATGCATCAAATACTCATAGAAATGTAATATTCAATAATATTTAGCAAAAAATAGAAGACCAACTAACAATTTCTCTTATGGAATCCTCCACCTACTATTGGATCTATAACCTTCAAGCCCTCAAAATGTTAATATCTATTCATTAATTCTTTCATTTTAATGAAAATAGCTGCAACCTATCATGTGTAAGATGTGTTAAACCCCTGACAGGGTTTGAAAACATAATTAAAATAGGAAAAATGTCTTATCACATATTAAATGTTAACTGTATAAGGGACAGGACAAGAAAACATTGTTACAGTTTCAAATGCAACCGATGCCATGTCCACAGGCCATCTAACTAACAGCTAATTTGCAGACCAAGTCCCTGAGACAAAACAAAGAGTGTCAATTAAAAATGCAAACAATTAGACACAAACTTGAGCATTAAAACATACAATGCATATAATACAGAATATTAACACTGGTAGTAAAGTGGCTCTAATGTTCACAGACTTGATTGGATTTAAGCCATTGTTTTACTTTACAAGTAAACTGTTTTTAGATCTGGGAGGGCTTTATTTCGGCAGGTATGGTGTTCCAGATCTGAGGGCAAAATGTAGTCCTACATTAGTACGCTTAAAAGGAATGAAAGAGTCCAATTTTTTTTTCTTATCTTATAACCTTTAGTGCAAAGAAATGTTTGTTAATAAATTATTTCAAAATAATCTACTTCTATCACTTAAGTTGTAACTGGAAATGAATTTTTGTGGAATGCTCAGTTGCTTAGTATTTCACAAAGATTGAGATGTATTAAATTTGACCATTTTACAAGGCTTCATGAATTTAATTACCAGAATGTCTCTGTGTGTTGTTGCTTTAGCACATAGAGTTGTGAATTTAAATCTGGAACTTTCCCCCAATGCTGAAAATGTCCATTCATACTTCAGCGTTATTCAGTCAGTGCATTCACTCTAGGACCACTAATAAATCTGGACTTCCAGATTAAATTTAGAAAATGCAATAACTTTTTTTTTTTTTTGATAGATGCATATAAGCAACATAAAAATAGTTCGTTCTGGTAAGTGTGTAATGCTTTCTTTTATCAACAACCTGGACTGAAATATGGGGTTCAAACATGTATTTAAGCAACCTTATTCAACAGAATTTAATTTGTTCCTTCATCCAAGACACTGCTTAATGAAATCACATCTGCAAGTACTTAATATGATAATCTCAATTATGATCAATTGTTGGGGTGTGAATATGGCATGACTTCTGTAAACAAAAGTAGTTCTGCTCAGTGGCAGGATTCACTTCCTAGCCCTCAGAGAAATAAAATGTTTTAATAGCATCTTTTCCCGTTAATGATATTCCGTTTATTCTTAACACATCATTGCACAGATATTGAAACCATTCATTTCTGTAATAGGGAAAAGGAGTCCACAGAGAACTTAATCTGTGTGTTGTATTTTTGACAGTCTTCTGTAATAACAGATTTAACATCCTGCACCATGATGTAATCAGTGGATTTACTGATTTTATGGATTTTCTCTGCACCTGTTTTGGTTTGGTCAATTTTATATTTCAGCCGAGAAATCCATTTAAATCTTATTGACATTCTGTATCATTTCCAGGAATACTTAAAGATATTGTACTTTGTATTACCAGCTTTGGTGAGTTAACAGTCCCCTTTAACACCACAGATCAGTGCCTAGAACAAATGCACAGCATGCGTCACAGTATCCACAGAATAAGTGGTACTCACAAAAAACAGGAGCCTTCTGCTCTTGCTATGAGGTACAACGCAGTAACACACTTATGGCTTGGTTTAAATGTTTCTAAATGCTTCACACACGAGTACTGCATATCATATCTATGCTTCAGCTTGGAAAAAAGAAATAAAAACCTCAATGACTGATGCCAACCAAACCCAATATGAATTACTCTTGCTAATTCTAAGGTCTGGTGACTGGGTTCAACACTTTCCTTTAATCCAATTTATTTAATGTTTGATAGTTACTGAGCTTAATAAAATTATAAACATAATTCTCAAACAAAAAACACAAAAAAAGCAACACTATATTTCTGATACGACTTAATGTAATCCAGCACAGTGATGCAATGTGTAAAGTTAACAGGTGAATCCCCAGAGCCAGATGCTGGATCCAAAAAGTCAGTTAAAGGTAAAATGACCTGCAGGGCTTTATTGAACACGCCATCTGCCGAGTTAAGTAAAAGGTTTTATTTAGATCGATAGACAACACATTAACCTTTAGTTCTTCAGCATAATAGGATCAATACGCTCACGTAGTTAACTCGCTCCACAAGACTGTGGCAATGTTGTTTCACTGTGAACAACTTAAAGGTTTAACTATTTCATCCAGCTAAGTCTAAACAAATGATGGATCTCAAAGTGTCATTTTAGACTGGTGTTTAGATTCATCCCATTGATTATGCAATGACGTGCATCACAAAATGACTAGAGACCTAATGATGCTGCCATACACCAGCACAGCTTGCACACGCATGTTTAATTTTAGTCAATACGAATATGCCTAGTTTGTTAGATGCATGATTCTGTAACTAAAGGTTTTCAATTAAATGTTTTTTATAGAACAAACAAAATAAGCTAAGAAATAGTGAGCAAAGGGAAGGATAAAATTCTTTAAATTACAAGTTTCAAAAGACAAAATAGTAAGAGGAAAGCATTGTAATGCTTAAGTGAATAATATTCTAAACTATGATTAAGGTAAGCTGGAACCAGTGGTATAATAAAAGTGTTCTGCATTAAACTGATATTCTCGCTTTGCTATTGATAAATGGACATTTCCACAATGACTGAGACCTCTCCATCTGTTCTTCAATCACTGGGCTATGTTCGATGAATGTATTATCATTATTTCGTAGATTTGCTACATATTTGCAGCAGCACGAGGAATCAGGGCACCTGCACATTTGTCCATCCTGTCTATGGTTTAAGTCAGAAAAACTTTGACAGTGACATCAAACTATGCATGGTATGCAGTCATTTGATGAAGGTTGTGAGAAAAAAAGTTACAATTCCTTGGTAAAATATAAAAAATTGCTATCTTATAACTTGATTTTGTATGTGCACGTGTGTCAATTTACGCCTAATATCCATCCACCCATCCATTTTCTATTGCTTATCTGTGTTCAGGTTGCAGAAGCTGTAGACAAAACAGGGAAGCCCAGATTTTCTCTTTTCCCAACCACTCCTCCAAGCTTGTTCGGCCACTTCTTTTAGTTTATCCCGGGGGATCCTCCTGTATATGAGTGAAATGCACATTAAAATAGATTTAGACAAAGCCAACAGTAATTTGAAAATACGCAGCCCACTGTCAGCAGACAGCGCGAAACAGGACAGGCATGTAGCAGTGTCAATAGCAACCATGTTAGCAATAATTTCCTGAGAATCTTTGTAAATAAAAGACTCTAACTTTTCTATTCAATCATTTGTTTATGGTCCATTTGAAAATTTGAAGCAGCCTTTTCATTGTTGTTTTGCTTATGGTCACAGTTTAAATGTTTTAATTTTAAGTTTTTTGTCCTGAACATGCGCTGTGATGCAGAGATTTGAGGTCTGCCGACGGACGGGATTCCCATTGGATGGGATCGAGAGTCTCCCTGTATCGGTGCTGCTGATCAGCAATTTGGATAAATTATAACAGCTCACTGTTCCATACGAGTGGGCTGATAACCACTTATAATGTTGATTCAATTGAGTGACAAGGTCTGACACCTACTCACAAGAAATGATGTTATTCAAGAACAAAACTTTATTAGTGTAGTTAATTCAATATTCAATTTAAAATATTTTCTCTGCATTTCTGCCTTTTTTGTTGTTGTTATGGAACCAAAAAAGTCCTGCAAACACCAAGACAGTGTACTTCTAGTGACCTGGACACTGACTGGCTCAGACTTTTGTAGGGATATGTACAAATATCCATGTATTCTTTTTTTTTTTTTGCAAGAAAACATACAAACCCTTTATGAGAGCAGCCTGTTTTGGCAAACAAATCTGCCAATAGATGCCATTTGAACACACTTATCTCTTTGTATACAAATTGGTTTAAACCATAAGAGGACAACAGATTGTACTCTTCTGTGCCTATGTGTGGATTTGAGTGGCAGGTGCACACTGCCAGCAGATTTTTTTCATAACAAACAATAGTCAACATGTTAGCTTTTGTTATGTTTAATGCAGCTCTCCAGAGTAATGCTTTTTGTATGTGGCTTTGCAAAGTGCCGTACTGTTATTGCAGTACAGGGTCGGAGGGAATATATTATAGTCAGCCAAAAATCACCAAACAGCCACCGTAGGGTAAACAATTAATCTGATTTTAAACACAAAAACTCCATCTCTATGTAACAAAACAGGGAATAAATAAATAAATAAAACTCATTTTCAGCTGGCTTTTTCCATTATTTTCTCTTAAAAAAGAAACAGTCACTACCAGACGGTACCTATGCATTCCCACTCTTGTAAACTATGACATCGCTGTCTAATACCTATATAAAGAGTAAAGCATCTACTGTGTGTTTTTCAGGGATTGATGTGAACCATTTTCTTTGCTCCTCATCTACAAGGGAAAATCTTGACATGTCCTAGCATAAGTTAATTTCACACTTCACTTGATACTTTGCAATGTAATGGACAGCCATAGTGCTGCAGTCCTGCACAGTCAGCCCAGTCACATTCAGTATGAATATAAAACCAATCAGGATGTAAAAATGTTGCTTGAATTAACAACTGAACTTTATGATAACTGTTTAAGATTGTGGCAAGTACTGTAGAGGGTAAAGAAAGGAAAGTTATGGCATTCTGTGTGTCTATGAGAGTCTCAGGCAGGTAACTGCCAGGGTAAGAGTCCCACTTAACAATATATACATGAAACTGCAACCAGTCTTTAATCTTTATGCTATGTGTCATATTTTGTTGAACATATATGAAAATTACATTTTATTAACAAGCCTCATTTCTTATGGACCGTGAATACTTGAGAATGACTTAAAAAGCATTGATGATTATAACAAAATATCCAGTTATACTAAATGTTAGCTGTTATTTACAAAGAAAATATTTCACATGTACAGCTTGCACGCTGAATCCAACCTTCCACAAATATGATTGCATGCAAAAAGAGCTAGTGTGAGAGAGAACATTAGAAATTGCTTCCACAGTTATAAACCATAAACATGAGAGCAAACTCAGATCAATGAGATTCCATTACCATCCTATCTCATTTCCCAGAGCTGAATTGGAAATGGGTTAGAGATGGATCGTGTCATTACCAATTCCAGCGGATCCACAGGAGCCATGAGAGTGAGTGTGTGTGTGTGTGTGTGTGTGTGTGTGTGCGTTTGTGTGTGTGTGTGAGTGTGTGTGTGTGTCCTATCTGCACTCACTGCCAATGAATAGGTTTTTAGCGACAAGCAAGAAGGTGAGCAGAAGTTCATCCGCTGCCATCATAGTTTTTAATATGCTTGCCTTGAGATGCTGAGCTATTGCAGGTTTTCAAACCAAACAATTTCTGACAAGTTTGTTTGGCATGCTTAAAATTGGTTTTTGATGATTATTGTACTTCAATTTTGAAAATAAATATTACATTTTAGATTTCTGCTGGTTAATCTTATAATGTTTGCCATTAAGGTTCCCCTAGGCATCATCAGTTGTTGAATGAATATAAATTGTGCTCAACTATACCTACAATTCTTTTAGACTTTTATATATTATATATTTCTTGCTCAGTCAGTGTTAACAACCAAGTTAGGGTAACTGTAATAGGCCCAATATTTTAAAAAAGGAATACACCAATACTTCAGTTGAAAAACTTCATATTTATAAGTTATAAATCCACAATCAACAATATGCAAATCATTTGCCACATAATCAAATAAAGCAGTATCAGTACGAGGATACTTAAAGTTGAAAAAGCCCAACCAAAAGCCATTTTTTTCTTAGAAGTCAAAAGACCAAGGAAAACCAATATAGTGTGATCACTTTTAATACAAACCAAAACCCCAGGGTACCACTTTTATCTAGAGGGAATAAAATACATTATTAAACAATTCAGTATCACAGTGCTACCCAGAGAGTTCTAGTTTGAATTGATCCCATAGGACCACAAAAAGAAACCAACAACATCGATAAGCTAAATTAATATATTTATGTAACTATAATCCTACAATTTATGGAGGAAAAAAATATGGCCCTTAAGGCATAGTCAGAAAATATGTTAATACAATGTTAAACCAAGGTTCACACTGTGAAGGTATATTAAGGTGTAGGAAAACTGAAGCATGAATAATTTTAACTGTTGAGTTAATAAATATTCAAGAGAATGAAGAACGGATTTTTTAATCTAAATTAAATTTGATAGGCTATTTAAGAGATATATTTTTGGTCAATGAAGAAAGACAAAGTCTCTATCACCAATCTGTAACACCAATATTCTGCAGTAAATATGAGAGGGGACTTGTCCTTAAGGGTTCCGACCTTTAGTTAAGGTGATGCACTCATGTGCCCAGTTGAAAAGTTCCTAATACCCAATGGGGAAAGCAAAGTTGGGGTGGATTGGTTCTCAAAATGTTCCTGGATAGCCTGGAGGTTTGTTCGTCAATGTGACTCAATTTCATTGCCTATCGTTGTGTAATGAAAATAAAGTATATTTTGTTCTATTCTGTTCTATTTTATTAAATGAATATTGATGCATCTTTTTTCCTATGTGACAACTTGATAAGACCAGAGTTTGCTTCTTTGATCCACATCAGACTTTGTTCATTTACACCTCCCCAAACATACTGGACTTTGTGAGCAAACAAGCCACTTAAAAAAGTTCTTCTTCATGCTAGCTTTGAATGTGGAGAGTGCTGGTCAGATTTCATTCTAAAAAAAATTGTTTGTGAGGATTAAAACCTGTAGTATGAACGTAGCCTAATGTGACTTCATAAGTACTCTTCAGAAAAGTCTGATACATGAGATTAAAATTAGTTTAGTCTGATAAATGTATGAAACACCCTTTTCAGCATTTTAAAACACAGGGATGTCAGTTAAGGTCAAGTCTTTGTCATAGGATATGCATGGATCCAAAAAAGGTAATCAGGTATTGATCACTGTGAGGTGGAGAGGAAATCCTGCAATAAACACCATTTTAAGTCTCGAGGGACAGGATCTCAGAGCCTCCTGTTGATATGTGACCACCACCTTGTCAGTTGATTCTTTCAGTGATAAAAGATGCAATGTTAGTTTGAGTTGATCTGTCATTTATAACTCCAATGACAGATTTGTGGTCAAGACAACTCCCATATTCGAACCATTGATTTAGATGAAGAAAGAGTGTACTCTTTTGGGAAGAGTTAATTGTGTTGGTTTGTTCAATAACTGTGACCAGCAAGCAATAAAATTCCAGAGCATGTTTTTCTTAGATTTGTATGTCTGTCTGATTCCTTTTGTCCAGAATTCACTACACATACTTATTATTTCTCCAAAACTTCTGCATTCTCTGTTTGTTTTAAACTGATGCAGTAAAACTTGCAAGAAGACATGGTAGTGTCAGCTAATGGGAACAGTTGGACTCTTAAAGCTTTGCTGGGATTACAATTTGTATATCAGTGTTTGATTTATCTGACAAATATCTCTGTTTTTTCATTCTATGTTGTGTTTCAATGTGGTGTTGAAAACCATCTGCAGTGACACACTGGTAAAATAACCATCATCTAGTATTCAAACAAGAAGAAATAGGATGAACAACAAAATAAGATGATTGATAATGATAAAAATGGAAGAATTGTGCTAAATAAACCACAACAACCAAATTGCAGTAGTGAGAGATGAACTCATTTTTAATTTGTTTAGATGAGTTCTCTCTTTTAATCCTGATTAGCTCTCTGTGCTGCCTAGTTATACACTAACCACATATAGGGATATTCAACTTTTGAGTGGAATCTGTGCAAAATGTAAAAAGTAGATGCTACACTGCTATCATGAATGTAGGGCATTTAAGTAAAAATCATGCAGTGGTAATTCCTTCATATGAAAGTTTCTTGAAAGACAAGCTAACAACAGTGGGTACACCATGACATAAATATGTCAATGTCTCAATAACTTGTCATTTGTTAGGTGTCATCTTGGTCTGATTATGTCAAAATTTGAACAGCATGATAAAGGTGACTGTTTATATACAAGTTGTCATTGAACCAGAACATTATTGATTCATGGTTCAGAAACTTCTTTTGTTTAATGCACATAGGATGCACATAGTGCATTGTATTTTGAGAAAGTAAAATTATAAGTTGTAAATTTGCTTAAGTTTGAAAAGAATATATGCTAAACAATTAAAATTGACAAACATGTTACATAAAAATCATACACAAGACAACATCTTGAGAGAGAGAGACAATTTTTCTATTGAAGGACTATGTGGCATTTCATCCAATAAATTGCATTATACCAACAAAAGAAATCATCAAAGACTCCATTCTGCCATTCTATTATACAGTCATTTAGCAGACGCTTTTCTCCAAAGCGACTTACATCTGAACAACACAAGCAAGAAATCAAATAAGAGGAGATGTAATAATTAAGTGGTAGTGTAACAATATCTAAGATGTTACTCGATCTTAAGATTTTGATTCTTGGACACACCAACACAATGAGAAACACAGATGGATGTTAAAAGCATATTTATTTTTTTATTTGTAAAAAAAAGACAAAACAAATATGACACTTTAAAATTTCCGTTGTTAGAAACCTAAAAATAAACCAGTCAGATGAAATACTGTCCAAGTCCCAGACAAGGCAGTTACTTCAGTAGCCAAGCTTGGGATACCAGACAGTCCAGTCCAAGTGACGCTCCAGGCTTTCCTTGACGCGTCGATTATCAGCCAGGAGGCCCTATATCAGGGCTCTATATGCTGCAGTCTGATCCAGTGCCAGGACTTCTGTGCTGCCGCCTGCTGCTGTCAGGGGAAGATAATGAAATCAGTGCCCAGCCCGTCCTGCTGCTTGCAAATTCAAATCCAGCCTGGCCTCCAAGTTTAGTCACTTCCCTTCAAATGACAATGATGGAGCCCATCAGTTCAATCATACCACCACTGCTGCTTTTCTGCTGCCAGGCTGGATACCCTCAACATACAGGAAAGAATGAAATCAGCGTACACTTTGCTTATAGATCCAGACACACACTCGAAGTGAGAAGTGACCACTTTCCTTTCTGTGAGGAATGGTGAGCATTGATACAACAGAGTCTGGAGATCAGTACCGAGGAGGTGAGTCTGATTGTGACCCGGGGAGCAGCCGCAACAAGAGGAGACTGCAGCAAACCTTCTGCACCGTCCACCTCCAACACGTATCTGCCATCTTAGTTATAGGGAGTAGGAGGAACAACTGGTGATTGCAATCACAGATGTGATGAGGTTAAGGTGTGTCCGTTGGCAGCATGTGCCTTTGTTTACAGTTTATGATCACAGGTAACTCAGTCCAACACTCCCACAGCACACAATGATAATAGTAATGCACAGCAACAAACAGTCAGTAATGTCCAGCACTTCATAGCACACAGTAAAACAAACCATTTAACAAAATATGGGGTTACCTGATCATACTGATAATAAAACTCAAAAGGCAGCGTTTTGCATTCTATGACAGTAGTGTCACAGGGTTGAAGTGAACGTTCTGTTTTTTTTAAATATATGGTTTAGAGGTTTTTCCCTTTATTTGGTGTTTGATATAGTTTTTATTTGTATTTATTGCACAAGTTTTTTTTTTACTTGGTTTTGATCTGGTTTTAATTGTATGCAAGTTCACTCACCTTGGGTCTGCAGACTGATTTGGGAAAATAACTCCCACCTGTGACAAATTGATGGGCCTATCAGCAGCCAGAGTGAGCCAGCCAGAAGACAGCATCTGAAAATAAAGAGGACCTTGTGACAGGAGAAGGGAGATTTACAACAGAGGCTGAAGGTAGTGCGCAGCAGACCCAGAGGTGGATGAGGGACTGGAGTATAGTGGAGAAGCCGCTACACAGCAAAAGAAAGGGGTTGCTACATGAAAGACACGCCGAAGCATAGCAGGAGGCTCTGCCTGGTGCAAGTCCACGGCGGGAGTGACGGCTGAAGGAACTACACGGACTGTGCTGCTTCATCTGGACCTCTGAGCCTTTGTTTATTTTTTTTCAAGGACTTTAGCCTCCCTGATTTTAATTGGTTTCCTTTTTTTACACTTACATTCCTCTAGTGAAAATTTAATTACTGACCTTACAATTTTATTTGGTTGAAAGAATAAAAATTCTTTCCACCCCCACTTGATGTTGTTTCCCTCTGTTCACCTTGCTCGCTCTCCACCTTTGTCACAGTAGTCAGACTGATGTGAGTCCAGTTGAACACAGGTGCTGTCATGTAGTGCTCGATGCAGTGCACACACACCCCCGCCCCCTCCTTCCTACACTATTATTATTATTATTATTTAATTATGAGATCACGATTTAATCATACAATATAATCTTGGGCGTAAGTACACGCAGCTTATTCAGTGCAGAGTTGTGCCAAAGAGCTGGACAAATCTTCCTAACTCATTCCAACAAGTACAACAGTTAAGCTAACTGTGGAAAAACTTAAAAGTAGATAAGGACTCTGCGGAAAGGACGGACTTTGGTAGATCTTTCTATCACCAGAAAACAACAGAGGAAAAGAGTCTAGCTACTGATTTCGCGCCACGTTGTGGTGGGAGCACTAGGCGTCTTTCACTGGCAGAGCATAACTGTAGAGCGGGAATGTAGCTCTGGATTAAAGTGTAACTAAACCCCCTACTTTTTGCCTAACTCCACCCACTGCCGAATCTGAAAAATGCCTAAAACTGTAAGGGTTGGGGAAGGAGGTGTGGGGTGATCAGCGAGCGGAAAGTGGGCAGGTCGAGATACACAGGCAGAAATGATTGACAGACAGCAGCTCAGGTCACTGGCAAGATGCAAAGCGAGATTCACAAAGCACCTACACCACAGACCGGTATTTGAGGTAGAAGACTTTTCCCCTCCTGAATCTCCGCAGCTACACATGAACAAGGTGGTCCTGAATCATATTGTCTTGTTCAAGGATAATTTGACATGTAGTCAGGGAAAGCCTGGAATCAATCCGCATACCTTCCAGTTGGAAGGCGACTGCTCTTCCTTCTGAGCTACAGCCAGTGCAGTACCCTTTTAAGGAGTGAAGGTAGACAGGAGACGTTTGAGTTATTGTTTTGTAAAGGCAAAGGCAAATTTATTTGTATAGCACATTTCATGTATAAGACAATTCAAAGTGCTTTACATAAATCATTACAGCAGGGTGCAGAAAGCAATACAAGTGCATTAAAAAAATGAATGGGATAAAAAATACTCCCCAGAGGGAAATTGTAAAAAATAGTAAAAAGAGTCAACATCCATTTTTCTTTTTTCTCCAAAATCTGCATTTGGGAAAAAATGTATGCTATAACAAAGCATTTTAATGATATTAACTGAATGTTATTATAATAAATATACATATTATAATAAAATGACGATGAACACTGGTGGAAAAGACTTTTTTCCAGGGCCAAAGAGACTCTAGAATTGCTTAAACTATAATGCACTGTTCAGTAACAGTAACAGTAGCTGATTCAAATTTCTATAACTTTCTGCAGCAAGCTCAACCACACAAGGCTTTCAAGTGTTAACACTTGAACTTAACACAGGCCTCTGGCTTGGGTACGTGCTTATGATAAGATGCTGCATAGCCTGCGCCCTGCACCTGGCCTCAGAGACCTCCTCCTTCTTCCTCCTTCCTGGTGATTGGTCGCCTTTGGCTCCACCTTCCTTCGGAGGGGAGACAAGCCTTCGACACCTTAGTGGACAACTCCTTCACCGCACTTCCTCCTCATCAGCCAACCAGCATGACGCCTGGCTTATAAAAGGGAGGCAGCAACGCTGATCATGGCAGCTGTGTTCCTTCGGCCCACAGCTTGCCAGTTCTGGGATTTGCTTGAGTAGTAGCTGGACTGAGTGCCTTGTTGGTTTGTAGGAGCATTAATCTTCCCTTTATTTAGATAGACACCGGAATAGGTTATTGTTTAATTGAGATTATGCGCCCTCTTTTGTATATCTTGGTTTAACGGACATTTTTTGTTTGTTTAAGAATATATTTGATTTGGTTTATATAAAAGCTTTGTTTAAGGAAGTGTAAGAGTAGTATTTTGGTTTGTGTGATATATTTGGATTTATAGTGGACTTTGTTTGGTTAAAGTATAATAATAGATTGCGTTTGATTAATTCTTACCTCGAATGAGGACACCTTGTGTTAATTAGGATTTCTTTGCTTACCCTGGTTGTTTTGTAACACTTGAACCCATTTTGTGTTGTAATAAATTATTGTACATACTTTAAGTTTTGTTCCATTTGATTTGTTACCGACCTGAATACCCCTACTTTGAGTAGGGGTCGTAACAAGCTTGAAGATGCTGATGTCAAACAATGTCATGACTGCTACTCTGTGGTAAATCCTGATTAAAAACAGTCAACATCCATACAATGGTTTCAGCTACATCAATGGCCTCCCAGAAAGAAAGTTGGAAGTCAACATGTCTCCTGAAACTGAGAAAATGGATATGTAGCGAGCATGTGAAAAGTCAGTTATGCAAGTCTCACACTCAATTCATTAAGACTCAAGAGACCTGCTAACATGTCATTTTCCACAAATGAATCTGTGCCTTATTAATTGGTATTGTTTAAAAATGAAAATGTTAGGTTATTTAGACATAATATCCAGTCAAATTACATCTAATTAGGAAACAATATGAAATCTTTCTAATATCAGACTTAAATTTTTATCTCTGTTTTCACATCCATTTAATCATAACATAAATTGCAAGATTACCAAAGATTTGAGTCAATATTTGATACTTGTTTAGCAAACAAAAGACTGTGTCTGGATCAGAAAATGCTCTGATTCTTATCTCATTAAAGACATTGCACATTAAACATTTACAGTTCTGAGAAAAAATATTGTTATTCTGCAACTGACTCACTTTGTGACCCACGTACCAATCAATTCAGTTATTGTGCCAAGTGACATTTCAATGAAACGCTACTCTATTTTACTCTATGAGACAATTATTTTCTTTGCATGCTTTGATTAAATGTCTCCCCAAGAAGCATAATAATACTCAAAATGACACTTAGCTCATTCTTATTACCCTTATAATTTTGGAGAGATTCTCCTAAAATCAATATAGAGAAATTAAATTGCTGTCATTGTCACAAACTGTTGGCAACACTGGGGGAAAAACAGAGTTACAGAAGGAGGTTAGCAGGAGGAAAGAAGTAAACCCACACTGGGAAAATATAAGAAGTGGGGAGAGTTTGGAAAGACTAGATCAGACCAACTACAGACAGTGGTACTTTGATGAGCAGAGCTGCCTGTATTTATGATTAAAAATCATGTGCTTCTCTGCCAATAAGCCCTTATCTTTACTGCATGCATATAAGTTTGATAGAGCCTCTAGCCATAGTGAAAGATAACAAAAATAATTAACTAACATTCAGCTGTGAGAAGACAGAAATTTTCCTCCAAAGGAAAAAAGAGCACATTGGATAAAGGAGACAGGAAGAGGAGCAGTAGTTTAACTTTGTATATAGTTTGTTTTTACAGTGAATGTGTCTGTTAAGTGTGTGTTTATCAAAGGGACACTTTACCCCCTAGCATGTGCAGATAACTACAAGGATAAAGTAGATCTGCACATGAACCTTTTTTACACAAATCATATGTGGATCATCTAAAAATTGATGCATTGTCAGCTTTTAGTTCAAATATACTGTCTTGTGATTTTTAAACCACTACATTGAAGATTACCTTTAAGATTTTGTGACACATAAAGATAAACAGTTCACATTACTATCCGAGTAAAAAAAAAAAACTACTCCAAAAAGAAGTAAAAAGAAAAAAACAAGAGAGGAGAAATGCATAACTCGGTCTAATAAATCTTTATTATTATTGTTATTATTATTATTATTTGAAAACAATTTAATACATCATATTAAATCAAAACCTAATTGCTTAAACCATTATCTCACTTTTCTCAAAACATGGCTATAGTAGAACCCTTGGCCAAAAATTTTAGAATCACCACACCATTTTATCAAGTAAAAGATATGGCAAGAAATTTAATAATTTAATTTGTCATTTGGAAACTGAGTTTGTAGAGAATATCTCTACGTAAAAAAAAAAAGAAAAGTAAATTAAGGTGCATTCAGGCTGGCTCTGTGGTCCGCTGTAAAGAAATGCTGGTCAACTTACAGTTTATTTAGAGTAGTATCAACTTAAAAAATGGGGGTCTCTGTTCACTTGGAAGTGAACCCTGGTGCAATTCACTTGCAATGTGAAAGCGAATGGATCCAGTAAAACAAAGAGACGTGACAAAGAGCATGTCGTAATGCCACGTTCTGGATAACTCTCAGTCCTCTCTTGTAGCTCAAACTGGACAGATTATTGTAAAAACTGTATAAGGTTTGAAGACCAAAGTAAAAAGACAAAATCAAAGACTGTAGAAACTTTGTTTGCTTGTCGAGAATGAGCTGTTTTTGGTCCTGACCAATCAATGAACTGAACAGCAGCTGTTGTAGGGAATATTGCCCCCTTGTGAGCAGTTGCTTTAACTGTGTGTAGATGTCTAGGTGGTTTCGTCAGTGCAGTGTGAAACCAAACTTAACCAGATGAAGATGCAAATTTTTTCTGAATTCCCTGCCCAATCAAACCAATCCCCCCTGTCCGTTCTGTTGTGAATGCCCTTTTAAACTAGAATTGTTTTGCCCTTTTTCTTCTTCCTTTTTTTTTCATAGTCATGGAAAAACATCACTCAAAAACAAGGAATCATAGAAAACATTCTTTGCACCTCTTCTGGCTTTTATGACAGCTTGAATCTTTGAGGCAGTGACTTCATTAATGAAAAAATTAAAATAATATTCTTTATCAGTCACACCTCAAGTTCTTTTTAACAGCTGACGGATCAGCTTTGCCGAATGAAGCCTTGTCAAGATGTTTGTAGGACATGTCTTGAGTTGATATATCCCTTTTGAAGAAAACTTTTAACATTTCTTGGTCTGTAGCAAGATGCATTAACATCCTGAAGAATGACCTCAGCATCACTGAACCTGCACTGATAGAGTGTGGAATGAGAAAAGCTCCTAAAATTTTAACATACACTAGTGCATTTTACTGTAGAAGCAATGAGTGCCATCTCCTGGTTCCTTAACTGACATCAACTTCACCAACTATGACAAGAAAAAATGTTTTCTTGAGGCACTTTTTATACTGTATATTTCATTGGACCTGAACCAAACATAGGTTCTGACATCATCTGCTACCCTACTATCTGTAAATTCATTATTAATTAGAGAATATCTTTTTCTTTTAGCCCTCTGTAATCTTGTTTTTTTATGTTCAAGTCCTAGTGATGAATTATGTTTCTATATGTAAATCCCATTTTCTTAATGCTAGTTTCTTACGGTTTATTTTCTGCCTTTTTCATTTAATTTATTGTGCATTTTCTATTTACTTCGAACTTGGGTTCCTTCATAAACCTGTACGTTTCTCCCTTGCAACTTTCCTTTTTTGTTTGTGGATGGCCTATATTTTATACACGGCTGAGTGACAACAACCAACATGTTTTGCTTAACTTTGAGGTTAATTACTGTCAAGGATTAGGTCTGCAGAAGACGAGGAAGCAGGACCCGAATGCAGGAATGTGGCGAGAGGTTAGCAGGTGAACTTAACTGAAGGTTTATTGTAGAGAAACAAAGATGCTGAACTAAACCCAACAACTTTTGACCAAAAAATGACAAGCAACGACAGGAACTACATGGACAACAAGATAACACAACACAATTGACTGGCACAGGACAAAGGAAAACTGGGACCCTTAATACCGAGGAACAAATGGCAAACAAGATGCAGAGGTGACAATTGATGACCAGAGGCAAGGAAAAGGAAATAAGGCAAACAGAATACACAAAGGGTACAAAGTAGTACAGAAAACATATTAAACAAGACCAGAATTAAAAATAATAATATGAATCCGCAACAACTGAACCAAAACCCACAGACCATGACAATTACCTGTTTCCACTGACAGCTCTCACATTGAGCTCATGTTTTCTGCCGATCAGCCAGCTGCAACAACCTATTAGGCACTGGAGGCACTACCTAAAGACTTATTTTCATATTTAGACTTCTGTTTCCGAATTTTCTTTGTGTTAGAATTTGAAAATTATAAAGTGATTTTATAATTTTCCTCACAGTTAATGAACCCATTTTTTTCTCCCTCTACCTTGTCTGAAAAAGGAAATGCAAAGAAAATACAATTTAAAATCATTTTAATGTATGTTTTACAAAGTGCGAATGCTTAACTATAAAACATATTCTGTCATCTTTTTAGTTTATTAAAAAAAAAAAAAGCTGAATTCGCATATGCAAAATGTGGTGATTCCACAAGTTGTCTAGAGCTTTGTATTGACAACCAACTTGTATGTTTTGTAGGATGTTAAATCCTTAAGTGTTGGAAAAGTTACTTAATGCAGATAACAAATTTCATACCAGCCACAAAACAAGCATCTTAAATAATGGCCTATTGGAACTCAAACATAATGTGGCATGAAAAGGTTATGGGTACTGTGGGAGATTTTGAGTCAATGCCAGGCAAAAAAACATGTTGCACTGGTAAATGCCTCATTAAAATTTCCATCCACTGATAGCCAGTGTTTTCTACTCTTAGAGCTGTGTCTAAATTAATAATGTTAGTATTTAATAATGCTGATAACAAATTAATACAATGTAACAAAAGGACATGTCCAACCAAGTGTGGGAGACTAAAGATTGATTAAATGCAGCTCTCATAAGGATGAAACAACAAAGGCTGATTTCAGGCAAGATTCCTTGAGCAGCGTGTGACCATAATTGGATTAGAGGGCTGGTTGCTATAGACAGAGTGGGAGAGATGGAGTAAGGAGCTTTTGCCATTTGTTCTCTTTTGTGTGGTTGGAGGTGATTATGAATAATCAATGTTGGCAATGAAAATAAAACCGTTTTGCAAGTTGGTATTCTCTATTTACTGTGTCTAAACTGTTCCTGCAGAAAATGACTTTGCAACAATGTTTATTTATCAGATATCATGAACCATCTAACCAGATTTATTGGTACTCAATAACTAAATATATTTCAAAAGTACCAAGACACCATGCTTGCAGTATATGTATAGTAACAATGCTATATGAATGTCTAGTACTTAGATGACATGTAAGAGCAAAGATGACTCTATGTCTTTAAACACCACAATATTCTAAGTCCTGCTTGAATTAACACCTACTGTTTGGACACCACAGACCCAAGCATTCATTTGTTAAATAAAACTAACACTTTACTGTGAAAAAGATAAGACTTCCTTTCCAGGTTGCCACTCCCACCAACTATCCCCAACTTTAGGATAAGCATCCAGGACTTTTTTTTTATAATATGCCTCTCTTATCCGGCCAGACCACTATAGGGATCACACCTCTTTCAACTTTGATCCTTGAACATCTCTCTCTATCTCTCTGTCCTGTTTTGCAGCAATCCCTAATCTGGAATCTTCTCAAACAAAAGACAGTTTTCATCCAAGAGAGCAGCTTTGTTAGCCTGCCTGCTAACCTGAGAGGTAGCAAACCAGTCTCCTTCTTCTAAAGAGCACCCGACTCCCCATCAGTAAGATCCAACTAGACACAACTGGATTTAGCTAGATGAAAGACTCCTTTTCAGCTCTCATTTTCTTCAAGGACCAGCCATTTCCTAAGGACTGTGGAATCAAAGACAAATACTGGGCTTTAGCAGTTAACATGTGCATTAGCATAACATGGCTAAGCATGATCAGCTTTACTGTAAAGGATTTGCAGTTTATTTATGGTTTTCATTGACTCCTTTGAGTTTGTGTTGTCTAACATGGCACCTGTTGGAATTTCAACAATTCTAACCATTTTAATTTGTTTTTTAAGTGCTGGGCAATGCTAAAAAAATGTAATCACAATTATTTGCATGGAATCTTGTGGTTAATCGTGATTAATCGCAATGTTACGTGCAAATTGCTATTTTCCTTTAAATTAAAGCCTATTCCTATATGAAGAAAATGCAGCAAATTTTGGTTGACAAACACTTAATTGGGGGTCTGCAATCTGTGGCTCCAGAGCTGTAAGTGGCTCTCTGGACCTTTTACAATGGCTCTTAATACATGGCTAAAACTGCTAAAGAACTAAATAATATCTTAAATATAGATATAATAACAAATGCAGGTTTTTAGCAATTTTCCAGTTTTTTTTCATGGAATAATTTTATTGAATTTCCACAACACAATGACACTAAAAGTAACAGAAATATGTATGTATGTATATATATATATATATGTATATATATACATAATCTATTTTTCTTGTCATTAGGTTGGAAACTATGGACTTTTTTTTCTAGTATTTTCCACCAAAATCTGCATCCCATAGAAGAAAGTCTGTCTATCCTCTTTTTTTTTTTTTTTTTTGCAAAAGTTTTATTTTTTTCTTTATTATTATTATTATTATTAACATTGGTTTTATGGGTGTAACATCAGGTCTGTAAATGTAACTATAAGCTAGTCGTGTCCACAGAAAGTCTAGAATCTCAGCTCAATACAACCATTTCTATGACCACCAAACACAGTTAAGACACTAAACAATTGACACAGACACAAAGTCTAAACTGGCAAATTGTGTCCATCCTGATGGCATGAACATGGATAAAAGCCTCCTCTACTGAAAATACACACATCTCACAGATTCCAAAACTGTAAGTTTCATTGCGCTATGAGCAATATTTACTGAACCAGAGGTGAATAAAGGCGCCATTTATGTTTCACATTTGTAAATCATAGTCAGAAAATGTCTTACGTTTGCTGTCTTGCCTCAAAACATATCCACCAGAATAAAACCACATTTAGTTTAAAAAAAAAAAAAACAACAAAACTCGGGTATGACAGACAACGAAAAATATCGGTTCTTTTTCCTCTTAAGTGCCAGACAGAAAACATCTCTTCAGTTTAATGAACTCAATCCCTGCACACAAAAACACAAACTTAACAACAAATACAAACAAATTTAAATATATAAACATAATAAATGTTTAACTCATCAGTCACAAAACTGCCACAAAACTGTATATTTGTGCCTGTCCTGTGCCTGTAAAGAATCTTTAAAAAGATTCCTGGATCCAGCCAGTGATCCAGATCACCTCAAAAATCAAATAACTTGTTCTTGTCTTTAGATATCTAAAGTATAGCTGATTGATAATCATTGTGCTTTACTTTAAGAAGTGTATTATTATATTTTTAAATAAGTTGTGTGATCCTTGAGTTTGTGTATTGTGATAATTGCTGGTTGCAAAGGTCAGGGCTTAGATTGATAGGCTTCATTATCTGCTCTGTTCATGTCATAGATGTCTAAAATTGACATACAGATAGAGACCCTTGAGGCTGATCAAATTAAATCAGTTTTTTATAAAGCACTTTTCATACACAAGTAGCACAAAGTGCTTTACATAATCCACACCTACTCTCTTATTCTCACACATACAAACAAACACAACCCCCCCACCCCCACCCCCCTTTTAAAAAAAAATTAAAAAATAATAATAATAATTATCTGGCTTGACACTATTGTGAGCAAATGATATCTTGGGGATCCATCCGCACCAGGAGCCACTATGACCACAGAGGCTGCCACCATGGTGCCAGCCCAGCTCTGGGCAGGCTGGGGCCCACACCGCAGCATTTTGGGTTGCAGTGTAGGACCACTAGCCACCCAGATCATAGCCATCCCCATGGCAACAAGCCTGCAGACCAAGCAGGCAATAGTCCCAACGTGGAGGGTCCCCATGAGTTAAAAACGTTAAAATTAGAAAATTAAATAAACCATAAAACAATAAGAACAAAAAAAACAAACAATTATGAAAGTTTAACTAAAGGAGCTTATAAAAACAATGTGCCTTACTAAGTCAAAAAACAGAATTAAGAAAATTACAAAAACATTTTTTAGATTAATTATTTATAATTCATTCATTCATTCATTCATTCATATAATATAATTATAATATTAATAATTGGACATATACATTAATTAGTAATTGCCAATAAAGACTTGCTCATACCAAAACCCAACAACATCCATGTTTAACCACCTTTTATTTAAAATATTTCATACTTTCCTCCAAATTATATTATTTTTCAAAATTATAACACAAATTGAAAGCACTTCTTTAAGATTCTTACTTATTTGTGAGCTTGTATATTTCTTTCTCTAAGGCCAAGTCTAGCCACTATATAGGGGAAATCCTTTCTGGTCACTTGGCTTTAAAATGCCATTACTCCACCAATTACAAATTTTGTTGAGGGTTGTTTAATTAAAAGCCAGCCACCCTTTTGAACACAAAAGGATTT
This sequence comes from Melanotaenia boesemani, assembly GCF_017639745.1. Taxonomy (NCBI): domain Eukaryota; kingdom Metazoa; phylum Chordata; class Actinopteri; order Atheriniformes; family Melanotaeniidae; genus Melanotaenia; species Melanotaenia boesemani. The sequence goes on along the minus strand of NC_055686.1, from coordinate 18,339,282 downwards.
CCTTTCTTCCCTTACTATGTGACTACTTCAGTGTTTACTTCAAATGTTTATTATTAATTAAACTAATAGAAGTCACCCAACTGCAAAGTTACATTCATAAAAGAGTAAAAGTGAACTTGTGGTTATTACAGCTATCTTTAATCAGCTGTAAGTGCACAGTTAAAATGACATAAGATTCTGTGGCCATATGACATGCATCATCTGTTACAGCTATCCTTTATTTGTTTAATGATTTCATGACTTTAGTTTTGGTTGCATTGTAGAGTGTGGAGATCACGGTCTGGAAATAATTCAATGATACATTGTAACTCTGGCCCAAAGGGCAAAGCCTCATTTCTCATTTGTTAATGATCCTTTGGTTTATTTTTCATCCTTCCCTGAATGACAATGTGTAATGTGGTTTCTTATGTTTATTGTGCTTTCAAAATATTTTAGTTCAACTTCACAGAAGACAGTGTATCTGCATATTACTTTTAATGTAGAGAATGCCAGTCAAGAGTTGGCTTGCTCAGCTATCTTGTGCATGTTATGGACTGTCTAGGTGATTTACTTTCATTTTTTTATTCTTAGTTCATCCTTGTGTTCCCTCATAATTATCACTTAAGTTATTAAAAAACTATTTTTTGGCATTTGAGAATATATTGAGAATCTTAAACGTCTTACAAGTTGATGTATCTAAAATGTGTTTAGTTTATCCACCCTATTTTCTTTGGACTTCCAAACAACATTTTGTGTTACTTAAACCAGTGGTTCCCAACCTAACTTCTTTGGGGATCCCCTTCATGCAAATACTAAAAAGCCATGGACACCCCTGCACCACTGGTTTTATGCTTTCAAAAGTGAGATTCTCACCATCTCACCTTCGATTAAGCCAAAATTAAATTAACAGCATATATCCTTACTTATTTTAAATGGTTCTGACGGTTCAAAGCCTTGGGGACCCCCTGTAGCTTTGGGGGACCCCCTTGGGTCCCAACCTGGGATCTGGGACTACACTTTAAGAAGCAACGTTGAGGAAAGATGGCACCTGTGTGTGAGGCATGCCATCTGTCGCTTGCAACTTTGAAATCGTGTCATTCATCTTTTAAGTCATTCTAAATATTTACTCTTGATAACTCTTTAGGAATTCCTTTGGATATCGACAGACTAGCATGTCTCTCGTTTCTTTTTTGTGTTTCTTATTGTAAAGGTAACTGCCTGAAATAAATAAAGAAATAAAATAAATAATAAAAATGTATGATCACCAAACTTTTGTGGCGATCTGTTTGACTGCCGAAAATATAGTGCAGTTTGATCACAATGGACATGAATCTTTGCCGGGCCCCACCCTTCTACTGGAGAAAGTGGAACAGGTGTTGGGGTATATGGTAAATGATCTGCATTTATATAGAGTTTCTCAAAACGCTTTACATATACATCACATTCACCCATTCACACACACATTCACACACTGATGGCGAAAGCCATGCAAGGCGCTTACCACAACCCATCCGGAGCAATTAGGGGTTCGGTGTCCTACTCAGGGACACCTTGACATGAGCTCGACAGGCCGGGATCGAACCGGCAACCCTCGGGCCACCGGGCATCTGTGGCTGGTGGCTAATGAAGCTTAAGGCCAGTTTAGCACTTTCTTCCAAAGCTTCCCTGGACTGTTGTGGATCATTTTTTTCCTCTCTGCTTCATGGTGGTTTTTCAATCCTCCTGGTCGACTTGGATCAAGAAAATCTGCTTCCATACAACTGTATCCACATGGTGCCTGGGCAAATGTCAAGAACCTGCAGCCACTAGAATGGGTTCCCCCGGTGACTAATGCCTCAGCTACCATCAGGAAACGCTGAACACTAGGTCAGTGGAAACAAAACCATTCTAAAGGCTTCTTCATCACCTGGGCATTGAATTTCATCTGTGTGACTGAATCATAGATAAACGTTGGTAAGTGGCTATTTCTTGACTGTTGCCCTTTGGCTGCACATATTTCAAATCTCCATGGACATCGGACCGAGAGGGAGGAATCCTGACTGTTTGTAAAACAATTTTTAAATGTAAGCAGCTCACATTATTCCTGCCTTGCTCCAGCTTTGAGATGAGTTTATTTGAGTTGGGTCATTTTCCTCCGTTGCTGTGGGCAGGGAATTACCGACCAACAAAGTATAATAAGGACTTTATGTCTTTCAACTGCAGTTCTGATTTGAAAAGCTAGGTGTCAATGCTACTTATTTTGCCTTTAAAGACTTTTTAGATCTTGAGGACTCTTTTAATCTTACACAGTCTGTGAGTGGCCCCACTTAGAAACAAGGTCACACACTGGATCTTGTTTTTACGAATGGCTTGTCTGTTTTTACCCTAGTAATTGGAGATACTGTGTTCTCTGACCACATGCTTATTTTATATGAACTTGCTTTGGCTTGTAATACAATTAAACCTTGTGCTGCTGTTTGGCGCTGACACACTTTTAACCCTTCCACTGCTGTATGCTTTTCAGCTGGTTTGATGTCAGTTATGTCATTCCTGAGTCTAAAGACAAAGAGGAGCTAAACTCTTGATTTCACAACACCTGCCAAACTGTTTTAGACTCTGGCACCATTTAAAACCAGGCTGATCAGAACTAAATGTGAGCCCTGGCTGAACAACATTACTCGTTCTGTCAGATGGATGTGCAGAAGGCAGCACACAAATAGAAAAAAGATAAACTCCAGGTATCTTTTCAAATGTGAAAGGACTGCTGGCATCATTATCAAATAACTGTGAAAGATGCTAAGACAAAACATCTATGAGATAATATTCTGTTACACTACCACGAGCCCTGTGTTTTTTTAATGAGACTATTAACAATGTTCTTAAAGCCCCACACTTTATGGAGGCCTCGCCTGCTGTATGTGAAAACTTTCCTATTTTTGTGACAAATTCACCATACCAGAGCTCAGATCTTGCCGCCTGGTTTTGATAATTTAGTCCCTTTCACTTTCTCTGCTGTCTTTGATCAGTTTGAGCCTGTGACTCTGTGCTTTTTAGATGAGATTGTTCGTCTTTTGAAGGTCCCATCTTTTTGTGCAGTCACCCATAGAAGTCTGGCTTCTGATATAGTTTCAGGAAATTTTTAATTCTAATTGAGCCACTGATCAAAAAACCTGATCTAGATCTCACAGTGTGTACAAATTACAGGCCCATTTCCAAACTACCTTTGTCTCAAAGTGATAGTAAAGACTAAAAGAAACTACTGGCTTTTCTGAAGGAGATATTCTAGAGATGTTTAAGTAAGGGTTTAAATCTCTACATTGTATGGAATCAGCTCTTCTGAAAGTTTTTAATTAGATATTAGTAGCTACTGACTCTGGGGACTGTGTTGTTCTTTTACTTATTGATTTATGTGCAGCTTTTGATACTGTGGATTGTGAAATTTTGATAGATCATCTTAAGCATTTGGTGAGAAGCACAGCTCTACTATGGTTGAGGTCTTACCTTTCTGATAGGACATTTTGTGCCACCCTTGGTGATGATGTGTCCTCTTTTGCCTCGTTCTTATATGTGGTCCCACGAGGTTCAGTTTTAGGCCCTGTACTCCTTTTTCTATACCTGCTCCTACTAGGTTCCATACTCAGGAAACACGGTATTTCATTTCACTGTTATGCAGATGATAGTCAGATTTATATGTCCCTAAAAAAGAACAACCTTTACTCTGTCAGACAACTGCTTTAATGTCTCCATGACAAAGGTGTGGATGGCCTGTATTTTTTTTAAATTTCAGTGAAGACAAAACTGAGTTTCTGGTTCTTGGTGGCACAGCTGGGTACCCCCCTGTAGATCTGGGTTATTTGGCCCAATACAACAAGCCAGGCATTTAAAACCTTGGCGCTGAAATGAATTCTGACTTTAAACTTGACAGTCAAGTAAAGGCAGTTGTAAAGGCAAGCTAAGGCAGCTAGCCAAGGTGAAGCCAATTATTCTGAAGCAGCATTTTAAGACCGCTATCCATGCCTTTATAAACACTTAGCTGGACTACTGTAATGGATTGTATTAGGGAGTTAGAGGGTCTTTTATTGTTTGCAATGAAATGGTGCAAAATGCTGCTGAACATCTTTTAACTAGCACACATAAACAGGAACACATTTCTTTGATTTTAGCATCACTCCACTGGCTGCCTATTTATTTTAGAATCCAGTTTATATAATTTATTTTTTAAATCTCTCCATGGTCAAGACCATGGAGAAGATTTTTGGAAGATTCCACCACCCTACCTCGGTGAGCTCCTTGACCCTTACACACACCTTCATGCGCTTTAAGATCAGTTGATCAGCTGCTCTTGATGGTAAAGAGAACAAAGCGTAAGCTCTGAGTAGATCGGGCCTTTATTCTTGCAAGTCTCACAATGTGGAAATATCTGCCTTTGCCTCATCAGACAGGCCTTCTCCTTGCTTGATTTAAGTCTCTTCTTAAAATTCACATTTTCCTTGGCTTTTTTACATTCTTTAGATTTTGACATTTTGCTTCTGTTTTTATATTTATTTGATTTAATTGTTTTGATTTATTTTATTGTTTATGCTCTTAGTCTTCTGTACAGCACTTTGGTCCTCTGTGGTTGTTTTAAAGTGCTTTATAAATAACGTTGGATGGATTGAAACTCTTCAGTTGTCTAAGTACGGCCACAGCCGCTTTGCTAAATGAACTGAATTCTTATTAGGGATGAGCAATGCCGCAAATTTTAGTATGGATCCAATACCAAGTAAATCCAGGGAAAGTATCGCTGATACTGATACAGTTCTATACTTTTGCTTGAAATTTCACAGTCATTTAATGATTTTACATTTAATTGATCATATGATTACAAGAAATTACAGTAGAAAGATTTTTGTCAAATAAAACATTTTTTAGTAAACAAAATTGGAGCACTGATCATTTTAAATTTAATTAAAATTTAATTACAGACAATTTAATTATTTTTTTTATTATTTGTAAATATAAAATAACAACATCAACAATGTACCAAAATAATAAAATAACTTGTCATTCTCTTTTGTCACATACAATTATGTGAGAAAAATAAAGACATCAGTGCAGAGTAGTTAAACAAAACCAAAACCTACTATTGGTTAGCTCTCATATACATTCTTTAGCTTTTTTCCCTAAAGCACTCTGTAAAAAAAAAAAAAAATAAAATAGACATCACTCTGGTATAGAAAAATGCTGTTAGCCTTGGTATCGATACTATCAGTATTTGGATTGATCCACCGAGCCCTAATTCAAACAGTGATTTTCTAGTCATACAGTATGTTGACCACTCAAAGTGCTTTTAAACTAAAAATCACTCCGTTCTTTCCTTATGGTCATGTTATGATTGCGCTAGACCTTTCCATTGTCTGTCATTTTGACTTACAGGGTCATAAAAATCCTGTCATAATCTATTTTTACCCATCACTTTAATTTTTTATATGATAATAATTTCATACGCAATAGCATTAAATTTTCATTAATTTTTTATTAATATTCAGTCCAAACAAGCTGAACAGAAAATCCACACTGTTCCATCACACATCAAGCAGATTAATGCCTACCTTTTTCTCCACAGTGACAAAATCCATTAACTGTGGCCCCAGTAGCTACATATAAATAATTAAGGTAAATGATTGCACTTAAAACAAAATGAACAGTTCACCTGCTGTGGCTTGAACGCATAGGCTCACACCTTCCTCCTGTTCTGCAAGGACTTGAACTGCGCCCCCACTTATGCATGATCAAATTTTTCAAGTGGGTTTGCTGCAGAGGGTATTGTCATGAGACTTTTGCCCTGGACAGACAATTTCTCATGGCTGTTTTGATGTTCTGGAGGCTAAATGCATGCTGTGCTGCTACATTGGGGACTGGAATTTCAAGCACCACTTCTGCCAACGTTTTGAAATCAGGGGACATTTCTTCTAGTCAAGTGATCAGAAGTCTGCAAGACTTTATGAACAAAAGGTTTTCCTGATCCCACAAGTACTCACTTCAGTAGGAGGAAATCCTGCAGCATGCCCTCCTTCTGAAACAGTGGTTGAGCTGCACCATTCTGTGACCCCTAGTAGTAATTTTTCCAAGTGACACCAACGAGGTTATGCATCAAGCGAGATAACAGTTAATTAACCGTTTTTAAAAAAATCTGTAAAAAAAATGTAGTTAACGCGACTCCTGCAAGAAACTAACAGAACAGTGTCATCTGCAAAAAATAAAAAAGATGGCATTCTGAAGTTGCCACACTTAACAACCCCATTATCTCTTCTGTCCATTGAAAGGGATCCATGAATATCACAAAAAGGAACACCACAGACAAGGAAAAAAAAAACATGCCAGCATTGTTTCGACTACTATGTTCTCCTGTAGTTTTCTATATAGTCTGCTCAAGTCCCAGGTGCTCATTTCATGTCTGTCTGTTGTGAGGGGGTGAGTCATTACTCAAATTCAATTTGCCTGCAAGCCTTTATGTTGTTTTCTATGCTCATGTATCTCTCTGTTGACATATAAAACGCAATCCCTGGCATGAGACCAGCATGTCCCTATTCTACTACCATGGGTTGGTGAGAGGAGCGATGAGTGGACAAGATGCCACTTTATCCGAGGGCAAAAAAAAAACATAAAAAATAAAAAAAAATTTATGAAGCCATTCATCTCCTGCTAGGTCATGAAGAGAGATGGGAAATTCAGAGGGGAAACACTGGTCTGCTTTCCATTGTATTTCCGCTGATGGAGAGGCTGTGTGGATCCCTCTCATTAGAGCAGTCCCCCTCCTAACCACCCCATATCCCTGTGGCACTGACTATGGTCTGGTCTGGCTGTTTCAACTATGCCCAGCTGTGAACAGATGGGTGGCACAGAGCAGGCCAATATGTCAGGCCTGATGGCAAATTTAAAAAGATATTGAGACTTTGCCCTGTGGTGTACTCAGGTTCTGTCTGACTTAATAAAATTAGGGAATATCTCGAGAATGTGACCAACTGAAGTTACTTGATTTTACACTGTTTATTGTTGGGGGAACAAAAATCAATTAGTACAAGCGAATAAACAAATACACTGTAGATAAATAACATTGTTTTTTGTTAAACTTTTTGTGTATATCTGTCCATGTCATGGCTGAAAGCTGTAAAGACTTCACCTTGTATTTTAAACCCCACCCCAAATGAACTGTTTAAAGAAGTTTTTGTCTTAGGCTTGGTACATACAAAGTTTTTTTAAGCTGATGAGATTTTTATCTGGTCGAGACCTCACACATGAGGAGAAAAAATCAGGCATGTAACAGTTTTGACCATACTGTGTGTGGTGTGCTCAGATAATCTCATCATAGAACAACACACACATAACAATGCTGTCCCGCTGCTGATCTACAATCCAGTCCTCCGAACCAGAAATCTCATGTGACCAAATGTGATCTAACAAAAACATAGAAGAAGAACCATAGCAACAAAGCACACTGCCATCTACAACTCGAGACTTTTCACTGGCAAGATGAATGACTACAAAGTGACGTCATACAGAATGCGATGCGTGGTGAAGGACACTAAGCAGAGGTACAGAGACAGAGGAGTCTGTGTTTGCAGATGCCACTCTGGCTGAGGATCTGAAGTTTTTATGCACTGTTTGAGGCAGATTAGCTTGCTAACCGCTGTAGCTGTTGGGACACCTTCTGCCATAGGGGTAGATGCACTTACCCTGACAGAACATGAAATGAGAACGCTGAGGAGAGTGTGTCACAGAAAGGCAACAGGACCTGATGGCATTCCTGTCAAGTGCTTAAGTTCTGTGCTGACCTGCTAGCTCCTGTCTTCACCACTGTTTTTAACCTTTCTCTGAGCCAGTCTGTAGTCCCTGCCTGCTTTAAAAGAGAAATCATCATCCTTGTGGTAAAGAATGCCTCTCCAGGTCTGTGCACATCTGTGCCTCCCTCCCAGAGTCTCTGGACCCACTTCAGTTCGCTTACTGGCCAAACAGATCCACAGACAACGCTATCTCCTAGGTACTGCACACCATCCACACCCACTTGGACAAGCACACAGGGGACTATGATGATGTTTATTGACTTTAGATCAGCTTTCAACAGTATAGTCTTCACCATGCTCCACTCCAAGCTGCTTAGCCTGGGGCTGAACTCCACCCTGTGTCACTGGTTCCTGGACATCCTGTCAAACAGAACTCCGGTGGGGCAGGTGGGCAGGCACACCTCCGGCACCCGAAACTTTAAAATGGGATTTCCACTGGGCTGCATCCTCAGCTCTCTGTTCTTCTCCTTGTACACTCATGACTGTGTAACCATAGACAGCTCTATCACCATAGTGAAGTTTGCAGACGACACTGTAGTTGTTGGTTAGATCAACAACAATGATAAGCAGCCATATACTGGGGAGGCAGAGAAACTGGCAGAGTGGTGCCATGCTAACAACCTCCTGCTAAATGTTAACAAACTAAGGAGATGATTACTGACTATGGGAAGAGACAGCAGAGGGGTGTAGTTTCTCTGCTGTCTCTTCCCACCCCTCTGAGGATTAATAGAACTCTGCTGGAGAGGATGTGCTGTTTCAAGTACCTGGGTGTGAACATCAGAGGGGATCTATCCTGGACTCTACACATAGACAGCAAGGTAAAGAAGGTGAGGCAGCATCTTTTTCACCTCAGAAAACTGAGGAAGGTCTGAGTCTTTCTGAAAATCATGAAGATGTTCTACACTGGGGTGGTGGAGAGTGTTTTGACTGGTAACATCACCCAGTGGTACGGGAGCAGTACTGGGCGTGACCCGAGGGCCCAGTAGTGACACTGGCTAGTGTCCTACCTTCTGCTGAAAAACAATGTCATTTGCTCATATCACTTTAACAAGGTTTATACTTTGTACTACCATTTACATTGTATATATTGTATATATATCGTCAGTCTGTATAGCATGCACATCACTGCACAATCATTGAACTGTGACTTATTATATTTATATTAATTGTTTTTTAAGTTTATTAATGTGTTGTTTTTGTTTTTTTTTACTAGTAGCAAATGAGTGTGCGCATCCTGGGATGCCTGTATGACTGCATTTCACTGGCATCTTGCATGTGCATGTGACAAAAAAACAACTAGAAAACTAAAAACCGACTTGATCAATGAGTGTAGCCCTTTATCCAACCTCCCCTTTATGTCTAAAATTCATGATAAAATAGTTTTAAATCAACTATCTGCCCATTTGAGCAGAATTCATTTGTTTGAAGAGTTTCAGGATTTAGAGCTCATCATAGCACAGAAACAGCACTGGTGAAAGTTGATGCAACGGGTGTGTCCACAGTCCTCTCAGTTCAATTCCTAACTGGGTCCACACCCGTGACTCTTTGTATAATCTGCGTTGCGTTCATAAACGTGATGATGAATAAGACCACGCTGGACCACGTTGCTGGTTGCTCTTTAATAGCTGTTGGCAGTCTGTACAAATAAAACAGAAATGAGCTGTGACATGCAGCTTGCTTCACACAGGTTGGTCATCAACCTCCTGCTAGCGAACACATTAGAAGACCCTGTAGCTGTGCAGTACGTGGGACTGCTACAATCTTGTACAACCAAACACCACAAAACTGCATGTCAAGTGCCTCAGAAGAGTTAAAAATCCTAGACATTAGATTAGCATGGATAAAAAACCAGAAACACTCATTTAACTATAAGCAGAAAAATGTACTGTACCTTCTCTCAGACAGCAAAGCGTGGACTGAGAGCACTGCCACACGGGCTGAGAACGGCGCAGCGCTGACATCACCAAACAGTGACATCTTAAAGGGACAGTACACTAGAGTAGAAACAAACTACTGAACATATTCTGAACAAAAGGAAGGGGAAGATTTTCTAGGTCAACCAGGATTTGGTGGTATTTCAAACATAAAATTAAAGACATATCACCTTTTTTACATTAACAACGATCTTCTCTGTCAGTACCACGCAAGTGGCATGGCTCATTTTGTTTTTTCACTTTTTGTTACAATGTCTGGAGACCTCAGGCAGAGCCATGACTATTTTTTACAGCAGGGATCAGCTGTTAGCCCTGCATAGCACAGTGGTGCTACCTGAGGAGCAACCTGATGTTCCCTGTGACCTGAAGAGGAGGAGATGGTGACATTGTGCCGGGGTCGAGTGCCACGCCAGGAGGAGACATTATCAGCCCATCATCATGGGGATTGTAAGGTCTCTTCCCAATAAAATGGAGGAGTTAGCAGCGATGACCCGGGATCAGCGGAAGTATTGGGAATGCAGCCTCCTGCTGTTTACAGAGACTTGGCTAACTGCACTAATTCCAGACATGGCTGCCGAACTGGATTCACACTCTTATGGGCAAACAGAAGCAAGGAGAACGGTAAGACAAAAGGAGTAGTGCTGGCAGTGTTTGTTAATGATAGATGGCGTAACCCGGGGTGCATCACTGTCAAGGAGCAGCACTGCTCCAAGGGCATTGAATTTTTGGATGTCAGCATGAGGTCTTACTACCTGCTGAGGGAGTTCATTCATCCCCATGTGCTAGTGATGTACCTCCCCAATGCCAATGCATCCTGTGATGTCCTGCTGTCAGCAGTGAGCAGGATGTAGACACAGCACCCTGATTACCTCCTCCTCATCTCTGGAGACTCTGTCTCTCCATCATCCACTCTGCCCAATTTACCCAATATGTGACATGCCACACCAGAGCCAATAAAATACTGGACCTGTTCTATGCCAGTACCAATGAGGCATACGACTCACTTCCTCCCCTAGACTGAGCTGACCTCAACCTTGTGCACCTCCTGCATGTGTATAAACCTCTTGTGCACAGGCAGCCTGTGCACAACCCACAATGTGAAGAAATGGTCTGAAGCGTAGGGGGCCCTGAAAGACTGTTTCAACATAAAACTATGGGATATTTTCAGTGACACCCAAGGGGAGGATATCAACAGCCTAAACACACAGCCTGATGGACTACATAAACTTGTGTGGAGAACACCATACCAACCAAGACTGTACAGAGCTTCTCCAACAGTAAGCCCTAGATTGCCTCAGACATTAAGATTCCCGTAAAGGAGAAGAAGAGAGCTTTTCTGTTTGGAAATAAAGAGGAGCTGATGTTTGTGCAGAGGGAGCTGGGGAAAATGATCAGGAAGGGAAATAACTGCTACAGGAGGAAGATGGAGCACCAGCTGCAGGAAAAAAACATCTGTGGTGTCTGGAGGGACTTAAGACCATCTCAGACTTTAAGAAGCCAAAGTCCCTGCCTGTGGGAATCCAGAGGTGGGCAAATGACATGAAATTATTTTTCAACAGAATTCATCAGGTATCTACCCCTCCCCTGGCCTGGTCAGACAGCACCAATGCCCTGGTAAAGAAAGGCAACAGCAGACTGTTCCTGCTCAGGAACTTTTGGAGTGCAGGGACCACTCCTCAGAACCTTTTATGACTCTGTGGTGGCATTAGCCATCTTTTATGGAATAGTCTGCTGGGCCAGCAGCGTAACAGACAGGGACAGTAGGAGAATAGACAGTCTGATGGGGAGGGCCAGCTCTGTCCTGAGATCCCCCCTGGACTCACTGGAGGTGGTAGGTAACGTAAGGATGATGCCTAAATGGTGGATTTATACTCATTACTGAATTTGTGTAGTAAATGCCATTTTTAAAAATAACACCTAATGGATGAAGTTGATGAGAAGCTGATCAAATCATTTCTTTGTTTTCTTCCACAAGATAATAAAGACAATGAACCATACTGGACACCACTGTTGTTTTAAAACAGAAAATACATATCAGAACTGAAGTGAACCATCAAGAGAACTCCGACCTGGTGAGTTTACCAGCTGATACCACCTTTGCTGCCACCTTCAGAGTAGTTGGTGAAACTGCAAAGCAACATCAAACAGCATGTACACCCTACGCTAGATTGCAAGAGCAAACTTACCACCATCAGCTACGCCATAACAGACCGCACACAGGCGCCATGCAAGTTAAGCTGTCATCCCTGTTAAACAACATGTCCCACCCTCTATAGGACACTTTGGTAGCCCTGGGTTGCATCTTCAGTGATCGGCTGCTCCATTTACGGTGTGTCTTGCACACTCCACCTCACCTTACTATTACTATTCATTTCACTGTTTCCATTTTTTTTTTTTTTCTATTCAGGATATTATATATTCTTATATGTATTCTCAGGCAAATCCCCTATCTTTACTCTGTACAGGTATAATTATAATTAAAGTTGTATTTATTTTGTCCTTTTTTTATGCTAAATATCTTATTTTCTTATTTTTATCTTATTCAGTGTCTTTCATTTAATTTATTTTCTATTGTGTGTGTTGCTTCTGTTATACTGTGAATTTCCCCACTGTGGGACTAATAAAGGAATAATAACGGACTCTAGTCTGTACTTGCTAGATCTAAGTGCTCCATTAGACACCATTCATCACAACATTGTGTTACAGAGGCTTGAACACATAATTGGGATTAAAAGAACTGCATCAGGCTGGTTTAAGTCATATTTATCTGATAGATTTCAGTTTGGTAATGTAATGATGAATCTTCCTCACACACCAGAGTAAGTCATGGAGTTTCTCAAGGTTCTGTACTTGGAACAATACTTTTCATGTTATACATGCCTTCCTTAGGTAATGTTATATGGCATCATTTTTTTATTGCTATATGAATGATACTTAGATAGTGATCCATGAAGCCCAATGAAGCCCAATGAAGCTTATCAGATTAAGATTAATGATGAAAGATATTAGGACCTGCATGACTGATGAAGGAAAACTAGTTAATTCTTTTGTTACTTCCAGATTGGTCTACTACAATTCCTCAATAATAGGCTGTCGCAAATATGCCCTTAAAAGTTTCCAGCTGATCCAAAATGCTGCCACAAGGGTTCTGATGAGAGCTAGCAAGAGAGATCCTGTTTCTCCAGTTTTAGCTTCTCTTCACTGGTTCCTTTTTAAATCTAGGATAGATATAGAATTTGCCTCACATAAAATTCTCCACGACTAAGCTCCATGGTATATCAAAGATTCCATAGTTCCATATATTCTCAACAGAGCACTGCTCTCAGACTGCAGGTTTACTTGTGGTTCCTAGAGTCTCTAAGAGTCAAGTGGAAGGCAGAACCAGCTTCCAGTTTGTGTTCATGAAGCAGCTGCAGTTAGAGGTGATCTGGTCATCCCTTAGCAATTCCACAAATTGTAAAGATCACAGTTTGACAAGGTCATATACTTTTTTTCATCCACAGATAAATATTAGTTTGTCTGTCAATTTCTGATCTGAACTTTTTGTCATGTTTACGTCTACATTTAAAAAATATGTAATAAGAATAAAAATAAAGAATATATGATAAATGTAAGAAAGCAATATTTTCTAATGATTTAATTCCCAAAACAAAACTTTTTTTTTCTTTTAATCTGTTAATTCCATCACTATGAATGTATTTATTCTCTAGTATAACCACTGGTAAAGATGATTTTTTTCCCCCGAGATATTCTTAATTATAGTTAAAGATCAACAAAAGAAAAAAGAAAATTAAAGCTAAATCTATATGTATCCACAAATTAGAAAAAAAAATATTTATTCATTTTCTTGAGTTTCCAAGTATGTTAGAATACATCTAGTCTTTGCAGCATTTATAACAAACCCCTAATGTTTTCATTTCAGCACACTCCATGATGCCATCTTTCCATGTGGTCAAGTGTTGAAGCAGCCAGGGCTGCACAGCTTGTCCTCTACCCCCTCCAAAAAAACAAGTTGAACTCCACTGATAAATGATTAGCTTGATGAGGAATCATGATCTAGATCAAGAGCAGGCTAATGTCAGCAATCTGTGTTATCCATCTGTTTCATTATTTAACCAGCCACCAAACTCACCCTGCACCTTGAGGATGGGAAGATAAGCCTGCTGCAGCTGTGAGTGAATATCTGCTCAGTTTTTGTATGTTTCACTTCAGCAAGCTAGACCATAATGCATAATGTATAGTCTGTGGGGTTTTCTGTCCTGAGTTCTGGAAATACTGACCCTGAAGCTGATATCTTGTTTGTGGCAAACCCTTTGAATGGAACAGACGACTGAGCCAGTAGTTCGAAGCAAAGAACATTTAGTATTATATGGTATTTTAACTTTGAAGCATGTAAAGTGGATGAGTTTAAAGAATGAAACAAAATCAGTGACTAAGAGCTCGTAAAATGTTGACACTGTTGGAGGTAGGGGCTTGCTGATATGACTTTCATAAGAGACCACAGTCAGTTATCAAAGAATCATAAAATGTTATTGTAAGCACGCACAATTCCTCAATTAGTTTCAAATGGAAATTGCTTTGAAACAATAAGACATGGCTGGATACCCAAAGTTGTACTTTATTACATGCAGGTATTGTGAGTGCTTTCAGTTTTCAGCATCTTTTGCCCAATGTTTTAACTAGTAAGAGTGGTCACATGACACAAGTCTATGTAGCAGGCAAGGAGAAATAACACATGACTGCAGACTATTGTGGAATTTAAAGTCAAGATAATTTGGTGAATAATAAGTATGCACTGCAAGTGTAAAGGTTTAAAAACTTCAACAATTTAAAGGCTTTAACCCTTAAAGGCTCGACCAATAAAAAATGGCGAGAAAAGTTATTTTTTTTAAACAATCTGTAACAAAAAAATTACAGTTTGTGGGGGATATTTACCATTTATTACCATGTGATATGTCGAAATTATTACAGTGTATTCTTCTGCTTCCTGGTGTCTTTTTTTGGGCAGAAGACAAATATCAGATTCAGATTCAACAGAATGTTGTTCAATAGGATTTTGAGGATTTTTATCATAAAGTGATGCAAAATGTCTCAAAACCTGTATGTATGTCAAATAAAGTATGTCACATTGACCTCTATGTGTAAAACTGTAAAAAAAAATTGAGAAAAAGGAATCCTTAAACTTATGCAAGATATGACTGTTACTAACGAAGATTTAAAAAAAGCTAAAGTGGCACATCCAAAGGAAAAAAAAAAAAAAACAGCAAAAAATGGGGCAAGTGTCTGTGGTAAAATATGGGGAAAAAAAGAAATTAAGGAAGGCCTTGCCATAAAAAAGACGTTCTATTATTCTATCATCATCATCATAAACTACTCACATTTTTTATTAGAGATATCTGAGAGGTACTTGTGATGCAACTACACATGCAGATTATGTAAATAATAATGCTGAATAATATGGTGAAGTATTTTAAAAGACTGAGTCCTGCTCAGTGTGCCATGTACCAGCTATCTGAATTATCTGCGGTCTAGTAATCATCATGTGTGACATTAAGTTTTCATGTGAAGGCATTTAAAAACTTATGTGATTCGACATAGTGAGTTACAGATGGTGTGCCATTTTTCAAATTTTACATGACAATGAGCTTTCAGTTTATCACATGCTGGGTTTGTTGAGAGGAAATTTTGGAAAATGCAGTAAATGGCTAGAACCCCTGCTAAATGCAAATACAAGATTGGTCACACATCACTTGTTTCCAGAGTACCTGGCATCTCTAAGCATATTGTTATGACTGCCAATCCTGCCAGCTTCTTTTCTTGTACTAAAAGCTGAACCAGACTGCCATTGATGGCATTATTAGTTGCTTTCCCACTTTCACTGGAATGGCATTTCTGGCTGATCTCATAGTTAGTTTGCACTTTGGCCTGGATCAGGCTTGTCAGGGGTCTTTCAGCTCATGCAGAGACAAACATTTTGCCATGTCAAGTAAAAAAACAAAGCTATTTCTTTTCACAACTGATATGCTGTTGACTTACCCACTGAAAACTAAAGTTGTCTCCAATTAGATTTATAATTGAAACAATTTGTTACAAAATTATCTATTTCATCATAAAAGTTTAATCTATAAAAAAAAATCACAAGGAATATATTTTATAATGTACAGCTTAATTTAAGGAATGCATTTTCAATTTTTCTTAAAAAACACACATTACTTAAAATATCGATTTTTTTCTTTTCAAATCAAACTTTTTAACAATACCTTAAAGGATTTATAATTCATATTCTAAGAAAGGTCCCTCTTAAGTCTTCAGCACGCTTGTGTCCCAGAAGGATAATTAAACAGTTAAAAGTAGAGACTCAATGGGCTGACGGACCGATCATGCTGTTAAAATGAAGACTTATTACCTTCGGGAAAGGATTCTGAACCTAAAACCCTGAGGCCATACATTATCCTGATAAGTCATGTCGACCTAAGCCAGCTGCCCCATTGTAAAGCCCCACCACCTAATGACGGGAAACTGATAAGCGGTCATACCATGTCACCCGCGATGTAAAACAAAAATAGATACTATTAATCTTATGAATTGCCATTAAAGACAAAAGAAGATGATGGGGAAGACTCCTGGCAGGTATCGGAGCCTAATGAAGAATAATCAGTCACTGAATCATTAGGATTGGAGTGGAAAGACATGAGATTCTTCCCAGATAAAGAATGGATAGTGTTGAAACTGTGTGAAATAATAAAAAGTATAACTGAAAATATATTATTTATTGTATTTAATTTACTTTCGTTATAGGACAGAAAGGTCATGGACAACATGAAATTATGAACCCAAATTATATGCTGTGTAATGTAATCTAATGAAATCACAACAAATAAGAATTGACATGTTAATCTCTTTTGTGGTTGCCATACCTAATTTCCAATAAATATAAACTAAAAATTATTACTTTGAAGAAAAAGTGCCATGTGGTGTTTGTATAGAAAGATTGTGCCAACATGCCAAAATTGAGTGTGAATTCTTAAACTCTAATAAACTGGAGGAATGCATTTTTTTCTCTCCGTGTTTAGGAATATCCATGTAAATTATATGCTTACAAGTGATTTAAATGGAACAAGGATGGCATATATAAGTCTAAAACACCAGGACTCCTTCAAACTTTAAGCTAAATTGTTCAATAATTAGGGCTAGTTGGCCAAAAAGGCCTGTATAACTATTCGTATACCCCAAGAAATCAAATAGTGCATCTGAGAAATCTACAAAGTAGCCTTTAGGGTAATTTCCCCACACACGCAATATTAGATGCTGAAAGTATGTGTACCAAACTAAAGGGTTTACTATTAAAAAACTGACATGCTTCCTATCCAGTAATTAAACATGGAATAGAAGAAATTCACTCAATCTGTAGTGAATGGACTAAAGTTCGAGACCACCAAGTTACCATAGCTACGCAGATGACACACAGATATATATGACAATGTCACCAGGAGATTGAGGCCCTGTACAGGCTCTTGGGAAATGCATTGAAGAGATTAATGACTGGATGTGTCTGAACTTTCTCCAGTTAAACAAAACCAAAACTGAGGTGATGGTTTTTGGAGCCAAAGAGAAACGATTAAGTGTCACCACAGAACTTCAGTCTATACACCTAAAAACCACCAACCAGGCCAGAAATCTGGGTGTATTGATGGACTCAGACCTTAACTTTGAGAATTAAGGGGATTACATTAGAAATTCAGATCTGCATTTGGTTCTTTTACACTGAAATCTTAACTTTATTTCTTTATCTGAGCTTTTTCTTGCTGTTTTTATGTAATCAATTTTATCTTTTTTAATCTTTGTTTTTCTAATGCCCTTGTATTTTTTTTTCTCCCCTGCACCTTGCTGTAATGTTTTTATGTTTTATGTAACGCACATTGAATTGTCTTGTACATGAAATGTGCTATACCAGGGCTACTCAATTCGGTCCTACGAGGGCCGCAATCCAGCAGGTTTTCCATGTATCCCTGCACCAACACACCTGAGTCAAATTAATGCGTCATTGTGTAGAACCTGATTGGCTGTTAGAGCCACCTAATTTGACTCAGGTGTGTTGGTGCAGGGATACATGGAAAACCTGCTGGATTGCGGCCCTCATAGGACCGAATTGAGTAGCCCTGTGCTATACAAATGAATTTGCCTTGCCTTATTTATTTCCTCTTTTTTATTTATTTGCAGTTTACTTTGGCTTTTACTTACTCTTTTACTCCTAAGTTCAGTTTAGACATCACAGACTACTTTATCAGGGTTTAGACTATCCCAGTTATGTTTTAGTTAAAAAACTCATGTATGTTAATAGATTTTTTTCTTTTTTTTAAAGCAACACATGCATTTGATGCTTAGTGTGTACACTTTTACACTGTAGAGGAAAATGATCAAACCTCAGAATTCTTAAGGCTACTCCACTCGATCATCTGTCATGAAATAACAGAGCATATCTGAGGATCTCGTAATCCATTTACATACTTATGTCGTTTAATTTTATTCACAGCAAATTTGAGCAGAAGCGTATGGTCAACGTTTGTCTGCAAGGAGCAGTGAGCAGCAGATAATGCTATGTACCAGATAATGTGTGCTTTTGGTTCTTAATATTGGTTCTTTTTATCCCGTGCCATTTTTCTACTTTCACCTTGTTAACTTGACTTTTGTTCTCTTGACTGATCCCTCTTTTATTCCACTGCTGCAGTTCATATGTGGCTCCTCGACCTTATTTAATTCACTCTTTTTCTTCTTTTTCTGTCTTACCCTTCCCTCGTCTCCCATTTTTCTTTGTACTTTCACTATCTCATTTCCACAGAGGGCACATAAGCTCTGTGTTCTGGGTGCTTGCAAAGCATCTGACTTCTATACATCCAGCTGGACAGTATATTCACTCCTACAAAGTCAGTACACAAAGTACACAGTTTGACTTGTCAAACACTAATTTACTAGCCAGTGCAAGTCAAAGCTTTGCTGCAGTTGAACAGAAAACATTAATTTCAATAATGTTAACAATAAATATTAGAACAGGCAACTATAACCAGTTAAGCAGTTCAAGCTGATAGAACAAAGACTTTTAAATTAATTTAAGGGTGAGAAAATACTGCATTTTACTGTTACTTTACTGAACAGACTTTGTTACATTATAGAGGAAGTCCTATGGAGATGGTTGCATACACTTCACTGCTCAACACATAAAAAAGTTTTGTGCACTCTGTTAGTATGTGCTTTTACTGTCCTTACATTGGGAAGAATATATATATATATATATATATATATATATATATATATATATATAATCCATGAGGAATTACCACTAGCCTAAAAACCATCATGATGAATCTTGTAGTCAGTGAATTTGTATTTTTGTAAGTCCAAGTCCAAGCTGAGTCAGGGCTACAAAAGTTACAGCCCTAAGCACAGCACTATTAATGAAAGAAATAGCATGCACACTCAGGGGTTGACTTCTGGTGTGTTGGATGTATCGAAGAAATCAAGGCTGACAGGAGCCTGGACTAAAAAAATATTCCACTTATCATAGACTGTGGTCAAGAGTGTCCTGCACCCTTCAACACTTCCAGCACCTACAGGACTGCTAGTACACACACAGAATTTTACTGAGCCAGTCTCTGATAACAAAAATTATTTTAACAATTGCAACCATTTGTGCCAAGTCTGTTACAATAGCTACAAACTGAAATGATACATTTTTAAAGAATATCTGTCTAACCAGTAGGATACAAAACAACAAGTGTTGTGCCTCTACAGGCAATGTATCAATTTTTGGGATACCAAATTGGGCAGGGAGGGGATGGGGGTCAGCCATGAATTTATAAGCGGAACAAAGAGTATAAAATATTTTGGACCAAAATTCTGTCAGTTTTGGACACGACCAAAACATATGTACGAGATCAGTAGGGCCTGTTACAGGCATCTGCAATATTTGGATACATTGAGTAGGAGTAGTGTAATAAGTTATGTGTAAAAGTATATTAAGTCCTGTGTAAAAGTCTGCACTGAATTAGCCCATGTCTGACACAGATAGAAGGGGGAGACTAAATTTGGTCAACATGAAAGTTCCATTGTCATGAAGGTCATTAATAGTCACTATACCTCTCTGCGAGCAAGATTAAAATGCAAAGTATGTGATAGATGGTTTTGAAATTATGGTTATGGGATACGGGAGCATGAGAAGAAGGGTCTTGCAAGCCAAAACACTTCCTGAATTGTAACCAGAAAGAAAATTATCTAAACAATTGCTAACATTTCTGCCAAGTCTGTTACAATAGCTAAAAAAACTGAAATAATACATTTTAATTCCCCACTTTAAGGTCATGTGTAGTTAGTGTAAAGAAACAAACAAAAAAAACAGCCTTTGTTCAGTGTGAAATCATCTTTTATAAGCAAAATTGTCCTCTTTAAAATATTTTTACAACGTCTCATTGAAGCGTCTGAAAGTCTACCGTGGATCCTGGAGACATTAAAACTGCTCACTGACCATCTAAATTGCTCAAAGAGCAGAGAGACATGTGAAAGGCACCTTTCCTTTCTGCTATTCATTCTCTTACTTGTTCATTTCACAGGCTGTTAATCATTACTGTGATTATTTAATTAAATAACTTTGCTTTTTCAGTGGCTTCAAGTCTACAAAGACTGCAGTTGCCATGAGCAACGGTGTATGTGCAAAGGAGGATGTGTGTGACATAATGACAGAAGAAACGTCTGTAGGAGTGGCACGATGGGCGGCTTGTGTGTCCTTCTAGACTGCAGTTGGATTCACTCGACAGAGATCCGCTGATGTCGACAAAGTTTCCAGTAGTTTTACTAATTAAGCTCACCATGAGGACAACACACAACCGTGCCACAAATTACAAGCCCATCTGCAAGGTGATTAGCAGGTTTACGGACACATAAAAATCAATTTCAGAACTTACAATTAGATGGGTCAGACAGTTCTGATTATTAGCTCATTAATAACTGTTGTTATAAAGCTGTTGTACTGACTGCGAAGCCTGTCTGTCATTTTTTTTATCTAGATTCTGAGTATTTAGATGTAACACTAATAACTTGAACAACCAAGACTAAAATGTAGAGCTAGGTTTAAAAAATAAATTATAAGATTTGAATTGGTTCAAATTGAATGAATCCAATATTGCTTCATAAAACTTGGAGATTTATTTTATTATTATGTCTTTTTTTCCAATAACTAGTGACCCTACTCTTGTGTGACTTTCCAAGGCTCAGTAAGATTTACACAACTGGT
Source organism: Melanotaenia boesemani (assembly GCF_017639745.1). NCBI lineage: Eukaryota > Metazoa > Chordata > Actinopteri > Atheriniformes > Melanotaeniidae > Melanotaenia > Melanotaenia boesemani. Next base: position 18,318,283 of record NC_055686.1, on the reverse strand, counting down.
TGCCTGTTGCCTCCGTCCAGAATCAGCTTCTCTCGCTGAGATAATGTCAAACTCAGACTTTTTTATCCACCAGTGGGGATCACATTCACCTGTAAACTATTTAGCAGCTTATTACCGCTCACATTAGCACCTGATGCTAAGGCCATGGGCTTGGCCATGTTCAACAACAGGAAGTGATGTCACCAAGCACGTCATACTCAGAAATAAAACTAATATGGGCACCCCACCAAGTCACAACAGAAGTCATTTAAAGTCACATTTTCTCTAAAACATGTTTACACTTTGTCTTTTTTATCAGAAAAACTAGACAGCTGCTCTCTGTGTCCACAGTTGTGAGCACACACATAGAGACACTTGCATATACACAAAGGTGATCCCACTTCCGTCAGCGGACAGAGTGTGCGCATTGGAAGACATGTCAACCAGCTGAAAATCAAGGCAAGGTAAGGCAAGGCAGTTTATTTGTATAGCACATATCATGTACAGGACAATTCAAAGTGCTTTACATAAAACACAGACATTACAGATATTTAGAATAGTAAAAGGCATCAACACATAATCAACACATAATCACAATAAAATAATAAATTACATTAAAATGATTAAAAGCAAGATAAGTTAAAAAATCAGACAAAAACTATGAGAACTGTACAAGCTGAATAACATCATTAAAGTAATTTCTGAATTGTATTACAGCTTAAAATGGATCCAAAATTCTTTGTAGGTTTTGTTAACATCAACACGTTATCTGAGATTTGAGCAGACTATTTAGAGTGACTCCACTGAATGAAACGATTTTATCAGGACACTGAAAAAGTTAGAATTTTTTTTCATCACAATTTTTTTTTTTCTTCCATCACAGCATTTCTGGCTGTGAATGAGGGGAAACACTGTATTATTACGGTAATTCAGAAGTCCATGTAGATGCGTTATATTATTACAATTATCTGATTACTTCCAGATAACCTATTGTGATGGTCACTGGCTCAGTATTTTTATAGAAATATTTATCTGAGAATATCTTTAATATTCAAGAAATATAAATGTTACACCTTTAGCTGTTAATCAATGTTGAATCGATATTGAATCAAATCAGATTTAATTGAAATGTAATCAAAAAATTAATTTAAAAAAAAATGGAATCCCTGCTTGGGCAGCTGTCCTCACAACCCAACCCCAGATAAGCGGCAGAAAATGGATGGATTGGGGGATGGATAGATAATCAAATTTAAATACACAATTAGTGATCAAAAATTTGACAATCTACTGTTTATAGGGAGTGGGACATTTTAAGCAAATACAATACAATCACTGCTCTATAACTTGCATTTACTCCTGACTTAGGCTGCAATGGTTTTTCCTCTCTATCAGAGTAATGTGTTGCTGTTCAAGTAAATGGTCAAACTGATATTTCAACTGTATTATCCATTAATTAAATTACAGCTACTGTGCATATATTTAAAGATACAGTGTGTAACAAAATCAAAGATCAATGACTGAAAATTTTAATATTTTGAATTAGGTTTCTATTGGTATATAATCACTTAACAAAAACAACCTATGCTTTTATCATCTTAGAATGCGCTTTTCATATCTGCTTGGTGTTGGTCCACATACATGAAAGCTGCCACATTTGTACCACCATGTGTGTCGAGGTAGAAACCTCTGAAATTTCAAACTTCACCACTGGCCTTGTTTGAAACATGTTAGAGCATCGTTTGGGGTAAATAACGCCTCATACAAAAGAAGACAGTACACAATTTGTAGTATTTACCTGCAGTGCAGTCTTCGCTGCACTTGAGGCCACTGCATCCACTCACAGATTGTTACGTCCCCGGGTCTGCACCCTGGGCATGTATGTGTAAGGTTGGTGCCTAGTCTGTCATTCTTCACCCGGCCTACTGAGGACTCCTGCCTCTACAGTGATTGGTTCACTAGGCTTCCGCATTCCTTCTGGAGAGAGAAACCGACACAAGGATCTCATTGGACAATGGTTCTGCCGAGCCGAGTCGTCATCGACCAATCAGCATCCGAATCGACAATTAAAAGAGGGACTAAGCATAGAATCAGGGTAGCTGTGTTCCTTCGGCCCACAGCTCACCAACTCTGGGATTGTGCGTGTAGTTGTAGTAGCTGGTTTGAGTACCGATTGCGATTTGTAAGAGCTTTAACTTCCTCCTTTTGTAGTTATACTATAGTCTTTATTGATGGTTGGAATTGTGAGCTCTCCTTCTATTTTGTATTTTGTATAAGTACGATAGACTCTAATTTTGTTTGAAGGATATTAGTAAGTAGCTTTATTTTTGTGTTAAAGTTAATGATAAGATTGATATTTTGGTTTGTATAAATATTAGATTTTGTACTGGATTTGAAAAAGTTTTAGTTTGTAAAGATTAAGGATTTGTTATTTTGTTTGGTTTTGTTATTACCTCATTGAGGACACCTTGAGTTGATTGAGTTAATTATCTGAGTTTGATCACCGTGGTTGTCCTTGGTTAATTTGAACCCGGTTGTATATTTGAATTTATTATTAAATATTTGTGCTAATTTTAAACTGGATCCAGTTTGCTTTTGTTACGGACCCTGTTCAACTCCCAGGCCAGGGTTGATATCAGATGAAGAGGTATTTGTCCGCGGACCAACGAGGATCTTAGAAAATACGTCCCGATCGCCGCCCCTGAGCCTGTCAAACAGATATGCGGCCCTGGCTGTCGACTCCCCGGCGCCCCTTCGTACTAGCAGAACGGCACAGGTTCCTCCAGACCTGGAGTCCTCTCTTGACTTCCCTGCACTCCGGAGGAGTACCCCGGATTGTGCTGCTTTGCTGTGTGATGGTCCGACTCACGGGGATGCTGCCCCCTTTCTGGTGGAGCCCGAGACTTGTCCATCTTCTGGCCCAGTGTCCAAACACCCCCGACACCACCGGATCCCTTAGCGCTCCACAGCCCGGCCTATGACTTCGGCCTGCCACCGCCATATATTTTAAGTAAACTCCCGGCCATCCTGCAGTCAGCTCCTGTCACAGTCTACAGGCTCATAATTCACGTGGGGACTAATGATACAGCACACGAGCATTCGGAAATCACTAAAAAACACTTCATTGAGCTTCTCACTTTTCTCGACTCTGTAAGACTGAGTGTCTTCATTTCAGGCCCCATTCCCACATTGTCCCGCGGCGCTGGCCGGTTTAGCAAGGCAAGGCAAGGCAAGGCAGTTTATTTGTATAGCACATTTCATGTACAGGACAATTCAAAGTGCTTTACATTAAACAAAGGCAGAATACTTGGACTTAATACTTGGCTCCACTCAATCTTCAGTTCCCATAATGTTAGTTTTATTGACAATTTTAATTTATTTTGGAACCGTGCCTCATTGTTTTGTGGAGATGGCCTTCATCCGAACAGGTCGGGTTGTCGCATATATGCAACACGCGGTGCAAACTGTTTACGTTTACATCAAACACCCCCACTGTGACCTCTGCCTCTTCCTCTCCGATGACTGCACATTCCACCGCCGCTGAGGTCGCCTCCTGCTGGCCACTGCAGGTATTTCCCATTGGAACAGTTGTACGGGAGAGAATCCATGGTGCCACTGGGTCAAAATCAAAATCATTTGTTCCTTTTTGCCTTAGAAAAACCCAATTCAGGTTAAAATTACTACTCCTTTTCTTACCCCACGCACAACTAATTTTTGTCTTCTCAATGTGAGGTCCCTAACAAACAAGTCCTTTCTCTGTCAAGAGTTCATCATGTCAAATAATATTGATTTTTTATTTATTACTGAGTCACGGCTCACACCTGGCTGTACTATCCCCTTAACTGAAGCCTGTCCACCTGAGTACTCTAACCTTAATCACCAAAGATTGTCAGGTCGTGGAGGTGGAATTGCGGTGATCTACAGATCTGATTACAAATGCTCCGCCCTCCCTAATGATACGTTTTCTTCATTTGAATCCTTGATCTTTCTTCTCTGTGGCCCACAACCTACATTCTGTGCCGTTATCTATAGGCCACCTAAAGCCACCAATGAATTCATTGAAGAATTCTCAAATTTTCTTATGTGCACTGTTGCCAAATATGATAGGGTGTTTTACCACTGATTTTATTTGTCTTATAGATTCTTTTAACTTAGTCCAACATGTAAAAAATCCAACCCATAGCAGAGGACATACTCTCGACCTTGTCCTCTCCCTGGGAGTTGAAATTGATAATGTAAACCTCTTGGATTTCTGTGTCTCTGACCATAAGGGTGTTGATTTATCTTGATCAGGAGATGTGGAAAAATTGGCTTTCAGGCAAAAACGTCTCTAGACGCTGACTTGAATAATAAAAAGAAGATTATTACAAAAGTTCAGACATCAAAACAGATTTCTGCAGCAAAATCTGGAGGTCCCAAAACCAGAACGAAGACCTAAAGACCTGATGTGTCGTTGTGTCTTATATAGGGTTTAAACAAAGAAAATTCCTCAGTCCTGTGTCCTCCAATTATAGAGTTTGCCTATAAGATGCTCATTTGCATAGAATGCATGTTCGTGTGTCAATCCAGTCTGTAGGACAGAGAACCTTATATGGTAAAAACTTGAGTGTGTACCATACAAATGCTATGCATAGATACCTCAGTGTCTCATTCAAAACTAACTTGCATTCTAACATACAATAGCTTACATCAAGCAGCCGTACTCGCAGTTATAAACCCAACTCAACAAATAGTTTTAGCACCATGTTTCTGGCTGCACCGATTAGCAATGTGCAAACAAATGTTTCATCGGTAAATGAGCTCCTTGACAATTTCAATAATACATGCCAGGAAATTCTAGATACTATTGTCCCGTATAAAACAAAACCTATCAAAAGGAATTTCCTACCCTGGCTTAATCATCATACTAGGCAGTTAAAACAACAATGCAGAAAAGCAGAACGCAAATGGAAAAAAGATAATGTTCTGCCCTCAGCAATATGTGTTTAATAAATAAAGGTTAAAAAAGTTCATTGTAATTAGCAATAAATATTTCATAATTCATGTAGTTGTAATAGTGTTAAAAAGAGGAAGAAATACCCTACGCTAAAAATAATTATTAGCGGTTTACCTACATCTTATTGCCCTAACAGTGGTTGCAATGCATCTCGGGTAGCAGGAACTCAGTCTCCAGAGAATGTGTTGTCAGTGTGCCTGTATACTCATGTCCGAACGGTCGCTGTTTTTTCTTACATCTTGCCGGAAACCTCCGAAATCAATAGCTGTAAGTTCTAGAAGTGTTTTTTATAGCCAATGCAATAAGAATGTATGACCTTAAGTTGTTTAATAAGTCTTGTTAAAGATCGTTTTCTGTGACTGTTGAGTGCCAGGAATTAGACATAGCCCAACCATCCCGCTAGCTTGTTTAGCGTTGCATATTCGTATTGGCATATCAATAGCGCCGTTGTTTACATGTATTTGCGATTTCATTGGCATATGAATGCATCGGTACAACTGCTTATGAGTACCGTGACTTTATAGGTAGCGGATAGTGAAATTTAATGCGTTGTTTTATGTAAACTGATGTATATTTTCTGCTCTGTTTTGTATATTTCAGTTTCACTTGTTATGGATTGTAAGCCGCAATTTCACATTGTAAGCTGTCTTCTGAAGACCGTTAATAAAGGAGCGAGACGCTCGGATCCTGGCTTATAAACAAGTTTGGCTTGCTGTTCATCTACGTTGACGTGCAAGAGTACCTAACACGTAGTGGTAACAGTATAGTGAAAAGCTACTGCCAGCAGTTGGTAGACGGTGAAAATCAGGATACAGTGATGGACAACAATCAAGCAAGCAATTGTAAAGACGAGAGGGCTGTCTCTGAAGCCGCCCGTGCCAGCTCAGCTTCAGCCAAGACACCATCTAAAGCTAACTCCAGACAATCATCTTCCGCAAAGTCCACCATGGTAGAAGCAGCCGCCATGGCCCGAGGCTCTGCAGAAGCTGCACGAGCCAAAACATCCTTCATCAAAAAGCAATTAGAAATCAAACAACAACAAGCAGCACTAGAAGCAGATATGGAAATATTGGAAGTGGAAAAGGAAGCAGCGGCTGCTACAGCGAGAGCAGAATTCTTGGAATCAGCTGCAGAACAGGACGACATGGTCAGCGCAAGGAGCCCAGTTCCACCACAACTCATCCAGCAGAGAACCACCGAGTATGTGCAACATCAAAATCAGCAATGTGCTCCAGCTCAACCACCACAAGACGAGGCACTTCAGTGCAGCGAAAATCCCCCTCCAAAGATACTGCCATCGTCTCCACTTATGAAACCTGCTCAAAACCTCTCTCCCCCAATGTATTATAAAACGCACACAATAAATCAACCTTTGAGCAAACAAAGAGACCACGTAAGTCCGCACAGTCTCAACTCTTCCCCCCATTATCCTAACGACACACCTATGATAGACTTCGCTAAGTTCCTCGCACGAAGAGAATTGGTCACAACAGGGCTTTTCAAGTTTGATGACACCCCAGAGAACTTTAGAGCGTGGCAGTCGTCCTTTCTAAATGCAACTGAAGAGGTGGGGCTGACATACAGTGAGGAGCTAGACCTCCTCGTCAAGTGGCTCGGTAAAGAGTCTTCTGACCATGTTAAAAGAATTAGAGCTGTGTACACTACAGACCCCAAAGCTGCCTTAGAAATGTCATGGGACAGACTCAAGGAGTGTTATGCTACTCCAGAAGTAGTTGAGAATGCACTTTTCAAAAGGCTAGACACTTTCCCTTGCCTTACTAACAAAGACAATGTAAAACTCAGGGAGCTTGGTGATTTGCTTATGGAGCTGCTAGTTGCTAAAAATGAAGGCTATCTCCCAGGTCTAGCTTACCTTGACACCCCACGCGGCATTAGACCTATAGTTGAAAAACTGCCTCCTAGCCTACAAGACAAGTGGGTTCAGACAGGCTCAAAATATAAGCAAAACTTTCAAGTGACGTTCCCTCCTTTCTCCTTCTTCGTGGCATTCGTTCAAGAGCAGGCCAAAGCCAGAAACGATCCCAGTTTTGGGCCAACGTTCAGCAGCCAGCCCTACAGCAAAGGCGAGAGAGCATCATTCAAACAAAACAATTACAAAACGCCCATTTCTGTCCACAAGACTGACATTAACACAGCGGCCACAAGTAACAAAGATGAAGATCTAACACGTTACTGCCCAGTTCACAAAAAAACGCATCCCCTAGCCAAGTGCAGAGCCTTTCGGATGAAACCACTACAAGAAAGACGCAACATACTCAAAGAACACAAACGCTGCTTTAAATGCTGCTCTCCCAATCACACGGTAAGGGACTGTCAAACAACGCACAAATGTGAGGAGTGTCAAAGTGAAAGACACTGCTCTGCTATGCATCCCGACCTGAGCCAACAACCTCAGTCACCACCCACACCTGAGCCAGAGGCAAAACCCCAAGACAGCTCTCCTCCCGAGGTAACGTCACGGTGCACTGAGATCTGCGGAGAAGGTGACCCTCCACGTTCTTGCTCAAAGGTATGCCTAGTCAAGGTGTTCCCCAAAGGACAACCAGAGCGCTCTGTCAAGATGTACGCCATCCTTGACGATCAGAGTAATTGCTCGCTGGCTCGCCCAGAATTCTTTGAGCTCTTTGGAATAGAAGGCAGCCTATTAACGTATAATATGAGAACGTGTGCAGGTCTAACAGAAATGCTTGGCAGAAAGGCAGTAGGGTTCCAAATCGAGCCAGTAAATGGAGGCTTATGTCTGGATCTTCCCCCCCTCATTGAATGCAACGAGATAGTATTTAACAGAAATGAAATACCGACTCCTGAAGTTGCCCAGGCACATGCCCACTTAAAACATCTCGCTCCTCACATTCCAAAGCATGACCCAGATTCCCAGATGGCAGTTCTGCTGGGTAGAGACATTATTCGAGCCCACAAGGTGCGGCAACAAATCAATGGACCCCACAACGCACCCTTTGCGCAACGGTTAGACTTGGGGTGGGTAATCGTGGGTGAAGTGTGTCTTAATGCTCATAAGCCAACTGTAAACGTGTACAAGACTCACATGCTTTCCAATGGACGTCCATCTCTCCTCACTCCTTGCCACAACAGCATCAACGTCAAAGAGAAACTGTGCCACGGCGGGGAGCACAAGACTGGCCCCTCTAAACACGCCTCAAAGTCCGCTGCAGCTGAAGATATGCTTGGGCACAATGTCTTTGAACGTACAGAGAGCGACAACAAATGTGCCATGTCTTTCGAGGATGAGACCTTTCTAAAAATAATGGAGAAAGAGGTCCAACAGGATAAAAACGGTAACTGGGTTGCCCCCTTGCCATTCAGGTCTCCTCGCTTGCCACTCCCAAACAACAGACACCAAGCGGTGTCCAGACTCAGCTCGCTAAGACGCAACCTAGCGAAAAATCCTCAAATGCAACAACAGTTCTCAGAGTTCATGGGAAAGCTGTTCGAGAACAATCATGCAGAAATAGCACCGCCCATCAATGACAATGCTGAGTCTTGGTACCTGCCTATTTTCGGGGTATATCACCCTCAGAAACCCGGTCAGATTCGGGTTGTCTTTGATTCGAGTGCAGAACAGTTTGGTGTGTCCCTCAACTCAGTGCTACTAGCAGGCCCAGACCTCAATAATACGCTGCTCGGAGTGCTCATTCGGTTTAGAAAAGAACCCATCGCAGTCACCGCTGACATCCAGCAAATGTTTTATGGGTTTCTCGTCAAACCGGAACACAGAGACTATCTCAGGTTCTTATGGCACAAGGACAATGACTTGATGAAAGAAGTGCAAGAGTATCGCATGCGCGTACACGTCTTCGGAAACAGCCCGTCGCCAGCGGTAGCTATCTATTGCCTACGCAGAGCTATTCAAAAAGGCGAGCCAAAGTTTGGAACTGACACGAAGCACTTCGTCGACAGACACTTCTATGTCGACGACGGGTTGATTTCGCTTCCTACCGAGTCTGCAGCAATAGACCTTCTCAAGCGCACTTGTGCATCACTAGCTGAATCTAATGTTAAGCTCCACAAAATCGCCTCGAACAGTGTTTCAGTCATGCAAGCCTTCGAGCCCAGTGATCTAGCCACAGGTATCAAAGACCTGAGCCTGGACAACGACGCTCTGCCAGCACAAAGGAGCCTAGGTCTATGCTGGGACATAAACACGGACACCTTTACGTTCAAGGTAGCTGTTAATGACAAACCCTACACCCGTCGTGGTGTCCTTTCAGTGATTAACAGTATCTTCGACCCCATTGGATTAGCAGCACCAGTGACAATAAAGGGCAGACTGCTGCTAAGAGAACTCGCAAACGGTGTCCAAGATTGGGATGCTCCTCTCCCTGAGGACAAAATGAGCACATGGGTAATGTGGAAAACGTCCCTCCAAGATCTAAGCAGTCTTAAAGTCCCACGCTGCTATGTACCAGCTTCTCTCTCCGAGTCCACTTACACCGAATTGTGCATCTTTTCCGATGCCTCAAGTTGGGCCATTGCAGCAGTAGCATACTTAAGAACTGTCAATGAACAAGGACATTGTGAGGTCGGATTTGTACTCGGAAAGGCAAAACTGTCGCCACAACCAGAGCCTACAATACCTCGCCTTGAGCTATGCGGAGCTGTTCTGGCAGTCGAGATAGCGGAGCTCATCCTAGACGAAATGGATCACAAACCGAACGCTGTCAAGTTCTACTGTGATAGCAAGGTGGTCCTTGGATACATTTGCACTGAGTCAAAACGCTTTTATGTCTACGTCCATAATCGTGTCCACCGTATACGCCAAACCACTACCCCTGAACAGTGGTACTATGTCGTTTCAGAGCAAAACCCTGCCGATCTAGCAACCAGATCTGTACCCGCATCACAGCTTATGGACACTATGTGGTTCAAGGGGCCTGACTTCCTCTACAAACCTCCCGGACCAGAGACATTTGAGCCCTTTGATCTAATCCATTTTGAGAGAGACATTGAAATTAGACAAATCACTACTCTTGCCACAAACATTCAAACAAAGGGACTCACATTGGGACGCTTCCACCGTTTCTCCACATGGGATTCACTAGTGCATGCCATTGCCTTTCTAATTCATCAAGCCCGCTCTCACGCAGCTAATAACTCATCTCAGCACTCATGCAAAGGCTGGCATCGATGTAACAAGCCACGCACACCCGATGAGCTGGAAGCAGCCAAAAAGCTGGTTCTTCAGTCTGTTCAGAGGAAAACTTACTCTGAGGAATACACTGCTCTCCAAGCCAAGCAAGTTGTTCCTAGCTCAAGTACCATCTTACCACTCGACCCCTACATGAGTGAAGGCCTCGTCAGAGTCGGTGGTCGTCTCAAACATGCCTCACTGGAAATAGAGGTAAAAAACCCTATCATTCTCCCAAACAAGCACCATGTGACTAAGCTGCTAGTGAAACACTACCACTCAAAAGTGATGCATCAAGGTAGGCAGTTCACAGAGGGAGCCGTAAGGCAAGCTGGACTTTGGGTTGTATCAGGTAAAAGACTAGTCTCATCTATTATCCACCACTGTGTAACCTGCCGAAAACTCAGGGGCAGACTGGAGATTCAAAAAATGGCAGATCTTCCCCCCGAGAGACTTGACACATCCCCGCCTTTTTCCTATGTCGGGCTGGACGTATTCGGCCCATGGACAGTAGCCACACGACGCACACGGGGTGGTGCAGCTGAGAGCAAAAGGTGGGCCATACTGTTCACGTGCATGACCACTAGGGGTGTGCACATTGAAGTCATCGAGTCCATGGATGTCAACAGCTGCATAAATGCATTGCGTAGATTCTTTGCGATTAGAGGGCCAGCGAAGCAATTCCGATCTGATAGGGGCACAAACTTCATTGCAGCCAGCGCGGAACTAGGAATGGCGCAACCAGGAGGCAACCAACCCAACATCCTTAACTACCTCCATACCAACGGCTGCACATGGGAGTTTAACCCTCCCCATGCCTCCCACATGGGAGGCGTCTGGGAAAGGATGATCGGGTTGACACGCAAAATACTGGACTCTATGTTCTTGCAAAACAAACACACCCGCCTGACACATGAAGTACTTTGCACCTTAATGGCCGAGGTCTCTTCCATAATCAATGCAAGACCTTTAGTTCCTATTTCAACAGACCCTTCTTCACCATTCCTGCTCTGCCCTGCAATGCTCTTAACTCAAAAGAAACACGTGCCTCCTCCTCCAGGAGATTTCAACGCCAAGGATCTGCTAAAGAACCAGTGGAAGCAGGTGCAGGCACTTGCAAACGAGTTTTGGAGCCGCTGGAGGAACGAATATCTTAACACCCTTCAATCGAGACGCAAGTGGCACAAAACACACCGCAACCTCCAAACTGGTGACATCGTGCTGCTAAAACAAAGTCAAGCACCCAGGAGTGAATGGACTATGGCCATAATCACATCTATCTTTCCAAGCAGTGACGGGAAGGTCAGAAAGGTCGGAGTGAGGACATCATCTCAGGGTGTCCCTAAGTCTTACCTGCGTCCCATCTCAGATGTTATTGTTCTCTTAGAAAACGATCAAAAGGGTGAATAAAAAAAATAAAAAAAAAAAGAGGAGGTAGTAGTGGCATTAGTAATGCCAGGCGGGGAGTGTTCTGCCCTCAGCAATATGTGTTTAATAAATAAAGGTTAAAAAAGTTCATTGTAATTAGCAATAAATATTTCATAATTCATGTAGTTGTAATAGTGTTAAAAAGAGGAAGAAATACCCTACGCTAAAAATAATTATTAGCGGTTTACCTACATCTTATTGCCCTAACAGTGGTTGCAATGCATCTCGGGTAGCAGGAACTCAGTCTCCAGAGAATGTGTTGTCAGTGTGCCTGTATACTCATGTCCGAACGGTCGCTGTTTTTTCTTACATCTTGCCGGAAACCTCCGAAATCAATAGCTGTAAGTTCTAGAAGTGTTTTTTATAGCCAATGCAATAAGAATGTATGACCTTAAGTTGTTTAATAAGTCTTGTTAAAGATCGTTTTCTGTGACTGGTGAGTGCCAGGAATTAGACATAGCCCAACCATCCCGCTAGCTTGTTTAGCGTTGCATATTCGTATTGGCATATCAATAGCGCCGTTGTTTACATGTATTTGCGATTTCATTGGCATATGAATGCATCGGTACAACTGCTTATGAGTACCGTGACTTTATAGGTAGCGGATAGGGAAATTTAATGCGTTGTTTTATGTAAACTGATGTATATTTTCTGCTCTGTTTTGTATATTTCAGTTTCACTTGTTATGGATTGTAAGCCGCAATTTCACATTGTAAGCTGTCTTCTGAAGACCGTTAATAAAGGAGCGAGACGCTCGGATCCTGGCTTATAAACAAGTTTGGCTTGCTGTTCATCTACGTTGACGTGCAAGAGTACCTAACACGTAGTGGTAACAGTATAGATAAACTTGTGGTATCTTTAGAAAACCTTAGACACCATATGTTTGTCTACCAATTGGCAGTGGAAGAAGCACGCAAATTGTATTTCTCAGAGTTAATCTCAAACAGCAACAACTCTAGAATATTGTTTAAAACAATAAACTTAGTTACTTGCCCTCCTACCCATCCTTTCGATGCTTTTGCTGCAAAATGTGAGCAGTTTCTCACTCATTTTGTCAATAAAATTTCCAACATTAGGAATAATATTCCACCTGCCCCTGGCAACTTTGATGTTCTGAACCAACCTGGGTCCTCACTAACACATTTTAAACAAATTTCTTTATCCAACTTAAAGGATCTTATTCAGCATGCAAATCCTACTACCTGCAAATTAGACATACTGCCCACTAGATTTTTGAGGGGCATCTTCGACACCATGGGTCCCCACATCCTCTCTATTATTAACAGTTCATTGTCATCTGGTTGTGTCTCCCCTGGTCTCAACAGTGCTGTAGTTCGACCGATTCTAAAAAAGCCGTCACTTAATCCTCTGGACCTGAACAATTTCAAACCTATATCAAATCTACCTTTTTTAGCCAAACTTTTGGAAAAGACTGTTGCCACCCAGCTGACCGAGCACATGAACAACAACAACATGTTTGAAAAGTTTCAGTCAGGCTTTCGCTCACACTACAGTACCGAAACTGCCCTTATAAAAGTCACCAATGACCTGCTCTTAGCCACTGATAGTGGTCTATGTTCAATTTTAATTTTACTTGATTTAAGTTCAGCATTTGATACAGTTGACCACGCCACTCTGTTAAAGTGTCTCAGAAATTTTATTGGCATTACTGACTCTGCATTATCTTGGTTTTCCTCTTACCTTTCATCCCGGTCATTCTCTGTAGTACTTGGAGAGTTTTCATCTTCCTCGGCCCCCCTATCATACGGTGTTCCACAAGGTTCCATCCTTGGGCCTATTTTATTTTCCATTTACATGCTTCCCATAGGTCAAATCATTCAATTCATAAATTTCCACCTATATGCAGATGACACACAGCTATACGTCCCGCTGGCTATAAACGACCCTGAATCATTCACTCACATTTTTAACTGTCTTTCCGACATAAAGGTCTGGATGTCCCAAAATTTTTTAGAACTCAATGAATCAAAAACAGAAATAATTCTATTCCGTCTATCTCAAGTCACTCAAAATCTCACTTCTCTTGGTAGTTTATCCAATCTGCCCATAACCTGGGGGTTATTTTAGATTCGCAATTTGATTTTAGCCCTCAGGTTACAAAGGTCGTCCAATCTTGTTTTTATCAAATTCGTAATATAGCCAAAATCAAACATTTTATTTCCCAGTCTGACCTGGAAAAGGTGATACACGCACTAGTTTCCACCCGGTTGGACTATTGTAATGTGCTATACGCAGGTTTAGGTCTGAAGTTGCTCAGTCGTCTCCAGCTGGTCCAAAACTCTGCAGCAAGACTTTTAACAGGCACTAAAAAACATGAACACATCACCCCTATCTTAGCTTCCCTACACTGGTTACCAGTCAATTTTAGAATTGCTTTTAAAATCTTATTAATTACTTTTAAAGCCCTCCATGGTGTAGCCCCCACCTATATTTGTGACATGCTCTCCCCCTATGTCTCGGGTTGGCGCCTGCGCTCCTCAGGTCAGAGTCTTCTGACTGTGCCCCCCTCCCGTCTCTTCACTAGAGGAGACCTGCCTTCTCAGTCAGAGCTCCTAAACTGTGGAACTCTCTGCCTGAGGAGCTCAGGGCAGCCAACACTGTAAGCACTTTTAAAGCTAAATTAAAAACTTACCTTTATAGAATGGCTTTCTTATTGTAAATTTGTTTTTATTACTTAATTTTATTGTCTCTTTTGAATTCATGTTTTATTGTTTTACCTTTGTGTATGTGTTCTTAAATGCTGTGAAGCACTTTGTAACTTTGTTTCAAAAAGTACTATACAAATAAAGTTAATATTATTATTATTATTACCCCTGGTCACGAAAGGGGTCGTAACACAGATGAAAAGTAACTGGAACACAAAGGCTCATGGGAAATATTCAGCAGGATTTTTACTGTTTGATTGATATGCAATACATTTGAGTTATGTGCTTTACTGCCTCTGATCTGTTTACCTTTAGACAATGTTAGAAAGTTCTGCTCTGTTTGACTGTTAAAGTTGGCATCATGAATGAGAACAACAGTACAGGGAGATACATACCAACCACAAACTAGTATTTATATATCAACGAGGGTAGAAATAATGCTGGTTATTGATATTTACTAATGTAATTTTATCTCAGTTTTGCAAATTGTAATGTTACACCCCATAGTTTATTTTAAAAGATATGCATAGATGCATCATTAAAATATATTGAAAAAACACATTACTAAGTTCAAAGTTAATTTGAAATTAATCAAATCTTTAATTTGGAACAAGTTGAGTCTTCTTTTCAATTAAGTCAGAGTGATTCAGATGTGTTTTAGTAAGTCAGACTTAGGAGAATTGGCTCAAACAACTAAGGGTATAATGAAAATAAGTTAAGTGAACTCGTGTTTTTAGTGAAGACTAATGACCGCCCATATTGACACAACTGTTTCAGCATGTGTAAAAAAAAATAGTAGTTTGGGGGAATAGGTTTCCATGCAAATTTCTTGTAAACTCAACTAATTCAGGATCACAGTGTTGGATGGCAGTAATTTGACTAAAAACAAATGTCGCTACTCAATACTTCTAATGTTGCACCTCACAGTTTAAGCCATGTTGTAACAATGTAGCTAAATTATTAAGCAGTTTGTATTTGTTCCTTTTTGTGAAAAGCCAGTGGCAAAAAAGATGCTGGGATCTGAAATGAAATGTGCCATCACAGGTGCTACAATTAATGCCATGCCTTTTTTTTTTTTTTTTTTGCCTTTGAAGACAACTTGCAATATTTCAATATTTCTCTGTGTTTTTTTTTTTTTGTTTTTCCTTTTAAATGCTTAGCATCTGCAGCCATGTCAAATTCCAAAACAATATCCCAACTTTAAACTTCCAGGCTGATGTCGTCTGTGTCTCACTGAGCAGGTATTGGCAGTTATTCAGAGGAGTCAGGCCCTTCAGGTGCATACACTCCAATAGTGTTTCATTCCTCTTCATTAACTCATCATCAATATGGATTTATCTTTTGTTGATGACGGGACACCTGCGCCTTTCTTGGCTTGTTGCACTGGCTCGGACAGCTCTGCCTGAATAAAAATGAAGGCAGTTTCTTTCATCGTGGTTGTCATTGTGCCATTTGTTGAGTAAAACACACAGGTCCATTATTGAAGTGTCATGATGCTATGCGTTTGGAATGCGACAAATCAGTGCAGGCTGTCACCCCAGCAGTTTTGTGATATTACTCTTAGCAGAGAGGAGCACTGTTAATGCTGACAAACACTGTAGAATGAGGGTCATTTACCAAACATCCATTAAGCAGGTGCCAATACTCCACCAGCAGCAGAGACATCCCTCACTTTCTACAGGGTCGTGCTTGCATCTTGCTGCCCAACATATCTGAGGTGTTCCAAAAATATATACTAGAAAAAGTGCGTGACAATGTATTTGTCCTTTTAAAAAAATAAGACATAAAAACAACATAATTGGCCTTATTCATCCATCAAATCATTCCTCCATTTACTGATATAAACACAAACACACACACACACAATGGTCTTCAATCTATTCACAGCCCTTGCAGTGTTTCCCTCCCACATTAAAAAATAATTAAATTACTACGCAACATTTCACCTGTTTTTGTTATAAAGTCCATGAATTATTTCAGTTTTTTCTATGCAGGATGCAACAAGGATTTTAGACTTTAAAATTTCTTTCAAAGCTTTTGCTCTGGGCACTTGTCAAAGTTCATTAAAAAGTCTAATCAAAACACAGCAATGGCATAGCATGCAATGTTAATTTGCCATCTTTTCCCCCCCTTGATGAGCAACACACCAAAACAATATGAACTCTCATTGCCCCAAAGAAATATTAGCAATATGATCGCGGATGACTCCCTCTTTTGAATAGTCAGGACAACATAATTCATGACTAACTTTTTTTGCTTTCCAATTGTCATTGCCTGAGGGAAGCTTCATTTTCTTGGATTTCTAATCAAATTATTCAGTTTTCTTCTCACCTCTAAGAAGTCAGGTGTGGATATTTTTTATTTTCTTAGACAATTTATTCCACAGATAACATGTTTAACATGAGTTTAACTTAGAGAACAAGTTTAATTTTCCTAAAATTATGATTCCTATAATAGACAGAATTTCCTCCATGACACTTTGTTGGATTTGGTATGATGGATAGAAGAGACATTTCAATTCTGACATGAAATATGAATCATTGGAACTGACATTTGCTGACCTGTTCCCATGTGAAGCGCATAAAAGGTCTTTTTTGAATAGACAGCTTCAGTCTCATGAATATGACATAGAAGCACCTATGACCAATTTGAAGATGACACGGTGCACTGAAATAAAACTAATCCTGCTAATCTTCACATTTCATGCATCATTAAAGCATCAGATCGCAGCACTGCAGGGTAGGTCAGCTCAAAGTAACATGCTATTACAAATGATGGGTAATATATCAATCAATGATCACTTTTCATTTAAAAAAAATGTCATTTGAGGCAAACATATTATTTTCACTGGATCAGTTGACTGCTTTTGTGTGAATGTGTAACTCTATATTCTTATTTAACACAAAAACACCTAAAACCTAAAGCACAGTACCAGTCAAACATTTTGGCTTGTAGTGTATAGTAAAAGTAACTGTAGTTTTTTGGGTATGCTACTAATCATACTACAAAGTACAACACTACCACAACATTACTATAGTAAAAGTAAATGATGAGAGGCTGTTGATAACAGAAAGTGAGGACAATTTTTCATCTTAAAACAACTAAACCATTATTAAAAACTGAACAGCTCTATGTCAAGTAATCTATAAATTTATCATTAAAACTGGCAACAAGCTGAAGAACATCCGTGCTGGTAATGCAACCACTGCACAATAAAGTGGTGGTCCAAGACTACCTCTGCAACATGGATGCTCCTTGGCTGAAAACATGTGGTGCTACCAGTCAACCAGGGAGCCAGCATGAAAATTAGCAATAGAGTAATCAAATAAATAAGGTTTGAGCTGCTTAGATGTTAAAAATTAGCTGTTCTCCTGCTCCATCTAGAAAAGCTGTTCACTAACCTGTCAGACGTCCTTGCTTCTGTAAACTGAACATTCGGATCTCTGTCTACTGCAGGTGTAACACTGACTGCTCATAGGTACTTGTGAATGCACTTAACACTAGCTGTTGGATTACTTTTCCACTTTAAAATGTTTACACCCATCAGATATGTTGTTGCTTTAAAGCAAGACTGATGTAAAAGAGTGAAGTTGTACTCAAACTTAGTACCACTGAGATCAGTCTAATACTTGGGAATGCTTTGATGAATCCTTAAATATAACACATATCAGCAGCTGATCCATAAAACCCAGGTCCATAACAAAAAGGTAGACATGAAAAACTTGTGTTTTATGGGTGGGAGAGGGCAGAAATTAATATACATATTTTATTATTACCAAGCCTGAATAAGAAATAAAAAGTCAGTAACACTTAAGTTACTGATCAAGTTATTATTAATCAGCTAATCACCAAAAATTTGATTCGATAGAAATTAAGTTGACATGGCAGATCACAAATACACACACTGACAACTTACAGTAGGTTCACCAGCACATTGACATCCTACATCTCCATTTATGTTTATAGATTACTTTGATTTTCTGCTAGTGTTTAAAGCTTGTAAGGAGGTTGGAGGGCACGACAGAGGGTGCTAATCCACAGACTTTTGTTAACCTGTGTTTGTACGAGTGTTTTCTGGTTTAACATCAATCTTGCACGATGTTTTTGACAATCTAGTTTACTACTTCTTTCAAACTCGTGATTTTTTCATTTTGTACTGCACTCTCACCCACAAAATGGGTAGTTAGGTCTAAAAAAACAAACAACAACTAGTCATAGCTCAAACAGTTTTCTATACAAACTTTGTTATTCCTTACATGTGATATGATTATGCTACATAAAAACAAGAACCTAGGAATGGATTTCTAGCTTACAATTACCACTGATTAATTTGAAGAAGTGGATTAAAAAGAAATACTTATTACACAATTTTTTTGTGGAAGAAGGCTGTCATAGAATCCCAATGAAGCGCATTTAGTGTACCAGACTTGTCAATCACTGAAAAAAATCTATATAGCTTGTGTAAGAATAAATATGAGACATTTATTGGAAATGAATACAAAAACATACAACTGTTTGCTTTCCAGGGTTTCTTAGACACGCCATGTCCATATCAGAAGGCAGGAGCGCAATAATATGACATCACTTGATGAGTATAAAATCTGAATCCAAACAGCTGGATGAAGATATTCACCTGAAAAAACCTTCTCAGCAATCTGAGTTCAAGTCATATGGTAAGTCTTGACAATATTGTTTCCAAAAGAACTAACAGGCAAACAACTTTATTGTCATGAAGTTCAGTCACGCTTTAAAATACCACCTCTCAAGTCTCAACCAATAATTTACTCATATGGAGGCAAACATGTTTATTTGATCACATTTTCAACCTTTTATAGGTAAGTGGAGGAGGAATATCAGGCGGGCTGTTGCAAACACTACAATTAAAAGCAGCGGGGGAAATTTTGCATAGAATAAGCATATCATTAACTCTCAGGGAAGTAAAAAACAATGTATTCTCCAGAGTGGCATCCAAAGATAGGCCTCAGATCCACCCTATGTAGGTGGCTGCCACAGCAAGCATTTCAAGCCAATAATACTCACAGTATCAAATTTTAAATATAGGTACAATTCCTTTATAGTTTCTAAGTCAAAAGTAATTCTGAAATTGAAGTTTAATTCATTGGCATTTAAATGGAGATTAATCCAGATGGAAGGTGCTATAAATGTACATATAAATTAATATTATTTTAAACTGCACTTTTAGTTACAGTCACTAGACTATTGCTCTCATCTGCCCTAAAACCAGACAATGTCTCAAGCTGAAAGCAGTGCTATAGTTGTATTTTTCTCTTTGTGACTTGCACTTCATGCTTTTTATCAGCTTGTTTACTTGAAACTGTTTTAACCACTGTCCCCATTTAGAGGAAATTTAATAAAGCATGGCTTTGTCTTAACCCACAGATGGATTAGAAGCAAAATACACCACTAGGCACAAATTTGCAAAAGGTCTCCACCTACCAAAATACTCAAGTGTTTTCTGCTATGCCTTTGTGGATGTTTTGTTTCTTTTTGAGGCTCTTTAAATCTTTTTTCATGGTCATTCTTTAAATGCATGTCATTAGCTGTTGTCAAGTGGAGCTTCAAAAATTGTTGGGACCAATGGTCTTAATCAGCCAGGCAATCATTTTTTAATGTTCTTACCCTATTGTGAAAGCCAATGCAAATTACCTAGATTATACTCTCTTGATACCTGTGGTGCTACTGATATGACTTTATAAATTTGAATGGCATTTGCTCAATCCACATCATTTTATTTTATTTTTTCTTAAATGTTGTACTTCCTTTACTTGCAGTATAGCAAGTCTTATTCCAAACTGATCATTTCTAAAGAAGCATGTTTTAACCCCTTCATGTGAAAGAATCACAGTTCTAAATTAAATATAATCTCAAGAATTTATCGTCTTTATATTACTCTACTTTTTCAGACATAGTATCTCCTTTTAGATTATATTTCCGAATCATCTACTCCTTAAAAGCCAAAAAGGAAAAGACAAATATGTTTAAGAACTGTTTACAGATTTAGTGTAAACCCACAGCCAAAGTAGTGCAATAAAAAGATTATGGAGAAACTAGTTAGAGACAGTTTCAAGAATTTCAAAAAGCCAGTGTAAACAAAACCCCTTCATTATGGCAAATGCAATCATATGGAACTCCCTTCCCATGTGGAAAGTAGGTTAAAGTAATACTATCTGAAACTGTAGAGGAAAATGAGAGAAAAACAGTGAGGAATGCTCTCATGATTTACTTTTACTCTAAGAGTCAGAAGTTGTCAGTTTTAGAAGAGGCCAAGCAAAACTTCTCTAAATTCCCTCACTAAATGCCTGGCAATTGCACAAAAATGAAGAGTCCAATGACTGTGGTCCAACTGTGTGGTACTGGCCTTCACTTGCCCAGTAGAACTGTAAGTTTGGCAAAGAAGCATTCAAACTAGGGAAAAGGGTGTTGTAAGAATGAAATGATCTAATGATTCTCAACTGTTCAATGATCAGTATCACAATGGTTTCATGGATATAGGCTACTGAAGAAATGAAGACAAAGGTATACTGGGTAAACCATTTTGTGCACAACTTGGGGTACTGGCAAATTTATGTACAAATGCACAAATATATAGAAATTTTGCACATTATTTTACCCTTAACTTCACAAATCTAATGACTATGTTTTAGCTGCTGAAACAGCTCGGCAGATCCATGGCTAAATCCATTTTGAAACCTTGGGTGTGTCCCAAACCGCGCACTTCTATACTTCGAACACTACATTTAAGTGCTTAGTGAGCTGACACAGAAATTTCAGTAAAAACTCAGTGCACTGAAAGTACCCGGATGCTGCCCTAAACTCGGCCAAAAATCTAGTGCGAAACGATGGACACTACACGCACTAAACGGACGCCATCTTGCTGACGTAGCAGAAGGGGAGGGACTTTCAACCAGTTTTTCAGAGCTGGCAGCCACCCACTCAGCGGTACCGATGCAGGCGGAGGCTGTTTTCTTCTGTTGTAAGTATGAAGTTATTTGATCATAATTCTAATATAAACTGCAGCATGCTTCTTATCTCTTCTATCCCTGATGACAGTTATGGATCTGATCACTTGTTGGAGGCTGCAGTAGAGTTAGCAACGTAAATGTTAGCAGTTTTATAGCCGATTTCGCGGATCTAGATGGGCTATAAGTGTTAAAAATGATTAATGCTTTAGGTTCCGTATGTTTATTCATGATTGCTGAACCTTCAAATTAAGCACTGCGGGGTCTCTGGTGTAAACGAAATGGTCCTTGATCTGAAAACTGATTAGGAAACACCGCTGGTTAGAGAACCGACCCGTTTCCATGGTACCGCTGACGAAGCCATCGCTGATTGCAGACGCTTATCTAAAGTGATGTACAAAGTACCCATAAAGTACATAATACTGCTTGCTTTTATATAAACTGCCATTCTGTGTTCACCGTAGGTCACTGTGGCATCAAACTACCGAGCCAGCAGTGGCACTGAGGCATTTACCACCTGCGGGCTAGGACGCTGCTGTGGAGAAGAGGAGGTGGCAAGAGAGAAATGATTTAATTAAAAGTTTAAATAAAATGTTTTCTGCATCCCTGTTTTAGCGTCTTCATTACTGCATTTCATATTTTAAAGGTCCCATATTATGCAAAATTCACTTTTTAATGGTTTTGGAACAGTCATACTGGTCCCCCCGCATGTGTAGGAGACCCGTAAGTGTGAAACTCTTTCAGGCGCTCTCTCTCCCCCCTGCTCCACCTCTAGGGAAGTAAGCGCTGAAATGAGCTTGTTTGAAAGCGTGTACGTTATGACGTCATAAGGGACAATAACCACTCCCCACAGAGCAATGGACCCGTCTACCGGCTCTCAAAGCCCGCCCTCTAAAAATCACCTAGCGCCCAGTGTTTTTCCCTCTTCGGCAACCCTCGTTAGCGGACATGGCTAAGCGACAGAAGCACTGTTCTGTTTGTGGCTGCATAAATGAACACGAAAACGTTTTTTTACTTCCATCCACTGAACCCACGAGGACTGAGTGGATTAATTTTATTTTTGGAGGAAATGTACCCGGAAAACTTCCAAAGGTTTTGCATGTCTGTGGCCAGCATTTCAAAGAGGACTGTTTCCACAACATGGGGGCATGGAAAGCAGGCTTCGCCAACCGTTTGAAGCTGAAGCCAGGTTCAATACCAACTGTCCGTGACACAGCTGGAGAGGTAAGAGCTGGCAGTTATTTTATCGTTTCGGCCTTATTAGTCTGATAGCTTGAAAATATATTAACCTGTCAATCACCTCATGACGGGCGATGCGATGGGCGGAGCCAACAGCTGAGCTGCTCCACCAGGGTTCCGCCCACCATAAACGGCACATTTCTGAAGCTGCTAAAAAGAGGGAGGTGAAGAGAAGCCGCTGCACTCAAACTGAGGGTCGATTTGTCCATACCATGGCGGAAATATTTCATTTAGATATTAATGAATGGTCTCAGATTGGGAATAAAGTGTATAATATGGGACCTTTAAATGATGGTTTCTAGTATAATCGGTTTCCTGTTGCAGACGTGAACGTATCAGTGTAAACACCAATGAAAACAAATGTATAATGTAAAGTACTTTAATTCAGTTAAGATATCTTTGCTTATTTAAAAGCTGTTTTAGCATAAAAGTATGACATGCAAACACGTATGTTGACGTGATTTTGGATTTTGGAAGAAAAAAAAATGGTATATTAACAGAGCGGCGCTGCTAAGCTGGTACGTCACTACCGGTAAGTGCAAAACGTTAGTGCTCAATTTGGATCAGGACTTACCCACGATAGTGTCACTACAGAAGGTAGTGCTTAGTGCGCACTACGCACTACCTTCCAGTGCACTCATGTAAGTGTGCGGTTTGAGACACACTCCTTCACTTAGGAAATCGGTAAAACTAAGCAAACATGCAGAAAATACACAAGTATCTCACTGGAAATACATCCATTGTGTAAGGGAAATCACTAAGATTACACATGAAAATGTATAAAAACCGATAAGTTAGCTTAAGGCTAACTTAGGAAAATACAATTGGCAAGTTAGCACTTAGCATGCACAAACATACTAAAGGACTTTGGCCATCAACAAATGTTTACCTTAACAATACTCTATGTGTTCAATTGCAAATTGACTAGAATATTTACAGGCAAATGTTTTCTAGCCATACAGGAAAACATGAAAATCATCTTTACTTCCATATTTTGTCTGAACTGACCACGGAAAGACTGAAGGTACAAAACATACTGCTTTACTGCAAAAACTTTTGATAATAGTGTCACATTATAGTTTATTTATTATACGTTTCTTGATTTTCTGACAATGGAAAAATGAAGTTAAATAATGAAATTGAAAATAACATAATTATTTACACGTGTAGGATTTTTGTCAGTATCAGGACATTCCGATTGATTTCTGAAATAATTATAAATAAACATGGAGTTTATAATAATCTTACTGCTTGAATTCATTGATGAAGAAAGTAGCAATGTGAAGTGATAAAGAAAACTGAGGATGCGACAAATAGGGAGGCTTTGTGATGCATTGCTGATAATAATATTTGTAACTGAATCAAATCGTGTGACCGATTTTTTTCTCCATGAAGGTAAATGGTAATAATCTATCCTGGTTTGAAAAGCAGAACTAGGTTCTTTTTAAGTCTAAATCAGGAAAAAGAAAAACAGTCATGAGTTAATACACAGTGAGCAAGCATTCAGCATAACTTTAAGCAGTCAGCAATGATGGGTCAAATTCAAAAGGCTTTATGCTTTCAGCTGTGTGCACATTTTCAGTGATCTGAGTAAGATCCAGTTCAATACGAAAAATCTTTGATGTTTGTGTGAACACTTGGACAGAGTTTAAAAGGAAAATATATAAAATGGGGGGAAAAAAAGAGACTGCGCTTATGTTTTTTTGGGTGTTTTTTTTTTTTTTTTTTCCTCTGAGTGCATGACCCGAGTGTCATTTAACCTCATACGTCTTCACCCTGGCTGAACTGTGTGGGAGTTCAGAATGGGTGACTCATACATGCATAGTCGTTTTGATCACTGGTTGACTTCACTGGGTGGTTTTTGCTTTTCATCATAATTGTTACACACTAACCAAACAGGAAAAGAAAATACTTTTCTTGCCTGATATAAAACCTTGAAATTGAACACTGCTCAGATTGTTTAAGGAACAAACATTAGACTCAATATAATTATCCTCTCCTGTGCACTGCTCTAAACTGAAATGAAAGCACAGACTTGTGGCATGCATGCACTTAAGTAAAGTGAAACAACATAAAAGCTTTGTGATTACTTAGCCATTACACATTGCTCTGCTTCTTTATGACCAGTTGTGGATAAAACCGTTATCTGAAACATAAAGTGGAAAAAAAAAATCAAATATAATGGTGGGTTAGAGCATTTAAAATACCAACCACAAAAGTATGTACACTGAAAAGACATTGTGTTTTGCCTGTTGTCAGTGGCAGTATTTCTTATGTTTACAGCAAGAAGCACGTCTCAAAGTCTCATCTCACTTATGCAATGCAAAAACAATACTGTCTAACCACTGAACATGTAACCACAAATGGCTTTACTGACCTCTAGAAGAAGCGTGCGAACAATAAAGGTATTTTCCTGACATATTTTCAAGTACAGTGCTGTATTTATGCACATTTCTACAGCTACCCTGGAGCTCCAGGGGGGTGTAAAGCCATTGTTCACAGCTTTGGTTTCCAGGCCAAGACCACACAATTGTTTTATTGGCACAGTGTCATGCTCAATAACTAGATAACACACTTTTGCCATATATGTAAAAGTAGGGTAAAACCATTAAAAACACTATGACAGACCCAGAAAAAGAGGCTCTAGACATTATTGTCATAGGAAGTTAGTAAAAAAAGGTTGTGTAAGCTCAACAAGAATAAATGCAACAATCGTTGGAATATATTTTACTGCTGGGGAGGCAGGTTTTTACAAAAGGTGTCTGCTTGTTTAGGTAACATTATTAGACACTATGGTAATTTTTTATTGCTTTGTGGATGATACTCAGACACTTATCCATGAAGCCTGATAAATGGTAAATGGACTATAGCGCTTTTCCAGTCATGTTGACTAATCAAAGCAATTAACGGGCTTGACACAAGGGAGGCGACGTCTCTCCTACTCCATTCATTTCTAATGGAACATGCGCGATGAGGCAAAAATCGCTGCCCTCTTCCAGTCAAGCGACAGGCGACATTCATGCATGTAAAATGTTGCGCTCATTCACGTAAATATGCACACGGGGGCTTGCACCACAAGAAAATAGAAAAATGTTCCATTTTTGTCAGAGCCACATAGCACTACAACCTTCCAGCGAGGGTTTCATTAACTGACCAATGAGAGCAGGCCATACATCACAGTCTACAAACACTTTCAACATGGAAGAACAGATCATTTTAGCTTTCCCATTATTTACAATACTTCACGCAAAGATTATAGAGATGTAAACAAAAAGGCAGCCGTGTGGTGCCAGGGTGAATTTGACCAAACATAGGTCCTGGATTAATCTGAATCAGCCTTGAGGTCCGCCATCAAATGATGATGCTCAGCATGCAATTTTTTTATTCTAAAATAGGATGAACCCATGTTTATCTTTCTCTTATGTACAGTAGTGAAAACAACACGATTTCTGTCAATTTGAGCAAAATCTTCTGACTCTTCATCTGTCATGCCTCGTCTGTCACGGACTGGTTGTCAAAATTCCCTGCAGTATCATAACTAGTCTAATTTCTTGGAGAAAAGTGATCCGACAGTATGATGAGCAGAACTGCCGCCATCACACACACATTCATTACCCCAATAAACACATAAGGATGTTGAAAACAATCAGCTTGTCAGATTAGAAAAGACATCTTAAAGACATAAATACCTGCATAACTGAATTTCCTCCTTCTAAGTTAAGACAAGACTGAGGTTGTTGTTGAACCAGAAAAACTTAGTACAGAACTGGCTAGCTATGTAATTAATCTGGATGGCATTAATTTGGCTTCCAGTAATACTGTGAGGAACCTTGGAGTTATTTTTGACCACGATTTGTCCTTTGGCTCGCACATAAAACAGGTTTCTAGGACCACCTTATTTCACCTACATAATATTGCTAAAAGTAGGGACATCCTGTCACAGAGTGATGCAGAAAAATTAATCCATGCGCACCTCCAGATTGGACTAATGTTATCACTGGGCTGTCCTAAATAGACCCTCAAAAGAATACAGATCCAAATTGCTGCAGTGAGCTACAGGAGAGATAAATTTTTCAAGGTTTTATCTTCTCTTCACTGGTTCCCTATTAAATCCAGAACAGATTTTAAATTTATTTTCCTCCTTTGTATATTGTAGATCTCATAGTTCCATATTTCCCAACAGAGCACTCTCAGACAGCAGTATTACTTGTGGTTCCTAGAGTCTTTATGAGTAGAATGGGAGGCAGAGCCTTTGGCCATCGGGCCCCTTTCTTATGGAACCAGCTCCCATTTTGGGTTTAGGAGGCAGGCACCTTCTCTGCCTTTAAGATTGGACTTAAAACCTTCTGTTTTGATAAATATTATAGCTAGGGGTGGTCTAGCCATTCCTTAGTTGTGCTGCTATGGGCTTAGACTGCTGAGGGACATCTCATGATGCACATGATGCATTTCCTTCCTTTTCATCTCTCTGCCCTTTATTTTCCATCTATAAACTTATGACAGTGTTGGTGGCATTAACTTGTATTTTTCTCCTTCTATCTCAGCAGTTCTCCCTGGCTAAAAATTGTGCTGCTTGTTGATCCATCATTCCTGGCCTCTTCACCTCCAACAGATCAAGTCAAAGGGCCATCCTCTTTGAGCTGAGTTCTGAGGTTTTCTTTTCTGTTAAAAGAGAATGTTTCCTTTCCACTGTCACCCACTGCCCTGTGTATGCTTAGAATAGGGGATTGAATCAAAATCAAAATTCAAAGCAATCTGGTTCTTTTCCTTAGCTAGGCTGTTGTTTTATGAGTTGGCTTGTGTGAACACTGTTATTATAAATTGGACTTGTGGGTTTGTTTCGATTGGATCACAATGAACTGGCTTTAATTGATTATGTCTGTTAAGTGCCCTGAGATGACTGTTGTGAATTGGCACTGTACTAACAAAGCTTTCACTTGTAAGAGTTAATTTGTGAATCAAATCATATCAAATCATAGTAAATAAAAATATGTCGGCTTATTCTTGCTAAGGCCTATAAGATTATCATACATTGTTGCTTGACAGTTTTGGTTCATTCTGGTGCTGGCTGTACTAGCCAAGGACAACCAGGTCACAGGTATGTTGGTGCAGGTGCATGTCTTGAGCTAATTTCACACTGCAGGTCTTAATGTTCAATTTAGATTATTTTGTTGTTGTTTTTGTTTTCTTTTTGCATGGTTATTTATATTATAGTTTTATGCGACCGCCATCAGACTCTGGTACGAACAGTTCATGGTCCTGAAGTGACCAGTATGCAATGGATGAACCGACATCACACACAGCACCCTGTGTTTACAGACATCAACATGAATGCTACACATCAGGGTGTGTGTATCAGTTGTTTCAACTGTGTTATCAGAGCAGAGAAAAATTATATTGTTCTATCCATTGTTTACATTCTATTTTGCCACATTTTGGCACAGAATTGTAAAGTGTCTGCCTCACTTAAATTACATAAATCCGGATGAAATGCAATATGATAATTTGGATATGTTTCTGTTTTAGTACTACATACACTACCGTTCAAAAGTTTGGGGTCTCTTCCCTAAGTGACCCCAAACTTTTGAACGGTAGTGTATGAAAATAATATTTGAAAAAATCAGATAGATAAAAAGAGCAGATATGTGCCACATATGATCAAAAAAAGTTAGACTTGAACTATTTTTGCCTGTAGTTTGAACATAGCCTTAGACATAGTGTTGCATCTCACAGCTGTAGGATAAGCTCATGAGCAAAAAAAAAAAAACAGTCAAATTATCTGGCATTGCTTAAAAATTAAGTCTACAGCTTTCAGCTTTCTCCATGCAAGTTTCTTTTAAAAGCATAGAATGAGTTATAGCACATTATTATTCACCTGAGTTGCTATTTCCATTTCGAAAGAGAAAGATATTTTAATAACCACATATTTGAAAATGTAGAGAAATTCATTATATGGATGCATTATGTTGAGATTTATCTGTCTGAGAACTAATCTGCTGGGTCTGATTTGTTTAACTATTACCCCAATACCATTTCTTGAATGACAATGTGCATTGAGGGGTTTTTCTCCAATAATCCATGCTACATCAATTAGCTCTTAAATTTATTGCATGTGTAATTTATTCAGAACATTCAAAAACAGGGCACATGTATTTATTTGTATGTTACTCACAGAGTCTGCCAAGTTGTGTAAGGGACAAGAAATACAACAGGCTAATAGATATTTGTCAAATCAAAGAGTTAAAACCTAAAAAATGTTAAATAATTCAATGATATGATTTAAGGACATATTGTACAAACAATTACAGATAAATACATCCTATAATAACAACGGTTGAGACAAAAAAGTCAAACACTTTAGAGAAAGCAAACTTAAAAAAAAGGAAAGAAAGCAAAGATGAAAAGCAGGGGCAGATGGGGTGGAGCAGGCATGTTTGTTTATGTGGAGGGATACTTGTGGTGGGGATGCAGCAAGCAAAGTGGTAGAACAGGGAACAACACAGACAAGACTGTTTGACAAAGATAAATTTTGCTTTTTCAGAGTAACCGGAGGGTGTAAAGTAAAAATAATTGGGCCATTTGCAGGATGGAAGGTTGCCAGATCTTGTTGTTGAACAGATCCAAAAACAAAAATGCATTTGTGTAAGTTGACATACGTATGCCAATATGGTATTTAGTGAACCTTTTTTCTTTCTTTCTTTCTTTCTCTTTCTGTCTTTCTTTAAAATGCTGCATTCCAGTGTCAACAACAATCTTGTAGTCAAATCTTCAACTGTGCATTTAAGAAGCAGTGCTGTTGCAAACAAATCTATATATTCTCCTCTGTTCAGGTACTATTAAAGATTGATCTCCCTGGTGATGTTATTGATTCATGTGCTCTTCTACTATATACCCACACTTTGATCTAATTTTAAGTGAATCAAATCATGTCTAGATCTGCCAAATCAAGCTAGACCTCTTCGTAGGTCATTGGCAAAGATATATACGTGAGGATTCTTACACTGGACCCTTACAAAACAAATCAATCACATGGAAACAACCAAGAAGAGCAAGCATTTATTAAGGTTTGAAAACATCTAGTTGGCCAAGGTGGATCCATCCATCCAGCCATCCATCCATCCATTTTCTGCCGCTTATCTGGAGTCGGGTCACGGGGGCAGCTGCCTAAGCAGGGAAATCCAGACTTCCCTCTCCTTGGCCACATTCACCAGCTCATCCGGAGGGATCCCGAGGTGTTCCCAGGCCAGCCGAGAGATGTAGTCCGTCCAGCTCATCCTAGGTCTCCCCCGGGGCCTCTTTCTGGTGGGATGTGCC
The DNA here is from genome assembly GCF_017639745.1 of Melanotaenia boesemani. Taxonomy (NCBI): domain Eukaryota; kingdom Metazoa; phylum Chordata; class Actinopteri; order Atheriniformes; family Melanotaeniidae; genus Melanotaenia; species Melanotaenia boesemani. The sequence goes on along the minus strand of NC_055686.1, from coordinate 18,288,517 downwards.
CGGAACACCTCACCAGGGACGCGTCCAGGAGGCATCCTAACCAGATGCCTGAGCCACCTTATCTGGCTCCTCTCGATGTGGAGGAGCAGCGGCTCTACTCTGAGCCTCTCCCAGATCACCGAGCTTCTCACCCTATCTCTAAGGGTCCACCCTGTGGAGAAAACTCATTTCGGCTGCTTGTTCTCATGATCTTGTCCTTTCCCCGCCAGAGAGGTGACATTCCACGTCCCTAGAGCTAGCTTTTGCAGCCGAGGATCAGACCGCCAGGGTCCCCGCTTCTGGCAGCCGCCCAGCTCACGCTGCACCCAACCCCTATGGCCCGTCCTGCAGGTGGTGAGCCCACGGGAGGAGAGGCCCATGTCACCCATTCTGGCTGAGCCCGACCGGGCCTCATGGGCAAAGGCCCGGCCACCAGGCGCTCGCCTCCATGCCCCACCTCCAGGCCTGGCTCCAGAGGGGGGCCCTGGTGACCCACGTCCGGGCAAGGGAAACCTTGGTCCTTGCTTTCTCATCATCATTGGAGTGATTTGAGCTGCACTTCGTCTGGTCCCTCCCCTAGACACCTGTTTACCATGGGTGACCCAACCAGGGGCATGGGCCCCCAACATAGCCGCTAGGATCGTCAGGACGCACAAACTCCTCCACCACGATAAGGTGGCGGCTCAGGGAGGAGGAGTGACGAGTGGAATGGAGGAGTGGATCCACTGTATCTTCTAAAGACCTGGTCTGAACCAAATTAAGGGCTATAATCTAGTTTATGATGATATAGCCAAAATATGTGCCTTAGTTTCACCAGTCCTAGGTCAACAAAGTAGTGAGTGTGTTAAATAAAGCAATAGCATAGTGTTTTTTTAAGTAGAGGTTAAGAATAGCCATTGTCCTTTCTATCTGATACATATTTTGACAGCTTGCAGATGTCTAAAGCAACCAAGTCAATACAGTCGGAGGGCACTGACATTAAATATTATTTAAATACTTAATTAGCAACAGCTAACTTGAACTAAAATGAGAACCAGTCACAGCAAAATAAGGATAACTGGAAAATTTGTGAGTGGAATATTGAAAAACAAAAACAAAAACAAAACAACAACAAAAAAAAAAAAAAAGCAAAGAAGTGCTGAGGTAAGAAAGAAACAGACACATGCAGCACTTGATGCTGGTAAGTCAGCATATGACAATGTTGTTTATATCTTCAGGGTCTAGAGTTTTTCATTTCTTCCACATACTCCTTTTGTCTGGCTGCTTGACAGCCCTTTTCTTTGAAAGATAGTAGCTCTGTTACAATCATGTATCATGACTGTTTTGAAAAGAAGGCAAAAGAGTCAACAGCTGTCACTAGTAAGCCTCTCAAGATGTTTGCATTTAGGAGTGAGTAAAATAATATTTCAGTATGGATATGAGGTTTATCTAATTAGATGTGTGTGTGTAAGCATGTGGATGCATGTGTGTAACTTTGAGGCAGACAGTATGTGTTTTAACAACGTAAGCTGTGATGAAACACTGCAATGAACTGCTCAGACCAACATGGCTCTGGGTAGCTGTAGCATGATGTGCAGAGTGCCGTCTGCAAATCAAAGGTTTGGTTGTTCAATTCCCAGCTTCTCCAGTCTGCATGTTAAAATATCAGCCATTATGCTGAACCCAATTTGCCTTTTGAATGAACTCTCATTATGTTACTTTGAGTGCAAGATGGTCCCCCTCAGTTTCTTTCTGAGTTCAGCAGTTCTATAAGAGTAGGAGCAGCGGCACGGGAAAAGCGAAGGCATTTTGTAGCTTTTCATGTAAAAAATAATGCTTGAAAATTTAGGACAAAATTTTAATTTATTATATCAATATATAAAAAAAAGGTTTGACTTTGACTATAATCTGTAGAAATTTAATTTAATAATTCACAGTGCTAGTGAGGCCTTATGAATAAACCATCTTGGTGGACTACAATACTCACTAGATATATCTCGTATATATTTCTATTTAGTTAATTAAGTAATAATAACATAATAACTTTTTTCTTTTTTTATCAAATTGTTTCATAAGACAATAAATTTGACTTAAATATACCAACATGAATAGAATATTAAGACTGCCCTATTATCATTTCTTTTTTTTTATTTTGTCCTGTCCAGCATCGTAGCAAGCAGAATGATGTTTTGCCTGCTGTGTTGTGCTGAACAAAGTTGCTTTGCCAAGGTGAGCTATATGGGTACAAGGCTCCTCTTACTAACTCGTCCATGATGGTCTTAAATTTGGAATATTCTCCTCCTCTGTAAGATTATGTAAAATGATGGTGGATCATTTGGTATTAATATTACAGTTTTTGAGGTGGAACGACAGTGTCATCTTCACAATCTTGAGATTACAAGGACTCCATTGACACTAAATAGGTCATGAACGATCTCTGAGAAAGGCCTAAAATATTGATTATTTTCACCTTGCAGTCGCATCACTGCAGTGTCAAATGATTGATGGTAACACTTTTAATGCTGATGAATCTATGATATTAATTCCTTGATGTTGTCCTTGAATGAATTAAATGTGCTGCCTTCACTCTGAGACAACTGCTGTTGATTTTAGCTCCAACTGTGTGTTAGTTCAGTTGTGCTTCTCACCTCTCTTTTCTCAAACAAATGAAGAAGCAGCTGCTTCCCCTCACTTTATTTTCCCCCCTCTCCTTTCTTTCTCTTTCTTTCTCTTTCTTTCTCTTTCTTTCTTTCTTTCTTTCTTTCTTTCTTTCTTTCTTTCTTTCTTTCTTTCTTTCTCAGCTGAATCAACCGGGTACAGGTGTGAAACTATTTTTGGTGACAGGGCCCTCAGAGAACATCCATAATTATTTCTAAAGCAAAGTTTAGTGTTAGCCACTTCATTTAGGCAGGGTATATTTCATTATGATATGAATTAATTAGAAATTTAAAAAGTGCAACCCAAAAAATCCCTTTTCATCCCAGGCTTTTTGAGGGCCCCTCCTTGCAGTGAGTTCTAATGAAGTTAGAGTAATGTTGCTTCATTAGTCGTCTTCACCTTCTGTTATGAAGTGTTATGGGTTTCAGGCTGGGTAAACTGGTTCAAATGTGTTAAGATCTTAAGATTAAATCATGGTTACTTAACCTGAGACTTTTTGTTTAATAACTTGTCTGTTTTCTCAACTGCATCACATATGTGTTGCTTGGTAACATTACATGTAAGACGGCAGGTCAACATTTCCTGCTTCTTATAAGTTGAGACTTAATTTGCCAGCCCCAAAATGGCAAGTATGAGACAGCAAAACCTAATGAAGAACTTGAAAAAGTTAATACCGTTCTTAATAAGCTGCCTTATTAAAATGAATGTACAACAGAGTGTGCTATCCAAAAAGTCTGATACAACTCCAAATATTGACGAGCCGCTGTACATGTGATGATGCTGCAACCATGGACATTTTTTAGTTAAGAAAAAAATGACAAAGTCAACAATTCTCTAAATTGTGAAGAATCCTCTTCTGTGAGTAGCTTTTAGCTACAACATACTTCCTAAATAAACTGAGAGCACCTTGACAGTAGATAAATGGACTGTACTTACACAGTGCTTTTTCACTGGTTAACAAAGTGCTGTTACAGGATAAGCCACATTCACCCATTCGCATGCACACTCAAAGTACTTTTTAGAGTTTAATTTATCTTTTTTTCTAGATTTTCCTCCTGATCTACAGCCACCACATGAATATCATACAAATAATCAACATGTATGTGTCATAATCACAGTAGAGAGCTGGGTAGCATGTGTAGAGCTACTACGTAAGCTTGGGTCCAGTTAGAGGTATAAATGTAATATTAAAAGATTATCTAAAACCATACTAAGATTAATCAACATCTATTTTAATATGAATTGCTTTGTGTTTGGAACCTTTCACCATTGTGGGTGTGAGCACTGCTTGCCCTTCTTTATATATATGACTGTTGCTGTTAAAGTACACAGGGCTGTCATAAGCAGAAAATTAACACATTCTCAAACTCAGATAATTAAATTATTCTTGGTTTTAAAAGAATAGCTTGGATTTGTTACAAATTTAATAACTGAGTTTGTATAATGATAAACTCCCATGGTTTTACATGGGGATTTGCATTGGTTTTATAAGTGGTCCCACAATTTTGCATTGGTATTTCCTCATGTTTCAGATAGAAATGTATATGGGTTTCACATGTGATGACACGGGTTTCATGTGGGAATCACTTTGGGGTTTACATGCTATTTCTATTACAATGTTCCAAAACCACAATTCCCATATGCAAAGTTAGTGTTTCACATGTTCTACATATTTGATATCCTTTAAACACTTAGAAAAAAAAAAAAAAAATCATGTGACAACATGTGCAAAACCACATGTGTCTGGATAGATTTCAAATGGAGATTTGCTTGTGTTTCATGTGCATTTCACATTGAATTTAACATGGATTTCACATTTGATTACAAGGCTCTTGTGGGAATTTAAATGGGTTTTCCATATTACCAAGAAAAATTTCTTAAAGCAAATGTTCCATATGCAAAACACTGTTATATTTTAACATGTTAAAAGAGCCAACTTTGTTTACATGCTGCATGTGAATGCATTTTGTTCTGCATGTTTGTTTTGTTTTTGTTTTTGTTTTTTTCTTTTGTATGGGATCAAATCATCACCTTTTCAAGTATGATAGTGGTATGCTTCAGGTAACACTAAAATTTCGCTCTATTTTACATAGCAGTACATATCAGTCTTTTCTGTAGGTCCAACACATTAAAAGCAAATGATCAATAAGTTAACTTCAAGTTTCACCAACCTCTTTATGTAAAACCAAGTGATTTTGAGTCATTTAACCCCATATGTCGCTCTAAACTAATGTCTTGGTTGTTATAAAAACTGGAGTTTTATTTATACTATGCAGATGGTTAGAGGAATATGAAATACGCCATGTCTTGCCACATCTTAGATGCAATATGGTCACACAGCTGTGGATTTCAGTCTCATTCTTGGGTAAATCCAAATTTAGCTGTCCAGTTGGCTGCCAAAAGCTAGCCTGCAGCATAATTCTTTCACCGAGAAGCCAACATGCAAAAGAATGTTCTACATAGATTATGTCAGAAGCCTGTTAATTTCTTCTTTAACAATGAAATCTGCTTAATGTAGATAACGTAATAATGACACATACATTATTTTGCAGCTCTTTGGTTTCTCAAGTTGTGTCATAGCTTCATGTTGCATTTAATCCTCCTGGGTAAAAACATTATGCACTGAATTCAGAAAAAAAAACATCACTGTAACATGTTTAGCCTTAAAAAGTGTTTAAATTAAATCCTGGTTTAATTTTCATTTTAAAGCTCCCTGCCAAAACACACTGAAATTATGCCCATCTGAGGCTTATTGGAACATCATGACTAATGACCAAAGGCTTACATATAGTTTCAATGCTCCAAGCTTTGTTTATTTGCCATTTCACTCATTTTAAGTAGTTCTATGTGCAACATATTCACATAAATGCCAAAGTGTTATGAAATCCATATTTCTAAGTCTTGCAAACCAATAGAAAAATGTTCAGACAGCAAACGAAATAGAGAGAAATCCAAAGAGAGCACCACAGAATGAAGTCTACCAAATATAAAAACGAGGCTGCAGACAGACTGCAGAGGGGGAGAGAGCTCTCCAAGCCTCATTACTCTCTTCCACAGAATGCCAAGTGCTGACCTAGCAGCATCTCAGCCCCCTATGCTCCTCTTGCCCTTCAACCTCCTCCGCTGGCAGGTGAGGGAGTCATATGCCATCAGGCTCACCCCCCATCATCCCATTTGGTCTGTGACACCCATAAAGCAATGCAGAATGGTAGCTTTTCAAGGGACTCTAAAGCAGCCAATGGCTACTTTAATGGATGGATACACTACTTAGTTTAATTCATGCTCTGTTCAAGCCTTACAGGGAGGATTTGACCTCTCTTAGGTTAAATAATGGTCTCAGCATAGATGGGTTGGTCAGGGGGCAAGAGGAAGATAAATGCACTGTGACACTGTTCTTACTCCAGCAACCCCCAGAGTGTGATTTGAGAGCAGTCTATTAGGCACATGTTTTGCTTAAACATGGGAAGAGTTATTAGACAGGGCAGCAATGACTGGGGGCTGCATATAAGGCAGCATTTAAGAAGAGAAACCGGTACAGCAAAGCTTGACACATCAGAGAAAAACAGAAAAAAAGCATGCAAGAAACCTTTATAATAGAATGAGAAATTTAAGTTAAAGTGAACTGAAAAGTCTTCAATGTTTAAGGGTTCAGAATTACTGTTTTAAAAATAAAATTACCACTACTTGATTATTTGTTTAAATAATTTCAAATAAATAGATCTTGAATATTCTACCTTAAAAAATGTGAGCAACTATAGCTATTCTAGGTGTGTTGGGATAAAAAAAAAATCAGGAAAATCATGGTAGCAAGATATAAGATTGAGATTTTGCCATCTTTTATCTCTCTACTTCCTAATGATTCCATGATTAGTGAGTAGAAACTGTTTTATTCATGTCAAAAAATATAACTGTAGTTAGAGGTGATAAAACCAACCCACAAGACAACACAGTGACCTTTTGAGCATGCAGGTTAGTAAATGTGGGGGCAAAATATCAGACAAACATCAAAGATAGACCAGGGGGCCCCCATGACCCAGAAGACTAGCCCCCACCTCAGAGGACAATTCTCAGCCAGCCCACCACAGAGACAACCATGTATCCGCCCTGAAGGTGGGAAAGAAAGGCCCCATCCAGGGTGCCCCACAGCCATGATGCACAGGCCCGAGGAGCCAGCTCCAGCAGCGACAGCTGCCAGTCCCCCAGGAGAGGACAGGGTGCAGGGCCCCAGAGCCACCCACCCCTTAAGGCAGAGACCCTGCCCAATGCCTAAGGGGGCCAGGCCCCCTGAACAACAACCCTATGTGGGTCAGCACCCACCCTGATGCCCCAGTCAGGCACCCAGGGAACAATCAACAGCCAACCAAGTATATAGAATTAGTTATGCCAATACTGCTGAAAACATCTCATTCTCTTTATTCTGCACCCACACTCATTATTGTACATGCTTTCCAGTTTAATACAGATAGCTACAGTTTTGTTTTTGCAATGTTATTGCTGGTGCAGTTGTTATTCATGTTTAGCCTGTCTTCTTTTAGGTTCCCATGACTGTCTGGTTTTGTTTTCTTACAGAGGCTGTTGAGTTTCTCTACAGGTGTAGCAGCTGTTTTTCTTTGTGTGTTTGTTTGTTTGCTTTTTTCCATTTCAGTTGTACAGTTGTTGTAGTTGCTTCTTGTATCTCGCCTTCTTCTTCTCCTCTCTCTCCACTTCCCTCGATTCTCCTTGTCAGGTCCAGAACAAAATGTAACTTAGCAATATCCAAAATAAAGATGAATAATAATGTGTGTAGAGGAGCCTTATGTCCTCCATTAAGCTTCCCTTGGCAAAGCAACAGCAACACAACGCAGCCAAACCACTTTTATGCTGTCATGATACCTAACACTAGTATCAAAACAAAAGAAAAAATAAATTAAGACATGTTTACGATTTTAAAGGTTCTATCAACCAGGTCTTATTGCTCTTTCAGAAATTCAGCTGTGTTTGAACTTGTTTGCCATTTGTGCTGCTCTTGTGCTACTTAGAGACCACTTTTGGTCCATCACGTGACAGCATACAGAATAATTCAATTTGAAGGTGACGATAGAAACCAAGGAATGAAAATAACATGAAAATTCTTGGTGAAAGAAGTAAACATTTGGTATAAAGGAAGACTTGATTTTGTTGGCATTCAGTTTTAAACACTGGAGGCTTCATGCTTTCAATGTTTGCCTTATCAATTTCCATGTTATATTAATACTGGATAATCAAAATCCATTCATTTCTCTGTTAAACATCCTTGCTGAACCATGAGATTGAATGAAAGTAATTTCTGCTGCACAACTCTACAAGAGTAAACTTTTAAGGAGAAGGCTTATATTAACAGGACTGTCATTTGCTAAAAGAAATGTAATTGCTAATAAACTATTAGACCAAAATAATTATTTTCACCTCAACTCTAAAAACATACAACTTTACTAGGCTTTCAGTCTAGATTGGACCATATACCTAATGTAAAAAGTTCTTAAAGTAACACCATGTCCAAAGTAAAACAAAACATTGTGAAGCAGGCCATTATTGAGTCCAAGTTAGTAAAACTAGGTGTTTTGCAACTATTCATGAGAAAAATGAACAACCTTGATACATTCTTTGCAGCCTTTTGCACGCTCATCACTAACCTGTAATTTAGAAAACAACGTTTTTCTGCAGTGTGTTTTTGTTTTATGTTGTAGTCAAGAAAATAAAGGTGTAAGATAAACTAATGGTTGAGGGTTTAAGCATCTGACCCATGAGTACCAAATCATGTGTTATTCATCTTTTGTCTCTTTCATTTCTATAATGTGATCTTCATTTTAAAGAGGTGAAGAAATTTCTGTTACTTTAGATGCAGGTTAGCATGGAGTTGTGTCATAGGGTCAGGCCAAGTCTGGCCATGCTGTCTCTCTCCATCTTTTTCACAGGGAACATCCTCACATACAACCCCATCTGCATATTCCCAGAGTGACAAAATTCGTTAGCCGAGTAATAAATCAAACCTCGACTGCCAAATTTGGTTTCCTAATGCAATTAATAAGTGCTAAGAGCATTTAACCAGCCATAATTTGTGGATGCCACTTTGAAGAGACTGTTTAAGAAAAACTTTGTGTGTCTATGAAAGAAAAATATTAGGCTGGAATGGACATCCAGGTATTAATGTGCATCTAATAGTGTGTCATGCAGGTACAGCTGATAGCTCGTATAAATGAAAACATTCAGTGACACCAAAAACAATCTCAAGATCTGTCAATGCTTGTCTAACACGTGACAGTATTAGATAATCTAATAAATAAGTTTGTAATAAATTATTGAGAACCAAAAACAGAATATCCTAAAGTGTAATGAAAATTTGACAATGACTTTTCAATCATTACACAGGGAATGTTTCTAACATTTGCATGTTCAAAGATTATGTATATAAATGTGTAGATTTTTTTCATCGTCAACCTAATAATCCAGATTAGATTTTGAAAGTAACTTTTCTGGTTCCATCAATGTAAGCTGTCTTGAATTTATCAATATCTGCACATCCACATTCTACTTCAGCTTATCAGAAGGACTGACTCTCGTAGAAAGGATCTATCAATTAAATCTCTATTACTTTGGACTCAATCCTTGCAGCCTTTTCCAGAGTTGCATAATCCCCTTCTTCATGTTCCCTCTGCAGCAAACCGCTGAGAGGATAGTGCAGACAGAAGTGAGAAGAGAGAGAAAGTAGAGTGGGGTGATTGCCGAAGAGCAGAGCTTGTCATGAGTGGATTTATGGCTATAGGGAGACAGCGGCGGGAGGCAGGCAAATTGATGGGTGACACATAATCAGCTTCCTTATCGCAGCCCCACAAAACTGGATTGCATCCACAGGCTTGTGATCCGTCCGGATTTGGCTAATGTCTCCCACTCCTCTCCTGAGCCCGACAGCTCTCCGTTATCATGGCCTGGCCTCCACTTCGTTTCCTTTCCTCAGACTGCTATCTCCTCACCCCTCCATCCACTGCCTCCTCCATCTGGTCTTTATCTTGACACTGTCAGGTGAAGAGGTAACTGAGGGTTTGTTGACCAGGTGTGTCCAAACACTTCTCTTGTTGCCTCATTCCCTACTTTCAAATACTGTTTTAGCTCTTTTTCTCAAAGCAATGTTTTGTTAAATGTCACACTCGAGATAAACCTCCAAGTGTCTGCCTCAAATCACCACCAGTAAAGTATTGTTGGCAGACATGGAACCACAACCCATGAAACAAGTTCAACACAGTCAGCCTTTCGCTGTCTTAGCTGGCTCAGCAAAATTAAAACCCCCACTCACAGATAATGGGTACTACAATGGTTGTTCTGATATATCTTTGTTAACTCAGGCTTTCATCTTTAGGCTGTGTGCCCACAAACTGAAAACGTAACCAGAATGTCAACTGCACAAAATAAGAATAACTGCTGAAACAATATTCTGAAACAGCAGAGGGAAATTTATTCATGTTCTGATAGCAGTTTACTATCTTATCCAGCTACGTATAAATTACTGGACTGGAGTTAGTATGTCCAAGAGAAAAGAAACAAAAACTCTGGAGATCATCATTTTTAATATCCCAAACACCAAGTTCATTAACTGAAAGTAACTTATTCAACTTCATATACAGCCTTATATATGAAATATTAAAGGATCTGCATGTAAAATAGTTTCTCTGGACCTTGTGTCAATCAAATGCAAGAAAATTAAATGTGTATGTGTACATAGAGCTCTATAAAAATTAGGATTTTGGATCTTGGTCCAAATATTCCAGTGATCCAGAAGAGGAAGGCGGAGCAGCTGCTGTCTTTTCCCCACCACTGGCACAGGCAAGATGGCAGTTCCTCTCCACACAGTCCACTGCACCACTAGCAGGAGAATGTCAGAAAAGTAGGAGGTGGCTTAAGACTATAGGGTGTACAAAGGAGGCAACTGATTCACACTCTCACGTTTCCACTGCTGCAGCTGCGGCACGAGGAACCTGCTTTCTCTCTCCTGCCTGTGTGCATGTGTACATCAACGTACTGTTGTAAAGCAGTCACAAAAGAAGTGATGGCTTAATACCAAAAGAGCATAACTCATTAAATAAAGTCTTCAACAACATGTAATGGCCAAAGTAACACTGGGTTGTAGCTTTTAGCAAATTGCTCCCACCCCATGAAAAGAAAAAGGAGACCTTATAATGTCAGAATGTAAAAAGACTATTGTTATAACAATCTATTCTTCATGTTAAAACATTATATTTGAATGTTTTAACAATATATTATAAATATCATTTTTAATGGTATTGTGCCATACATCGTTATGGCATTACATCAAAAAATGTTTCATGTTTTTAAAATGTGATTTCTACCTTTATGTGACATTATATTGCTAAAATATATATATATAAAATGTACGTTTTATTGTGAGGATGGGAATATACAATGTTCTGTGTGTATATTATTGAATGAAAAATCCATGCAGACAGCAGATTGGTGAAATAACTAATTTAGAACTACTAACTTCTACTTCATGCTTTGGTTAAGACATAACGAGATTAAGCTGTTCATAAATTATATATGAAGATGAATCATATTGTAAAAACTTTCAGTTCTAAACAAAAAAAAAAGGACAAGTTGTGAAATGTAAATAAAACATAATTCAGTGATATGGAAATCTCATAAAACTTTTATTTTCAATAAAACATAAAAGGCATACAATTAATCATTTAATAGAAATTAGGTTTTTAATTTGATGACTTCATCATCTCAAAAATGTTTTATCAGGGAGAACAAAACCCTGGAAAATTACTTGACGCAAATAAGCAATTTTGCTAATTGGTCAGTAACATGACAGGGTACAAAAAGAGCATTTCAGAGAGGAAAAGCTTCTCAGAGGTAAAGCTGGGTAGAGGAACTGCACACCAGTCACCGAAAGCATGGAAGAATTCTTGATTTTCTGTCATTAATTTATAATCCAACATTTACTGGGTCACGTAACCACTTACAAACCTGTGATAGTATTACTCATTAACTTTAATATACATTTAAATGTTGCATTAGTATGGTTTTGCCATCTGGTGCATTTTTACCCACGTCTCATCTAAAACTAAAACTGCTCCAGAGCTGGTTATGTTATCAGTCTTAGTCACTATAATTAACCTAGTTAGAAAAAGACCATTTGTGACACTGAAAACTGACTTAGTAGCTCTAAAGTCTACAATAGCTCTCTGTGCTAACAATTTTGCTTCTTGGTACAGCCTTAGACCTCTAATGTCACTCTTGATTAAAAAACTACTAAGTAAGTCTCTGTCAACAGCTCTTTTTTGCATTTTGGGAAAAGAAAAAAAAGAAAAGTTTTTCTTCTGGACTTTTCAGTGTTTTTCCTCTTTCTTTTCTGTGGCTGGAGTTGCAAAAGGCAAAGCTCAAGGAAGAAGTGAATCACAGTTTCCACAGTTTCAAAGTGGTTTTATGGGGAAATGGAGCTGTTGTGGCATAGGGCTCTGGTTTCTCACATGATTTCCAAAGCACTCACAAAAATCTCAGACAAAGCTGACCAGGGTGGCAAAAAAAAAGATTAGTGCATACACATCTCTACTTTTAAACATAGCCAACTGGTTATCAGCCAATAAAATTTTAGCATCTTGTCCCTCAAGACTTTGAAAAGTATAGGACTTTTAACTTTTTTAATTCTTTCAAATCAGGTATTTGTGAAAGACGATTTTTCAACTTCTGTGCAGGAAATGTGCTTTTTCAGTCCAAGCTTTGCTAATTTGCCATACTTATGTAGTCAAAAAATAATAACTTCCTTCAAATCAAAAGCCTTTAGTACAACTGTTGTACAATCTGACACTGAATGAGACCTGAGCCCGGACATAAGGCTGAGTCAGCACAATTACCAGCAAAGATGTTAAGCGGTGAACATGCTGAATCATTTTGCTGACGCTGCCGATCCCATTTAAACTTTGGTACAAACTGAGAAAATTACTTTACAATATGACACAGCTCTGTGGTATTTTCTGCACTTCTGGGCTGCAAGCAGAATGAAGACAGTAATGAGCTTTATTGCTTTGCTTCACAGCTAACATGAAGTTGCCAGGTTGCAGAATTAAAAACACAGTGCTTCAATGAACCTCGACTACCTAAAGCCCAACATACCAAGATCAGGCTGGTAAACAGAACAAATTCTCATTTAAATGGCAGAGAACAACATAAATGTTCTGTACTATAGGATTAACGCTTATAACATATTAATCCTTAAGCATGGGCTGAATTAATGGACAATAATACTTGGGTGATTCTAAACCCAAATTAATTTAACCATAATGAACAATATAAACAGACTATTTACATGAAATACTGGGACTCAATAACCAAAGTGCATCCTACTTTAATGACACTCATTGCCTTACATACGATACTACACATGAACCATTTAGGCATTGTACAATTTTTTAATACACAAAAACACATTCTCATCTGCTTTAAGTGAATGTTAAATTAGGCGTATGACTAACATTTAGTTATGCCTTTCCAAACAGCATATGCATGCTTGGTAAAGATTTTCACTTCCACTGAAGTTGCTTGTTATGCTAAATGAATGCTAACAAATAAATAGTTGCCTTTTACATCCATATATGTTCCATTATTTGGATCTGTACAGCTCATGTCACTGATTTAAGACCAAAACAGTGCATCCAATGAAAATCTCAATCAGACTTTCAGAAAATGACTACAAGGTAATAGTCATTGCAGTTTCCATTCTGAATGACAAAACAACACCAGTCAATGCAGACGTAATGCAATAAGCTCATTACACAGGAAATATTACATTTGCATATAAATTGAGTTAAGTCACAACTCACTTTACAGATAAGACTAAATAATCTTAAGCAACAGCAAAGAAGTTGGGTGATTTTTTTTTTTAAGAAACCATGTTGACATTGAATTAAAACAGGAACAAATGTGCTTTCCCTTCACTGAAGAGCACTGAGAGCAGCACTAGCCAATTCTGTTCTGTGAATGCCCTTAAAGAGAAGCTGTAGCAATGGCCATGGTTACATGGTGTTTTTTAATTAGGAATTAATTACTCAGAATGAAATAATTCAAAATTAAAAGTATTCTTCTTCACGTTTACATGGAAATACTAATTCCAAATTGAGGTGAAAAACATGTTTAATCGCCTTTATTCAATTCTGCTTTGGATCTGGGGGGATGGGATGGGTTCTGATTGAGCAGGGGGCATACGTGACATATTTACGTTTATCGAAGGAAAACAAACTCTAGTTCTGTCTTTTTTTTCTTTAATTTTGATTATAATTTTGAAGCAGCAGATCAACACTAGCATATTACTTCACGTTCATCAGCTGAGGAGGAGATGGGAGACATATTGTGCATCATTTCGACAGGACAAGCAAACGAGCATGTGCAGAATGTCCAGAATTAATTTAAATCGGAATGAACGTATACATGATCAAGGAATTATTGAATTCGGATTTAAAATCAGAATAAACCAGTCACTGACTTTGATTTACGTTTAATTCAGAATGGTCATTTTCATTCGGAATTAGGTGTCAAGGTAATTTTTAAAAGGATTTCATTTTAATTCTGAATTAAATACAAGTTACAACTTATGTAAACATAGCCATTGCATAATGCTTTTGAATCCTTAACTTACTTAAAAGTATACAAGCTTTGTTTGTAATCTACAACACTAATACAATTTTAACAAATAATAACAAAATCAGCAATGAAATGTTTTTAGTGCAGTCACCAAAACATTTAAGTGTCAATTATTTTGATGATTTTTATAAAAAAAATAAACAATTCAAGAGAATAATCTTACCCACTGTGCTGTCAAAACAAACAGGCTTAAATTTTAATATTTATGGTTATGATGGCTGCAGCTACATCCACATTTTAAAGTTGGTAACCCAATGCACAAACATTTTCCCAGATTATCAGTTATTTATTTGATTTAACCTTTATTTTACCAGGCAAAAGATTAAACACATTCTCATTTGCAATGTTGGTATGACAAGTACCAGAAAGCACTTATAGGACAGTAAATACAACGTCAAATTCAAAACAAATCAAATCAGAAAAAATTGCAGATTGGTTGAGAAAATGAAAACACACTGATTTTTTTTAACAGTTATTTACTGTGACTTTTATTTCAAATCATTCATTCATTCATTTATATTTGAGGCTTGCAACAGACTTCCCCCAAAAACAAAACTTGATGGCAAAGCTTTTCATGATTTTGTAATCATCAACCACTCCTAATGGCCCACTATTTCAGCCAAACCAACAGACCAAAGTTTCCAAATTTAGAGAATTAAAATAATTGCTATTTGGCTTTGGAACCCAGTAATTGATTTAACCTTCCAGATATAAACCAAAAACAACCAACAACAAAAAGTGACAATCAGGGAAATGTGTTATAAAGGTTTTTACTTTTTGCTATTCAGTTCTGGACTATTGCATCTTCTATAATGAATTAAAACTGGGTGTTAGTAGTGGCTATGCAACTTTGCTTGCCACCTCTCAGTCATCCTTCTCTCCCTGTAAGGCTTCATTTTTTTCCCAAGATGTAACAGCAGGATGACAAATGGTTGCATAAAAAGCAGTTTAAGAGGATTACTGTCTGTGTCTGATGTGTGCGTGTGTGTGAGCATGTTTTAATATACGAGTGTGAGTGAAAAAAAAAAAAGAGGAGAGGGCAAATAACATCAGCCCACCACCAGTGATTTATTGTTTGTGCAACTACACAAGGAAAACATTTACTTTGGTGAGTAAGCTCAAGGAAGAAAGAGCATGATGATTTACTTCATCTAAAAGCAATGGAGCCCTCTGTAGGCCTACAACAGACTTTCATTTCATGAAAAGGGACCAAACATGTGTAGTGAAATTTAAAAGTAGACTTTTGAAGTCATCATTTAAACATAACATGTTTTTATATCACCCTACTAGGAAAAAGGTCTCTAAAAAGGGTCGAAACTCAACTTTTTATAATTACCATTGGGAAAGCAAATATATCCTTTTGCATGGATCATAACCATCTGCCTTTAGTCTGTCTGGATGAGGGCCTGTGTGTGTGTTCTGAAAGGAGTACCTGAATTGAGAGGCTTATTATTTAGAACTTTAATTCCTTTTAGTGTTGTTAGTGTAGATTTCTCATAGGCTGAAAATGATTGAATTCTGTTGTTTCAGAGTCAAAGAACAGGTTTTCATTTTCTTGAATGAGTGTCCTATGACAATCATTTGTTATCACACACCTCCATCCCATATTGATCACTTGGAGTGGTCAGCCTGTCTGATACCACTTTGTCTCAGTCATCAACTATGTAGGGATTCAACCCCTCCAAAGCACCAGGAAAAAAAAATGACAACACACACATCATACAGTAGAAGCCTTTTATGTCCAAACTAAATGTTTATATCATAATGACTGCATTTTATCATGTTTCTTTACTATTTGAAATCAAACAAATCTCTTTGGTCATTACAGAACAGTCAGTTTTTGTCAGAGGCTTGCTGGGTAAGGGTTGTGTGAGCTCCGCAGATCAAATTTGTGAAATAATATTCTTACAGTTTCTCTGCCTTTTGATTCAAAATGTAACTTCTTTTACACCTTCAAGGCCTTAACATGCTCCAAACCAAGGTTTTCATTTTTTTCCCACTCTGTACATTTTTTCTCGTTACTTTTTATTTCAAATCGCAACAATGACATACTTGCATACCCTACATGAGTTTTGCAACACACTGAATTTAACTGGAAACAAGCATATGTGTGTGCATTGACATGATAGTGGACCATTAACCTTGAAATGTGTGGATGAAAAAAAAGATAATAAAAAATATAATACCATGATAATGGTTGCCACTGAAAAAACAAAGCCATTACTATTAGCAGCACTAACCTTAAGGGAAATACTTAAATTTACATAATTAATTTCTTCATTGTAAATTTAGGACCATTGCCAACAGGCAAGGAGGTGAAAAAAAACATTTTGGTAAAAAGGCATACAAGGGCAATGGAACTTTATTATAGAATATCAAATAAACAAGGCTGTCTCTTCATATGATGCCCCATCTCATTTCTTCTGCTTACCAATTTTTGGCTTTCATAATATTTCGCTTGATGTCTCACTATGGGTTGCAAGCCTCTCTGCAGCCCTCAGAAGCATTAATCTCATTACGCCAACCCTGATTGGCTGGTGAACGTGTGAACATATCTGTCCGCATCACTTAGTGCCATCTGCCTTAAATAGCTCATGCGGACGGACCAACTCATTCAAAAACCTCTTCTCACTCAGAGCATATCTCGCGTCCACGGCTAGCCAGCTTAACTGTTCACAGACTGGTCCTTGGCTTCCGTCACTGAGCGCTACCTAGCTTGGACCTAGCTCTTTTGGTCACACCAGACCATAGTGCTTCTTTGCCCCTCCACGGTTCGGTTGCACTACCCTTGTCGCCCCACCACGGCGTTTAGAGCACCGAGCGTTAGCACATCAACTAATTTCTCGGCCTCCCCATGGTTAGCACACCAGCTAGCTGCCTTGACTCCCTGCCTGCACACCAGCTCGCGAGGAATGGAGACTAAAACCCCTCATACCAGAGGGCTCGGAGACTCTGGGGCACGTCCCTGTCGCTGCAGAAACAAAATATCAAGCAGAGACCCACACCAGGTTTGCTCTAATTGCCTGGGGCTGGAACACACCCGACTGGCCATCAATGTTCCTGGCTCGGGTCAATTTGGTGTTCACCGTGAAGAGTCTTTGCAGACAGCCAGCCCGCCAGGTTAGCCTGCCTGGACAGGACCCCTATCTCTCCTCCACCGGTGCTGAGGTCGAAGAGGAGGAGGAGAAGGGAGCTGCTGCGGTGGCGGTACCGGAGGCTGGTGCCAGCTGGGGCTCCCAGCTCGACGTAGCCGCGGATCCCCAGCCGGAGGAAGACGTCCTGGACTTGGACTACGGGGAAGACAAAGATGTCGCCTCAAACCTCTTCATTTCAGAGGATGAAGAGGAGGACAACGTCTTCATCACTCCTACCCATGCTCCGTTGCTTCTCGGGACGGAGACGAGATTGGCACACCAGCTTCTCCCCTCCCCAGCTCGGACATGCTCGGCATGTGTAAACGCGCTGCTGCCGGCTGGCCGTCCCCTGGCCCGCGGTTGTAGCTGAGACCACCAGATCCCGCTATGACGGGACAAGATTGCCCTTGGTCAAGAGTGCAATGAAGCAACTTCTCCCCATCTTCCCAGAGCTGCTGGATGAGGTGGCACGTTCATGGAGGGACCGCCCTTACAGCAGCAGGAGCCCGATTCCCAGGGCCTCATCCCTTGATTGTGAGGTGATGGAAAGCCTGGGCCTTCTCCGCATGCCTCCGATGGAGCCACTCATTGCAGCCCACCTTCACCCCCGGCTGTCGGCAGTGTCCTCCAGGAGTCTAAGTCTGATCGTTTTAAGTCGGCCCTGACCGAGAAGGCTTATAAGGCAGCGGCCCTTTCGGCCTGGGCGCTTAATGTCCTCTCCCTGCTCTCTGCTTACCAAGTTGAGCGAGGATTTTGGACAAATACAGGACCCAGCAACGTGGGAAGAAATTTCGGTCATCACCCACCTATGTCTCTGCGTCGAACGCTGTGCGGTTCAGGCCACGGGGCAGAGCACTGGAAAATATGGTGCTACAGGAACGGGCGCGGTGGCTCAACCTCGCCAACCTGTCGGATAGGGAAAAGGATGAGATGCTGGACATGCCCATTGTCCCAGAGGGGATTTTTGGCTTTGCATTGGCCTCAATGCAAAGGCGTTGTGAAGCCAAGAAGGAGGAGGATGAAGTTCTCCAGCTTTGCCTCCCTCGGAAGCCTCCAACTCCCTCTCTGCCTGTGCAGAGCAAAACCTTCATGCCAGCTGTTTCTCAGGTTTCGCATTTCAAGATACCCAAACACCAGCCCGCCCTGCCTCCTCTGCCCGGTCCAAGAAACCCTTGGCTCCTGTTGCAGCCCTGGCGGCTCCATCCGCGCAAGCTGCTACCTTTCAGGCCAGGAAGAAGAAACGGGCGGTCTGACAGCCCCACATCTCGCCAGTGTAGCTAGATGTTCCTCGTTCTCTAGCTGCACCTGTTTGGCTTCCAGGCGTGCATCCGGGGATATCTCACGTCCCCGTCTCCCAGCTGCCATGGACCGTGCCAGAGCATGGGGAGAGGAACGGACATTTGTCAGCAGAGGTTTTGGCGGCTGCCCCTCTCAAACGTCCACAAGCACACACACACACACATTATTATGTCGGAAAGAATTAAAATGTGTTCCACTGCAGTATCCAGGCCAAAGGCTGAGGGCGCAGCTAATAAAAAAAGCCAAAATCATGAAAATGTCCTGAATACGGGTGCGGAGCTATTGTTCAGAGGCGCGCCTGTATATGTGGAATGAACTCTGCATCCAGAGGTTGTGGGACAGATTTGGACCCGTTACAGTCGGGCCACGGTGGATCTGTTCGCATCAAGAGAAAATGCACAGTGCGCTCTGTTTTATTCTCTGCGCAACACGGATGCTCCCCTGGGGGTATACTCTCTTGCGCATGCTTGGCTTCTTTACGCATTCCCTCCCCTGGCATTGATACCCCCTACTCTGGCCAGAGTGAGGGAGCATGGCCACACACTGCTATTGATAGCTCCGCTTTGGCCTGCCATATGGAGATATATCAGTTGCTGCGCGCTCAGCAACTGGTGGACTGTCTTCCACCCACACCCAGAACGTCTGGCACTGTGCGCTTGGCCCCTGAGTGGCTCAGTCTGTCAGCTGTGGTACTCCCACAGCGGGTGATTTCCACTATACAAAGAGCTCAAGCTCCCTCCACTAGATCTCTGTATGGCTCTAAGTGGGGGGTGTTCAAGGAGTGGTGTGAAAGACACGGCCATGTTCCTTTTCAGTGCCCGGTTGGGGTGATTTTGTCATTCTTCCAGGATCTGATTAACAGGAAGAATGCCTTCTCCACGGTAAAAAGTTTACTTGGCAGCTATTGCTGCCTGTCATGTGGGGTTAAAAAAGCAAACAGCGAGCCAGCACCCGTTGGTCTGCCGCTTTATGAAGGGCACACGCAGGCTTCTTCCTGTGTCCAGACCACTGGTACCACTGTGGGATCCGGCTGTGGTTCTGGAGGGGGTTAAGGGCCCTCCCTTTGAGCCACTGGAGGGGGCAGGTTTAAAACACGTTTCCGTCAAGACGGTGTTGTTGCTAGGTCTGGTGTCAGTTAAGCTGGTCAGCGACATCCATGGCCTTTCAGTGCACCCGACATGCGCCCAGTTTTTCCCAGGTGGAGTGAGAATGATTTTGAGGCCCAACCTTTGTGTCTAAGATGGTGGGCTCATGTTCTCCTATTGATCTTGTGGCTTTCCCTGCCTCGTCAGGGGAATTGCAGTCACATGCCTTGTGTCCAGTGTGCGCGGTGCGCACTTACGTGGATAGGACTAGGGGTCTCAGGCGTAGCAATCAGTTGTTCGTCTCCTGGACTGGTCCTCATAAGGGAAAACCTGTCACGAAGCAGCGCCTGTCACACTGGGTGGTGGAGGCGATTGCTTCAGCCTATACGAGTCAGGGTTTGCAGCCTCCTGGGGGCTTGTGGGCACATTCGACTCGGGGCATGGCCACTTCCTGGGCCTTATTCAGAGGATCTCTGTTCAGGACATCTGTGCTGCGCCGAGTTGGTCCTCGCCTCTCACCTTTGTCCGTTTCTATATGCTGGACGTCTCCGCTCCATGCGTGGCACTCGCAGTTTTGCTGTCCTGATTGGATCAGAGCTCTTTTCCTGGTGGGTTGGTGGACGCTAGATAAGCTTGTCTGGCAATACGGGAGCTACCACATCCCATAGTGCGACATCGAGCGGAATTTTATGAAAGAGAACTCTTTCTCTTACGAAAGAGAAAGAGTAATATGAGCGAGATGTCTCACCAGACAATCCTTCTTGCTAGGGCGAGAGGTGCTTATCTTGAATGAGGTGGTCCATCCGCATGAGCTATTTAAGGCAGATGGCACTACGTGATGTGGACGGATACGTTCACACGTTCATCAGCTAATCAGGGTTGGCGTAATGAGAATAATGCTTCTGAGGGCTGCAGAGAGGCTTGCATCCCATAGTGAGACATCTCGCTCATATTACTCAGAGAATGTAAATAACCTAAAGTTTTCTTGTTATTGTTTCACAAGTCTGAACCCTTCTTAAAATGTCATAATACTGTTCTCCACACTCTCAGAGCTTGGCATCTCACAATCTGTCCTCTCGTGGTTTATGTCCTTCCTTACACGAAGATCCTTCAAAGTATCTTGGCAAGGGGGAGTGTCCGGATCACATGGGCTGACAACAGGGGTGCCTCAGGGCTCAGTTCTTGGCCCTCTTCTCTTCTCACTATACACCTCACTTGGTGCAGTCATTAGCTCTCATGGCTTCTCCTACCACTGCTATGCAGATGACACTCAGCTTTCCCTTTCTTTCCCACCTGACGACACAACCATCTCAATGCGAATATCAGCATGCCTAACTGATATCTCTGCATGGATGAAGGATCGCCACCTTCAGCTGAATCTGTCTAAGAACGAGCTTATTGTCTTTCCAGCCAATCCTTCCTTACTGCCACAGATAAGCTGTCCTTGACAACCAGCTGTCCTTTAAGGAGTGAATGCAGTTTCCCTCATGTTTACTCAGCCTGTTATACCTCCAGACAGAGAGGGG
Source organism: Melanotaenia boesemani (assembly GCF_017639745.1). Lineage (NCBI taxonomy): Eukaryota > Metazoa > Chordata > Actinopteri > Atheriniformes > Melanotaeniidae > Melanotaenia > Melanotaenia boesemani. The sequence continues at coordinate 18,267,187 of NC_055686.1, read as the reverse complement.
TAGCCATTTTGATAAATAGAAAAGTAACATTCACAGAAATCAACGTAATCACAGATCCAGAAGGGAGATTCATCATAGTAAAATTATCTATTAATAATATGAAGTTTTGCTTAGCTAACTTATATGGCCCAAATGTTGATGATCCCTCCTTCTTTCACGCTTTCTTCACATCACTTTCTGAACACGCAGATAGCACACTAATCGCAGCAGGGGATTTTAACATGGTTCTGGGCTCAGCTGATAGATTTAGTAACACTGTAAACCATCGAAACTGGCAATCCACAAACACTGTTAAACAATATATGGAAGATTTTGGACTTTGCGATATATGGCAGTCTTATCACCCTAATATCAGAGAGTACACCTTCTTTTCCTCAGTTCACCATTCATACTCTAGGCTAGATTATTTTCTGGTTAGCAGCTCTTTGGTAAGTGAGATGTCAGAGACCCAGATTCACCCCATCACTATCAGCGACCATGCACCAGTTTCCTTCACTTTGAGGAACACAAGAATCACACCATCGGCTAAAAGCTGGAGATTTAATATCCTGACTTTATCAGCTACTTCACAAAAGAATGGGCTATATACTTAGAAAACAATGACAAACCAGGAGTCTTAGCATGTGTTCTGTGGGAAGTAGGGAAGGCGGTAATACAAGGCAAAATTATCGCTTTTGCATCAGATAAAAACAGAAAGATATTAGAATTAGAACTAAGAATTAAATCATTAGAGGATGCCTACAGTGCTTCACCAGATGAACCAACGATGAACCAAATAAGGAAGGCTAGACTTAAATTAAATTAAATAGTTAACAAGAGAACAGAATTTCTGGTGCAAAGATTACGCTTGGTGACATTTGAAGATAGTAATAAATCTGGAAGATTCTTAGCTAATCAGTTGAAAATAAAGAAAAATCTACCATATCAGCCGTTAAAGATTCAGTAGGTAATATTGCGCATGAGCCAGATGCAATAAACAACATCTTTAGAGATTTCCATAAAACTCTGTGTACATCACACAACGATATCTATAATTTTCTTATCAATATAGATCTTCTAGGTTTACAGCAGGAACAAGTCACAGCCTTAGATTCCCCCTTCACAGTGGAGAAGCAACATGAAGCCCTTAAACATATGCCCTGTAAAAAAAGCCCCCGGTCCTGATGGTTTCCCAGCAGTGTTCTATAAAGAATTCTGGTCAACACTGGCCCCTACAGTTTTCAAAATGGTGACACAAATAAAGGAAAATGGTTACTTACCCCCAAACACAAACTCTGCCACCATTACTGTACTATTAAAACTAGGTAAAGACCCCACAATACCATCTAGCTACAGACCTATATCACTGATAAATGCTGACCTTAAAATAATCTGCAAAGCATTAGCTGGAAGGTTAGAGAAAGCAACTCCTCTCATTGTACACCCTGATCAAACAGGCTTTATAAAGGGCAGATATTCCTCTGTTAACATGCAGAGACTAATTAATATAATAGATTATTGTACCATCAATAACCTGGAAACAATAATTGTTTCTTTAGATGCAGAGAAAGCTTTTGATTGTGTGGAAATATTTACAAGCTACTTTAAACAGATTCAGCTTTGGCCCATCTTTCTTTAACTGGATTGAAATCTTTTACAGTTCTCCTAATGCAAGTGTCAGAACAAATGATCAAACCTCTCCAAGTTTGAATTTACAAAGGGGCACCAGACAAGGTTGTCCACTATTTCCCTCACTTTTTGCTATATTTATTGAACCGTTAGCAACTGCAATTAGACAAAATCAAGCTATTAAAGGCATTCAGTCCAAATATATATATATATATATATATATATATATATATATATATATATATATATATATATATATATATATATATATATATATATATATATATATATATATAATAAGTCTTTATGCTGATGACGTTTTATTATTCCTCCAGAACTCACAAACCTCTCTATCTGAAACAATCTCACTAATTAAAAAATTCTCATCACTCTCGGATTACTCCATTAACTGGTCTAAGAGTACAGTTCTACCCATCAACTGTAGCTTTCGGAATCTACCCAACATCACCTTACAATCAGGTAACATAAGATACCTGGATGTAAATATTCCCTCCAGGCTCTCAGAACTAACAAAACTTAATCACATTCACCTTCTTAAGACTATTGAAGATGATCTTGCACACTGGAAGTCTCTACCCATTTCACTAATGGGGAGAGTTGCCACTATAAAAATGATGGTTCTACCCAAAATCAACTATTTGTTTTCTATGATTCCTATGAAACCCCCCTCCAACTGGTTTGAATCACTAGAATCGCACATCTCCCAATTTCTCTGGAAAAATAAACCTCCCCGGATCAGTTTAAAAACTTTACAGAAGCCGAAAGACAGGGGAGGATTAGACCTGCCTAACATTCAACATTACTTTCTAGCTAATAGGTTGCAATATGTACTAAAATGGCTCAAACCTAGTCCACTAGACAACCTGTGGATAGACATAGAACAAACATTTTGTGACAATTTGGAAATTTCTAATCTTCTTTTTTTCAGCTTTAGTATAATAAAGCTAAAGTGCTTCAAAAGTGTCAACATCAGGACTTCTATGACAGCTTGGTGGGAATTTCTCAAAAAAAACTAACTCCTCAATAATACCATGTAAACTCACACCCATCTGGAAAAATTCCTATATTCTACTAAACAAAAATATGCAAAATTTTAATGAATGGATTAACAAAGGAATTAAATACTTTCAACAAATTATCCATAACAGAAACATTTTTTCTTTTAGTACACTCTATGGGATTAAGAGCAACAGATCCTTAGAATATCAACAACTCAAAACCATAATACCCGGGGACTGGGGGCTGTCTCCCTCCAGCTCGGGAGATCCTGCCTGGGCCTTGGGGGGGCTTGGTCGCCCTGGGCATGCCATCGGGGGTCGGGCTGATCTGATGCCAGGCAGGTACCCTTGGAATTATGATGTGTCCGTTGGGGGGGGGGGGGGGTTCTTGTGGGCAGTGGGGGGAATTAGGGCTCATGGGGGTTGGAGTCTGCTCTCCTTCTCGCTCTCTCCCCTCCCGCCGGGGGCTCCTTCAGGGTGGGTGGGGGTGCTGTGCCTTGGGCCCGACCAGGATATGTGTGTGCAACCTGGGGCTCTCTGGTCCCCTGGTGTGGTGGCGTGGGCTGCAAGGGGTGGGTGGGCGTCTGGGGTACTAGTGCATTGGATTCTTGGCCGGGCCAGGCCTTTGCCCTTCTGCCCTCGGGTGGTCTTGGGGAGGCGGGTGCACCTATAGCAGCCAGCTGAGAAGTTGGCTGCATGGGAGAGAGATCTCTCTCTCCCGGTTGTGCTCCTCACCGAGCCCCTCTCCTCCCCCGCCAGCCCACATCATACACACCACACATAGGGCTCTGTGGGGCGGGCGGAGTTGATGGGTTTGGCTGAGGGGTCCCCATTGCGGGATCCCCCGGTGAACTCCTGCGACTGCCTGCCCCTTTAGATTTTAATCACAACCTAGACACCAATATACATTTAGGGCCTCAGGGGGATGGGCACATGGGCTGTGGGTGGGTGGACAGGAGCCCCCGAGGTGGCCCTTCCTCCATCCCCTCCCTTTGTGACCTCTCTCCCCCCGATTTTATTTACACGTTAGACACTACCACATTTAACAGTATTGCACTACACCCATAACACACACACACTGAGGGAGCCCTGAGGGGGTCCTGTAGCAGTAGCAGGGGGTGAAGGGGTGAATAGGTAAGGGTTGGGGTAAAGAGGGTTTTTTTGTTTTGTTTTTTTTTTTGTTTTGTTTTTTTTTTTTTTGCCGGGGCCGTCAGACCCTGTCGGGTTCCTGGACCTGCTCACCATCACCCTGTGCTGCCCGGTCCCCCTGCCCCGTCATGCCGGGGGGCTCCGGTCTGGGGGCTCCTCTGCTCTGGTCTTAGTGGGCCGCTGCTCTGTCTGCTTTGGCTGTCCTGGGCTTGGTGCTCTGTGGACATGCTGGGCCTTTGGGGCCTTGGGCTCCCCCCGGGCTCCCCCTGTCCCCCTGATGCTTTGGGGTGTGGCATGATCATGGCCCCCTTGCAAGCACACATTTCTTCCTTGTTGCCTGACCACACACGCACATTCACACGTGCATGCTCACAAACTTGCTTGTCTCTCCATCTACTTCTGACTAGATGTTGCTGATGTTTGTATGTTAGTACGTTTCTCTGCAGGTACATTTGATGGTACGATCCAATTAAGCTTGTCTACTATATAAGCAGTCAGTTGTGGTCATTGTGGTTGGTTGGTGTAGGGTATCTTTGGTAAAAAAAATAAATAAATAAAAATGTTGACAATAAAGAAACATAATGCCACTTCCAGTCGTTTGCCTCCTATGTGCTTTTCCCCATGATGGTTGCCTCCAAGACTGTGTACTGGAGATGACAGAGATCAAAGATTGTGAAGTGGTGGTTAAATACTCACCTGACGTTTTTTGGAATATGTAGAAAGAAGGATTAGTGTGCCCTCATCGGTAACTAAATAAATTGTTAGGAATCAGAACAGGTTTGTACTAATTCCGGCCAATCATCTTGTCTCTTTGTCAGTAAAGATACTGAGATATAAGAATGCCAAAGTATCTAGGGAACGGCTATAAAACTAAAACAAGAAAAGAAGAAGAAATTGTGAACATATTAACCTCAATATATTATTTGTGTGAACATCAGTTCCATAGTGAAAAAATGGGGATGGATTTTTGTGTGTGTATGTGTGTGTATGATTTCATATATTAAAAACAGACTATACAAAGTACACTTCTTTATTAAAAAAAAAAAGAAGCTGCAACTTAGAGAAAAATCTACTGAGACTTCTTAGAAAACCTACATTGTTACATTTCAGGACACTTGCTGATGCAAAAAGCTGTCCAACAATAATAAATTGAGGTGGAAAAAGGAAGGAGCAAGGAAAACGTCCTTTGTGACACTGTCGCTCACTCTAGTGAACACGCGTTCGAGTGCTCCCTCCCTCTCTGATCTATGGACTGTCAAGATGGATATTTGCTGAAATACTTTATCCCATTCCTGCCGTACCAATATGAACTGCCTCTGACACTTGCTGGAGAAAATGGGGAGTTACAGAATCCACATCACATCTCATTTCTACTGTGTATAAATTAAAGCTTTGGTAAGTAAGCTACACTAAACAAACTGAAGATTTCAGTCAGATACACTGTAGGGGACAATGCAGGAAGTTTCCAAAGACATTCAGAGGATTCTGGTTTCACTGGGAATTTTTCCATATGGTGGCTTGAACTCTTGGCAATTCACTAGGAGAATGCTTAACATCACAGAACATTACTATAAATATCTACCAATTGGTTTATCTATTGTCCAATGAAATAAAATACAGATGTTAAGTAATTAAAGATGCAATGCAAACTGAAGATACAGAACAAAAGACTTTTTAATCAAACAGCATAACAAAAGGAGTTTAACTCAAATTAAGGTATACACATACTTTAAGGTTAACAATAGATTTGCTGGACAATTCAATACACTATTATGGTTTTAAATGTCAATGGATAAAACTTATTTTAGGTAGAGGGGTCTATAGTTAAATTTAAAAAAAAGTATATGTAGATCATGTTGAACCCTAGGCATTTCACAAATTGCACTTAGTCTGTTAAAAAGAAACTTAGGGGTATACACACACACACACACACACACACACACACACACACACACACACACACACACACACAGATGGACTAACGAGGAACAGGTGAAGTGAAAAAGCAAATCAAACCAGGTGAACTAATGAACAGGAAGCAGAAAGCAAAACAGAACTAAACATGACAAGGAACTACAAACTAAAGCCTGGTACACACAACAAATTTTTTAATCATATGAGATTTTTTATAATTTCGAGACCTCACACATGAAGATAAAAAAATCAGGCATTAAACAGTTTTGATCATAGTGTGTGTGGTGTGCACCAGTGATCAAATCACAGAACAAACACACACACATAACGATGCTGTCAAGCAACTGATCTACAATCTAGTCCTCCGGGCCGGACAAACGTTAAAACGTAGAAGAGGAACCATAGCAACAACCAGCAAAAAATAAATAAAAACATAATAATAATCGGAAAACACAACACACAGCACGGAATGGGATATATAGGATGAGGGAATGATGGTGGTCTTGGGACTATTGTTGAGAGACAAATACAGAAATGAAAAAAATAACAGACTGGAGACAGTGTGAACCCGAACTTTATTTACTTCCTTGCTCCCCAGCCAGCTCGCTCTCTGATTGGCTACATTCCATACCATGTCACCTTCCACGCAGTCACAATGCACGAATCCTTGGCGTTCCTCAGAAATCGGCTCTGAAATATTGAACATGTTTAATATTCCAGATTGTCGGCTATGAACCGTTTTGGAGCGATTATCAGGATAAATCTGCTTGTAACATACCACAGACCAAACGATAACTGGCCAGGGAAATCTTACGCTGATCGGGCATTTGCCGTCCGAGGTCAGGAAGAGGCAAAATCAGGACAAAAACAGCCCAAAAATCGTGTGTACTAGACTTAAGACAAAGAGGAACATAACATGACAAAACTACCAAGCCAAAACCCACGGATCATTACAACCCAACAACCATAGTGGACAAAAGCAAGAAAGAAAAAAAAGCTCTATGTGACATATTTATTGATGGGAAAACTAGATACTGAGAAATTCAACATTGGTGACATATCTGCCACACCCACGTTTGATACAGTAAATAAAAAAGTAGACTTTTACCTCCAGGAGACCACTGAATGCCCATGCTGCAATTTGAACAGAGGACATTTAACAGGTTGAGAAAAACTGACCTGGGAAATACACTCCTTTCAGAGAAAACTCAAAGAAAACTGTGGAAAAGCCTTAACCAAATGCACTCATTCTTCACCTGCTCCACTGAAGCCACTCAGGTCCAAGTTGTGGGTAACTGACTGTGAAATGGCATTGCTGAAAAGGAGCATCTACACTGAAACAATCTGTGAAGTTTAAAAAAAAATTGCCATCCTACATCTGCACCGAGGAATAAAAGTATTAGTTTTTAGCATATCTATAACCAGACTTTTAAGTTAAAAAGCATTGTTTGTTGTATAACTTACACCTATGACTTAATATACTTATATTAAATTTAAGCAATTTAAACCAGTTCATTATTCTCCTAGGATCCTTGTAGAATGCGTATGTCAGTAAACTTAGTGGGTCTTTGTGAAACCACGACAGCTCTACAAACATTAACATTTTCATTCTCCTCTCATCACTAACAGCCCCAGGGAGACTCAACCATGCGTATTCTATTAACAAAAGACACGCCCAATGCTCCCAAGTCTCAGTCTCAATTCATACACATCCACAAATCTGTTGGCAAAAGCTGTTTGTGTTCACTAGAGCCTTCAAAAGGGACACATAACAAAACAAAACAAAAAAAAAAAACACTGGAGAGACAAGCCGGAGAAAGGAAAAGGGACATGTTAAGAAAAGAAATAGATACACTGAAGCTAAACTATTAATGTTTATGTCAGTTCTTCTGCCTTTTGTCTAAGTCCTCAGTTTGATTCCTAGCTAGCTTGACCTTTGCTAGATCTCATTCACCTGCATGCTCTTCCACATTTTCTCCTATTTACTGACTCTACTGAGAACAAGAAAAAAAAAACTCTTTGATAATATTAATTTCTTCTATGCATCTCAAAAACATAAAAACCTAGCCATGGACCATTTTGTAAAAGAGATGTAGGGAAGGAATTCAACAGTCTCAAATCCTGGAAAGAAACTACTCTGGAGTATAAAAAATATGGTGGATGACGCTTACATATCTCTTGCTAGATGGCATTACCCTGAACTCACTAGTATGTCTCATACTTCGTAGACAGGTACTGATTATGTTTAGACAGTTTTAATAACTCTTGGAAAATCTTCCTCTCTTGGTCTATTTCATACTGTCCCTTTCTTAAACTTTAAGAACTTGGCAGGGAAATTTAGCCCACTGAAGTTTCCTTACAAAGAATTGTTGATTCTCAGTGTTCAAGCCAAAAATGATACTGATTCCCAGAACACCAGCTACATCTCATCTAAAGCAGTGTGTACACACAGGGTTCTGCAATTTTTATCTCCTTTTCTGCAAAGTCAACCATCCACTCCTTAATTTTGCTTCACATTTTATGTTGATTTCTTCCTAGTATGAAATATATGAAGTGATGGTGATGTCACCAGCAAACCTGGGAGTGGACACACAAGATCTGGGAGGCACAACTTTTTACCAGTCTGAACTATCTCCATTTTGAGGATTCCCAATATCAACTTACACACAATGTGGTACTCAAGTCCTATAGCTCAGTTCCCCTATTAGTTTAATGGGGTCAACTTACTGAATGCTAAGCTGAAATCAACAGAATTCTGATGTAGCTGCTAAGTTCAAAGTGTGTGAAGACCGAGTGGAGCCCAGTGGAAATGATATTTTCTGTGAGCCAACTGACTTTGAAAGCAAACTGGTAAGGGTCCCACCTGACTGGGATGTTGTCTCTAAAGTAATGTAGAGCCAGTTTCTGAAAGCATTTAATCAGAATTGGGCTCACTGTCAGAGGGTAGTTGTCATTTAGACTAAAGACTTTTTAAGGACAGAGTGGAAAAAGACTGCCCTCAAGCAAGTGAAAACTTTCCTGCACAAATGATATGCTAAAAGAGTCAGTAATGACATTAGTAGCTGACTATCATGTCTTTAGTGCACACCAAGAGATTTTATCAGGATTTACAGATTTGCTTTTAACCTCTGCATCACTGAGGATGCTAAAAGCAGCAGGTAACCAGAAGGTGGGGTAGACTTTACAGTTGACTCTTTAACGCAATCAAATTTAAAAAGGTTTTAAGCACATCACATATATCCTCTAATAGCAGATGTATTCTTATTTAGTAGCCCCTAATGCTCTGAATTGCCTGCTACACATCTATGGGGATGCTGGTCTTAGAGTCCGATTGGTTTGGTCATGACGAGATCAGTCTTGCTCAGCTTAAGCCCCCATTGGTGCACACTTCAACATTACAGTTTTTGACATCACAATCTTTAAAAAGCTAATTCTGTAAAGAAAACTTCTTGCACCAGTTCTAAGTCTTATTTTAAATGTCCTGGTCTGCTCCTAAAAAAGCCACAGAGGGAGCTGAGCAGGAGTTGGACAACAAGATAAGTTTGCCGCTGCATTAGGAGAAGAAACACAAACCTCATTTGAAGGAGCCAATAAGGCTCTGTCATACTTATCTTTTTGTTAATGAACTAGATTTAAATCAATGAATTTGGAAAAACACAATATTTCTCCTGTGGCTCACGCCTTCGAGGAGGTCGCACCTCCTCTGTCTTTAACACCAGGACCTGTCTTTAAGTGGACTCTGCTGGACTCACCAGAGGGTTCCCAGCTCCTGTCAGTGTGGCCTCCCGGCCATCCTCCAAAGCCAAGTCTGCTGTCGATACAGGTTCCTGGCTGTCCTTCAGAGCCCGGTCTCCTATGTACACGGCCCTCCCGGCCGTCCTCCAGAACTCTGCTACCTGGACTGTTTGGTTGGGCCTGGTTTGCTTGTGCCCAATGAGGCATTCTAGTTCCGAACAGCTCTGTACTGGGATGCCTCCTGGACTGACCAGTTGAGGTGTTAGAAGAGAAGGATGACGGCTAAGCTCTTTTCCATTGCTGCTTTCCCACTGTAGGAACTTTTTTAATTTCCTGCATTCTTAGAACTTCTGTTCAAATGCGGCTCATGTTGAAGGAAAGTCCCCCTGTCCACTACCCCACACCCCTCCCCATCACTTACAGCCCTGAAGAGCTCCTTCAGTGACAGACGTTTGCACTCAAAGGATGGAAACCAGCACTGCTCCCAGCAGACCACAAACACATTTGATAAAAGCCAATATAATTTATTATTCTCCAAAGACATGCTTGTTAGGCTGATTTGAGTCTCTAAATTCTTGCTAGGAGTGACTGCAAGTTTGAATGTTTTTCTCTCTGTGTTGGTTCTGTGATGGACTGAGAACAGCTCCAGCTCCCTTGCAACCCTGAATTTGAATAATTTGTTAACCTCAAGAGACAGAGGTAAATTATCCCGTTTTGACAAGAAGGCAGTGTTAAAAAAAAAAAAAACATGCGAGCACAGCGGCTCTCAACTTCTGTATGACAGAGATCTTCTTACCCTGTTAAATGTTTTGCTTCTTTGCACACTATAGCAATGTTTTACTCTCGGCACAAGGAAAGAAGGGATAATTTTCTTTTATGATAGAACCTGAACGCATAGTTAATTTCACAGTAGGTACAAGTAGTGCTATGTAGAATTGCTGATGGTGGAAGTTATTTGCCCAGCAGGTAACCAACACATCACTGACATTTACCTCTATTCATTTGCACAAGGTCTTTGGCCTGCTGTGAACTAGACCAGGCAGAATAACAAAATGGTCTTCAGGGTGGGCAAAGTTGAAAACCAATCACACTTAAGAGACAGCCCCTCTGAGAGAGTGATGAAATATGCATGTTTCTAGGCAAAACCATATTTGCAAACTGCTTTGTATATTTCAGAATAAATCAATAGTTTATCCAGGGCTTTAAAAAAAATTTTTTGATCAGTTTTTATTTATACAGTTTCATGAAAGTACCAAACACTCGCAATTGTTTCTTTCCAACAAGATGCAAAGCTACTTTTGCTCATTTGAAAGGCTCTACTTTAAATTTGGCATCATATTTTACATTACTTAAATGTTGAAATTGTCTCACCTTCTCTTTTGTCAGTGACATTTCTCTTTGTGCCACCTTTTTTCTTATAACCAGTCTTGTTCGTTACACCATACAATCCACTGCCACCTTTTTGTGGTAAATGTAATGACTAATTATTTGTAATTATGTAATTAATGACTGCCAGACAAATAAAAAATTGCTTCATTCATCACCTACCAAACTGACCAGTAAGTTTTAATTTATACTTGCCATAATTAATTTGAACTCATAGGTTGGTGTGCCTTAATTTCTAGATTTTCTATGATGGGTCCTATCAGTAAATGCTGATGTTTTTTTTGGGTTGCAAAAACTAACTACTATAAAAAAAAAATTTAATATGCTCAATTCATTCACAGGCATGTTATTAAAGTTGAGTTTGGTCTTCCATTTATGATGACCAAAAGTCCACATTTGAGTTAGAGAATCAGTCCAACAAGTTTGCTGTTGCTATTTCAGTCAAACTTTCTTGCTGTACTGCTCTGCGCCTGGGTTCTGATAGTGAAAAGTGTTTATCATGTAATGGTATCCACAGTGGAGCCACTGCAGGGTGCAGATAGCAAGCTGCTGTTTCCAGATCAGTTCTGTTCCAGTAGTCATAATGTTGTTGCTATGATTAAAGATGGAAAGACAGTTCTTGGACCTTCATCTTGCTCTCTCTGGGGTAGGGTATGACCAAAGGAATTCATTGCTAAAATGATATTAACACACAAACAAATACCTTGCATACACATGGAAACAATTGTCTAAAAATTTTCTAAATGCCCTGCTTCCGCAACTTTGCTTTTTTCTGAAACTAAAAGTTTTTTTTGTTTTGTTGTTTTTTTTTAACAAGAAATATTTAACCAACAAATTACAAACATACATATAACATGGATTACAATGGGTTATAGATTAAGTCATGTGATAGTAACAAATAGTGGGCAAGCATATTATTTTTCAGTGGGGGGGCAATTTCCATCACTGCAACAGTTAGGAATAGTTTGGTAACAGGGTAATGATATTCTACCACATCATTGTGTATTACAGTTGCCATCTGACACAAGCAAAGGCAACACTGCCTCCTAGGTGTACAGACTATCAACAATTCACAAAAACTGAGGCAAAAGGGGGGAGATTTCATCAGGCAGGTAGGGTACAGAAACTTCTAAGCTACTTTACTGCCTTTGTTTAATTAATTAACATTACTGTGGTCTTTCACACTTTAACAGCTGAAAAACAGCAAATTAATAACAGTAGCACAAAGCAAAGCTGTTACAGTTTTAGTATGTTTTCTGTTTAGCTTTGGTTAAAAAAATGTATTTGTTGATTAAACTTTGGGGTTATATAGATTAGTATATATAGTATAGTGTTATAGCTGTAATCGGGCAAATATATCAACACTCCAAATGTGAGCTACTGTAGACAGCAAAGTCCATCAGTACAATTTCTGCCCATCAACTGAATCCCCTCTCCTCTGCTCACTCTCTCTATGCTAATCTGGCTCTAAACAGCATGGGCAGCAGTGGGCAAGGGCACACAGGGGCTGCTGGGGGAGGGGTGCGGGGGGGACTGTAGGAAGACAGCAATGATTGACGGCGATAATTTGCCTGCTGAAGTTGTGCTGATGGAACGAGGTCGGGGGGGAGGAGCTTGGATTTTTACAAACCATCTAGTGCATTTGTGTGCACACAGACTTGTATGTTTCAATGCAAACAAGGGTCACAATATATGGGTAAAAATAAAAGCTCTTGGAGAATGTTTAAAATGGAGTAGTAAAACAATTATCTTAAATAGAAATAATAAAAAAAAGGGAATCATAGTTATTTGTTTTTAAATATGTGCATTTATGTGTGTGTGAGTGTATGTATGTACATATTTTATATATATATATATATATATATATATATATATATATATATATATATATATATATATATGTGTGTGTGTGTGTGTGTGTGTGTGTGTGTGTGTGTGTGTGTGTGTTCAGATTCCTTTATTAGTCCCATTGTGGGAATAATAGGAACAATAGGAAATGCTAAACACAGATTAAGATAAAAAAAAAAAGAAATTTAGCCTTAAATCTAAAAAGATCATATAAATACTTATGATTATGATTATACCTGTACACAGTACAGAGAGAATGTGCCTGAGAATACATGTAAGAGTGGCTACACAGTAGCCATGGACAGGGCTAAGGACGCAGCCCTTTGGAGATCCTGTGTTGAGGGTTTGGCGGCTGGAGGTGTGCCTGCCCATCCGCACCACCTGAGTTCTGTTTAACAGGAATCCAGAATCTAGGCACACAGGGTGGAGTTCAGCCCCAGGCTGAGCAGCTTTAAGTGAAGTATGAATAGGACTATAGTGTTGAAAGCTGAACTAAAATCAATGAACAGCATCCTTACATAGTCCCCTGTGCACTTGTCCAGGTGGGTCAGGGTGGTGTGCAGTACCTGGGAAACAGCGTCGTCTGTGGATCTGTTTGGCCGGTTAGAAAACTGAAGTGGGTCCGGAGACTCAGGGAGGGAGGAACAAACATGGCCCCTGACCAGTCTCTCAAAGTACTTCATGAGCTTAGACATGAGGGCCAGGGGATGGTAGTCATTAAGGCTGAGGCATTCTTTGGCACAGGGATGCATGTATGTGTATGTATATGTATTAGGGATGGGCATTTTTGGTGATTTTTGAAGACAACTAGTCAGGCCTATGACAGGGTTTGAACCGGCATTTTGTCATGTGCAGGGATTTTTTTATCTATTTATTTTTTTAAGCATTGTCTACAGGGCTCAAATTTATAGTTTTAGTACCTTCATACCGGAGTTGGATGACAGTGTTCGCATCCAGCTCAAGAGAATGTTTTACAAAGTCTGAAATTATGATTTCTTTTTCACATTGCTCGGGGTTCAATTGGTAGAGAGCCAAATCTCCAATGTGTAAGATCACGCTTTCTGGGACCATGATCCAGAGTGTGTGATGTGGTAGCTCAGTTTTGCCATAGGTATTGTGTTGATTGTAATTCATCGTATTAACAGTCGTGGGAGTGTTGACCAACCAATGTGTTTCGATGATTTCAGCTTGAGTCAAGACGATCTGATAACTCTGAGTCAATGTCATTGGACACTAAATCATTATTTAATGTTTTGAGTCCACCAGACCCCCAGAGTCATCTTGGAGAGGTAATGAACATCCCTGGTGAGGGTGCACATTTTTAAATTTGGTGCAAGGTAGAGATCAGGAGCGCTGTTGTGATATGCTACAACCGAGGAGATATGCACTCTGGCATGCGTTTCACCTTGCCAAAATTCCAGCATTGACGATGTCTTTCAAGTGGTAGATGTTATTTGGTGTCACAACGAGCAGGTTGATGAAGACTAATTTACAGACTTCTGGGTCAATGTAAATCGGTAGGGAGCTGCCCAGAGTGTACGCTAAGTGAGCCTGTAACAGAGTAAATTACGTCTCTTGTACCAACGCCAGAGAAACTAATTAGGGAGGAATTCTACCCATAGCCAGCGTGTCGAGGGATGAACTGATGGTGTTCTCAGAAGAAATCTCAAGATTGAACAGAGAACCGAGAGCAGCAGCCACTGTCGGCGGTCCTTTGATGAACCGTTTCTCCCTTCACACCGCTCAGTTCTGATTGTGTAAGCTTTTGGAGTTGCTGTAACGTCTGTGTCATGTCTACTTCAGCATGGGTTATGATCTCTCGGTTCCAGCGGACAGCAGCCCAGGATGTCATTTTAATGGTGCAGAGGTTTCTGTCACATAACAGTCCAGTGTTGAACCCGACAAACACCTTCTCTGTGTGTACACAGCAGTTGGTGATTAGGAGGCTGGGTTGTTCCTTCAGAACAATCCCAGACTCCAGTCCAGGCTCGACAATTTCAGGTTGGCTGGGACTGATAATCGTTCCCAGCATTTCAGCAAACAGCAGCAGCATCATCATCATCACCATCCTGGTGGGAGACATACACATGAGTGTTAGAGTGCTTCAACTTTATCTGATGTAAAGCTGTAAGGGTTTGAGATCTGATTAGTAAACAGTTCGATGTTTCCACTTCAGTTTAAGTGGGGGAAGGGGGGGGGGTATTTGTGTGTATATATTTCATTCTTTTTTATTTCTTATCTATTTTGTTTGAATATATTGAGTAATAAATAAATAAAATCATTCAATTATTTAAATTTATGTAATCAAATAGTGGGTAAACAAATAGAATTACTTAAAACAAAATCATTAGGTTTTATGACTTGTCAGTGTATCTATACTCTTGATGGCTTAGACACAGCAAACTAGCATTAGGCGCACATTAAAGCAAACTATACACCGTGGATCACCATATCCAGACCTCTCGGGGCAGTGTCCTGCAGGTTTTCAGTGTGTTCCTGCTGCAATACATCTGACTGAAATTAATGAGACATTGGGCAGAATTTATCCAGAAGAGGCTGATCCATTTCATCTGACTGGGATGTGTTGGAGCAGGGACACATTAAAAACCTGCAGGACACTACCAAGTTTGGTAATCACTGGTATACAGTCAAAGACATAATTTCTCTAACAGCATTAAATGTTTTTAAACTGAGGAAAACAGAAAAAGCAATAATGGTCAACCCTTTCAAGGCCTTGAAGCAACAAAACTTCTGATCACATTAATGGAAATTTTGCAACCCTGTCTTGCTTCTCTTGGCTCCTTTTATGTGGAATATCATGTCACTGTCAGCGTGGCCATTAAGGCAGAACGAGGTAAAGAGGGGTGCAACTCACTGCCAAATGGTCCATAGAAATGAGGATTCTATCAGGCTGACAGACCCCGTGCTGGCTTTCTGAAAAGGTGTCATTTACTTTAATTTGATTGTTTTTTTTGTTTTTTTTTGGGTTGCCAGTAATATGGCTTTTATTTAGCCCACCTGCAGATGTTCCTGTCTGCCCTTTGGCAAATAAGCTTATGTGCATCTGCACACAAATCCTTTCAGACCATTTAATAGAGCAAGACATTGGGTAGCTCTGTTTCATATCAAATACTCTTTGATATGCTTCGTTAAAACTTTGTTCTATGTCAATTCTCTGTTTAAAATTTTTATTACAGAAAGTACTCATTTGTCAAAAGTATTTTATTTTTATTTTTTTTTACATTCTCCAGTACTTTTTCCCACATCAGCAGTACAGATGCATGAGTCACCAACACTCCTTTTTCCACCTACTTGGCAATATAACTGTTCAGAAGACACTGCCTCAATATATTCATTTTGAGGAAGATAATACCCAAAAGAAAAAGTTGTTTCTCCCTCTGAAATAGTCTATTTGTAGTTCCGGTGGGTGCAAAGCCAATCTACATGTTGCCAAAATTGATAATTTTAATTCAGTTATAATGCCAAGTCCACTTTAAACTTTTCTGGAAATGCAGGAACTATACATGTAAAGAATGATATAAAGTACTTAGCTTTTGAAGTTGCACTATATAACTTTCCTTTCATAAAACTGTGTTCCTAACTCATTTAATGGCACACTGACATTTATTTGTTATTATTATGCACATTTCTGGAGTCGTCCCTGCCCAGCAGTTTCCTGAGGCTGAGAAACCACACTTTACAACTTTTGCTTCCAGGATAAATGTAATGTTGCAGCCAGCGTTTACTTTAGACGCCCCGTCACATGCCAACAAACAGATATGAACACACCATGCATGTTTTGAATGTGTGTAGTGGCTGATTCATCAAAGAAACATAAGAGGAAATTATTGGAGGAAGAGGTTAAAAGAAAGAGAAAAAGTGACATAAGCAAGAGATAAGATGAGTCAACATAGGACTGACTTTTACTGTATGGAGAGAGCTGACAATATAGGAAGGATAAAAGATGGATGCTGAATTAGCTGTTGTTAGGGTCTAATGTGGCACTGAGAAGATCTGCCAAAGTTCTGTCTCTAAGTTGTTCAGCCATTGTTAGCTACCAGGCTAAGAGTACTAGCATACACTTTTGAAGCCTTATTGAATAGGATGGGCATGACCTTACAACTGGAAAGCATATGTAGATATTTTGTGGGTCTAATACGTGACAGTGTTTATCTTTCTTGGTCTGAAGAATTGATTGAACAGGGTATATGGCATATTTGCAAGGACATCTGTTAGATTTTGAGCAGTAAATTTTATTGCACAAAGTGTAACTTCATCTGAGAAAAGAAAAAGAATTATAAGCACACACAATTCATTTCTGTGTTTGGTCCTATCTGTGTGTACGCATGATGATAAAACTTTCCCCCAGTTAAATTAATCTGCTCCATCGTTCTCTTGTCCGTGTACTTCCATACACCTGCATGCATGCTCACAGTATCTGCACTCAGTTCTGTCAACACACTCGCTCAAATCGGTGCAGTGCTATAGATGTGCCACAATTCCAACTAATCACAGGCTCAGACAAAGTCATCCTGATTGGCTGCTTTGCAACATAACAATAACGCTGGAAAAAATTGGTACCTAAGTCAAGAGGTGTTGTTAATTTCAATCATCTTTACATTACCTTTTTGGTTAGTATTTGATTTCCAGATTATCACATAATTTAAAACAAAAATAGTGCATAGGGTGTGCTGTCACCTTTTTACCATGTTAACTGAC